>NC_079218.1:43971112-44286112 GCF_029633865.1 Lampris incognitus
TAAAGTGGCTTGTATGAATCGTCATACCCCAAAAGAAATAAAGAGACAAGCAAAAACAAGACTAAAATTCAATAACAGCAATAAAATGGCAGTAAAACTCAGTAGGGAGGAAACCTGTATGACGAAGTGCATCTGTAGTTATATGTATAAATATTTATTTATATATATATATAATACATAAATGTATACATTTAGGTATATATGCTGACATTCTTTATTCCTTTTTTTTAATCCACCAGGTGCCACCAGGGGTAAGGACAAAGAAGTACACCAGATCTCAAACACTGCCTATGCACACAAAGTGATTTCCTCCCAATAAGTTATTTGACTAATGTAACATGACCTAATGAAAAGATTCACACTGAATGAAATTTGAATTTGCCATCATCTAGACACCACAAGGGCGCCTTGGAACTGAATTCTTCAGGCGCAACAGGCCTGTGAAGCGTCGCCAGGTCTACGCTTATGAAAGGGAGCTGGTGGAGCTGCATAGTCTGCAGCCTGGAGAGTATGTGATCGTCCCCTCCACTGTGAAACCAAACAAGACTGCCGAGTTCGTTCTCACCATCTACTCCAAGACTGATAGTGAAATCAAGTAAGAAATATTCATGATATAAAGCATGTATCCTGAAGATAAACGACCAAAATGAAGGAGGCAACAGCATGGGGAATCAAACACTTTTAATGATTGCTATTATTATGGTATAGTAAATTCTCTGGATTATCTTTGTAACCATCTACATCTGTGAAGAGATGATTAAAGTATAAAATCTCCCTGTCACTTTTTTTTTTCCGGGTGGTGTGTGTTTTCCTCAAGCTCAGGTCCTCTGCCAGAGGCCTGGGTGTTTGAGGGTTCTGTGCAGTATCTTAGCTGTTTCTAGGACCGCACTCTTCTGGACAGAGGCCTCAGATGTTGTTCCTGGAATCTGCTGGAGCCACTCTCCCAGTTTGGGGGTCACAGCCCCTAGTGCTCCTATTACCACTGGGACTACTGTGGATTTCACCTTCCACCTTCGATCTAGTTCTTCCCTCAACCCTTGGTATTTCTCTAGCTTCTCGTGCTCTTTCTTCCTGATGTTGCCGTCACTCAGGATTGCTACATCGATCGCTACTGCTCTTCTTCTGTTCCTTGTTGACCCCCATAATGTCTGGTTGGTTAGTCAGCACCTGCTTGTCAGTCTGGAACTTGAAGTCCCACAGGATCTTAGCTCTGCCATTCTCAACCACCTTTGGTGATGTCTCCCATTTGGACTTAGGGACTTGCAGTCTGTATTTAGTACAAATGTTCCTGTACACTATCTTATCCACTGGGTTATGTCTTTCAGTGTATGCTTCCCCAGCTAGCATTTTACACCCTGCTACTAAGTGCTGGACTGTCTCAGGGGCTCTTTACACAGCCTGCATCTTGGGTCTTGTCTGGTGTGGTAGACCCCTGCCTCAACCGATCTCCACCTGAGTGCCTGTTCTTGTGCTGCTATGATCAGAGCCTTTGTGCTTTCCCTCAGTCCAGCCTTCTCTAGCCACTGGTAGGATTTCTCGATGTCAGCTACATTTTCTATCTGTCGATCGTACATCCCATGGAGGAGCTTGATCTTCCAAGATCCCACCTGTTCATCCTCCAGACTCTCTGTCTTCTGCTGTCTGAGGTACTCACTCAGCAGTTCATCCTGGGGAGGTCCTCTTTCTGATGTACTCGTGGATGTTCCTTGTTTCATCCTGGATAGTGGCCCTGACACTTTCTAACCCTCGGCCCCCATGTTTTTGCTTATTATACAGTCTCAGGCTGCTGGAATTCGGGTGGAACCCTCCGTGCATTGTAAGGAGTGTGAAGAGTCCTGATATCTGTGGCCTTTACCTCCTCTTTTGTTCAGCTTATAATTCCAGCTCGGTATCTGATGACTGGTAAGGCATATGTGTTGATGGCTTGGATCTTATTCTTCTCATTGAGCTGGCTCCTCAGGACCTGCCTCACTCTCTGGAGGTATTTAGCTGTAGCTGACCTCCTTGCTGCCTCCACGTGGTTTCCATTTGCGTGTGGAATACCCAGGTACTTGTAACTGTTCTGTATATCTGTTATCTTGCCATCTGGTAATTCAGCCCCTTCAGTGCTCACCACCTTTTCTTTTTTTGCCACCATTCAACCACACTTGTCCAGTCTGAATGACATCCCGATGTTGTCACTGTAGATCCTGGTGAGGGGGATCAGTGAGTCAATGTCTTGCTCATTCCTGGCATACAGCTGGATGTCTTCCATGTATGGTGGCTGATGGTAACTCCACTTCTGAACCTGTATCCATATTCACTCTTTGTGATGATCTGACTGAGGGGGGTTCAGGCCTATGCAGAACAGCAGCGAGTATAGTGCATCACTTTGGTATATGCCACATTTGATGGTTACCTGTGTGATTGTCTTTGAGTTGGCATGTAGTGTTGTTTTACACTGCCGGATTGAGTTCTTGATTTTGATTTTGATTTTTTTTTGGAGATACTTTATTGATCCCCGTGGGGAAATTATGCTCTGCATTTAACCCATCCTAGCTGTGTAGCTAGGAGCAGTGGGCAGCCGCCAACTCCAGTTCATCTTGCCATGCCTCGGTCAAGGGCACAGACAGGAATATAAACGCTAACATGCAAGTCTGATCAGAGGGTGCGCTCCAATTATCGGGGCATCACATTGCTCAGCCTCCCTGAGAAAGTCTACTCCAAGGTACTGGAAAGGAGGCTCCGACCGATTGTCAAACCTCGGATCCAGGAGGAGCAATGCGGATTCCGTCCTGGCCGTGGAACAACGGACCAACTCTTTACTCTTGCGGAAGTGCTGAGGGGGGCATGGGAGTTTGATTAGCCAGTCTACATGTGTTTTGTGGACTTGGAGAAGGCTTACGACCGTGTACCTCGGGACACTCTGTAGGAGTATGGGGTACCGGGGCAGTTGCTACAAGCCATCTGGTCCTTATATAACCAAAGTGAGAGCTGTGCCCGCATTCTCGGCACAAAGTCAAACACGTTTTCAGTGGGTGTCGGAATCCGCCAAGGTTGTCCCTTGTCTGTGATTTTTTTTTTCTTCTCAATTTACTTCTGATTTTTCCCTTTTTCTCCCAATTTAGTGGCCAATCGATCCCTATTTTAATTTCAAACACCCACTCTCGTACTGCGTGCATTCACCAACTGCATCTCTCCGGCCGGCAGTCTCGAAGGAGACGCCTTGCCACTTTCGTGACAAGGTGAATCCAGGCCGAAGCACTGCTTTTTCCGACACACCCAGAGACGCATTCATGTGACGAACACAAGCCGACTCCGCCCCCTCCCAAAGACAGCGTTGCCAATTATTGCTGCTTCATCGAGTCCGGCCATAGTCGGATCTGACGAGACCAAGGCACGAACCCCGGTCCCCAGTGGGCAACTGCATCGACACAAAGTCGATGCTTTGACCGCTACACCACCGCGGACTACTCTTGTCTGTGATTCTTTTTGTGATATTCATGGACAGGATCTCAAGGTGCAGCCAAGGGGAGGAGTGTGTCCATTTTGGAAACCTCAGAATTGCATCTCTGCTCTTAGCAGATTATGTGGTTTTGTTGGCTTCATCAGTACGTGACCTTCAGCGTGCACTTTGGTGGTTTGCAGCTGAGTGTGAAATGGCCAGGACAAGAGTCAGCACCTCCAAGTCACAGGCCATGGTTCTCTACCGGAAAATGGTGGATTGCTCCCTCCGGGTTGGGGATGAGTTGTTGCCTCAAATGA
The DNA here is from genome assembly GCF_029633865.1 of Lampris incognitus. NCBI lineage: Eukaryota > Metazoa > Chordata > Actinopteri > Lampriformes > Lampridae > Lampris > Lampris incognitus. The sequence continues at coordinate 43,974,857 of NC_079218.1, forward strand.
AGGAGTTCAAATATCTCGGGGTCTTGTTCATGAGTGAGGGTAGGATGGAGCAGGAGATTGACAGGCAGATTGGTGCAGCATTAGCAGTAATGCGGACGTTGTACCGGACCGTTGTGGTGAGGAGGGAGCTGAGCCGGAAGACAAAGCTCTCGATTTACCAGTCAATCTTCATTCCAATCCTCACCTATGGTCATGAGCTTTGGGTAGTGACCGAAACAGTGAGCTCATGGATACAAGCGGTTGAAATGAGTTTCCACTGTAGGGTGTCAGGGCTCAGCCTTAGAGATAGGGTGAGGAGCTCGGACATCTGGAGGGAGCTCGGAGTAGAGCCGCTGCTCCTTCGCGTCAAAAGGAGCATGTTGAGGTGGTTCAGGCACCCGATTAGGATGCCTCCTGGGTGCTGTCCTTTGGAGGTTTTTCAGGCATGTCCAACTGGGAGAAAACCCCGGGATAGACCCAGAACTCGCTGGAGGGACTACATGTCCAATCTGGCATGGAAACACCTTGGGATCTCCCAGGAGGAGCTGGGAGGACATTGCTGGGGAGAGAAATTCTGGAATGCCCTACTTAGCTTGCTGCCACCGTGACCCAACCCCGGAGAAACGGCTGATGATAAGATGAGATGAGATGACAGACATGCATGTCTTTTTTGATGAAGGCTATTAGTGTCCTGTTGGCTTTGTATAGTGCCAAGCACTCCAGTAACCAGGTATGGGGCGTTGAGTCGTAGGCTTTCTTTTAGTCCATCCAGGCTGTGCTCAGGTTGGTCTCTCTGTTCTTAGAGGCTTGGGTGACTGCTCTATCAACCAGTAGCTGATGCTTTGACCCTCTGGTGTTGTTCCCAATTCCTTTCTGTGTTTCGCTCATGTATTGACTCATGTGCCCTTTTAACTTAGCTTCTATGATGTCTGACAGGATCTTCCATGTTGTGGAGAGGCAGGTTATTGGCTGGTTGTTTTAAGGTGTACCGTTGTGGGGATCCTTCATGATCAGTATTGTTCTCCCCTGTTTTAGCCAGTCAGGGTGAAACCCTGATGTTATCAGCTGGTTCATCTGTGTTGCCAGGCATTTATGGAGTGTATATATATATATATATATATATATATATATAAATATTGTTTTCCTTTCAGTAAACAGTGTTTTCGAATCAAACGTCTCAAATTCAGAGATTGATAAGAAAAGCTTGGCTTTATCATAACAGCAGATCAGTTTGACTGTGTTTACCTCAGGAATGAACGTGAGCTTTTGGTCCTTTCATAAAGCATTTGTACATTGCAACTGGATTTTTTTTCCAGGCATACAAAACAGTAAAAGCCACTCAAAAATCACAAATAACATACTCACATTTGAATACTTGAAATCCTTAACAAACCCTTACTCTCTTCATCTAGGCCCCATGATGGTGATGATCATGATGACCACGCCGATGAGCACAATGTTACTCCTGAGGTACGACATTGACCAAATGTGGTGAATGATTGTAGCTATAATTCAGCACCATTCAACATCAGGATATGCAATGGTCGTAGAATCTGTCAGTATGATGTTTGATCTCTCAGCTGGTGGCTGTAAGACCTAGCGCTGTAATGTTGTTCTGACGGTATTTGTTCTCCTACAGCCAGCTGACCACGGCCATGACACGGATCCAGTCCGTGACATTTTCAAACGCTATGCTGATCAGGTGAGTTATTTTTCTCTCTCTGCCTTTGCATTTCTCTTAATTCACATAGTCTATTTCTTTTCTACCCTTTATCTCTATCAAGCCATGCATTCATCTATCCATCCATCCGTTCATCTATCCATATGTTTTTCTAGTCATCTTAAGCCATTTCTGTTCTTTCTATCTCTGGCTTCAGAATGGTGAGCTAGGTGACAGACAGCTCCAAAAGCTCCTGAATGATAACTTCCCTCACGGTGAGTTGCATGCCATCATTGATTCAGTTCAAAATGTAAGCAATGCTAAATTGTCAGTCTACACTACTACTACTACTACTACTACTACTACTACTACTACTTTTTGCTGCTCCCGTTAGGGGTCACCACAGCGGATTATCCGTTTCCATCTCTTCCTGTCCTCTGCATCTTCCTCTGTCACACCAGCCACCTGCATGTCCTCCCTCACCACATCCATAAACCTCCTCTTTAGCCTTCCTCTTTTCCTCTTCTCTGGCGGCTCCATATGCTAAATTGCTAAATTGTCAATGCTGAGTTGTCAGTAGTTCTCTGAAAACATGTTTGAGTTTAACACCAGTGCAGTTATGCTGAAATGTCGGTTTCCTCCGTGCACTTCTCTCATATAGGTTTTGACTGGAGCACCTGCAGGAGGATGATCACCATGGTGGATGTATCCTTCAAAGTACAAAATGTTTCACCTCGGTTTGATTTACGTAAATGATATATCAAATCACTGCCCACTTTACCATGACCGGAGGGATCACTCAGTTTTATTGATATATCATGACGTACTGTTTGGGTGTTGAAATTGTCCTTTTCTGTTTATATGGGAAGCTTACTTAACATGCAAAGACCAAACGTCGAGGCAAGATGGCCTACGACGAATTCTTGAATCTCTGGAACAAGATTGAAGAATTCAAGGTAACATGCCACAGTCATTTGAATTTGTGTACTGTTCTGAATGCGCCGTACAGTTTTCTCAAATGAAACACGGTTTAGGCTTGGGCCGGTGTCCCAGGGTTCACAGTTAATCATTTCAGATGCCATGAAAGTCCGAGTTGCTGGTCCAGAGTCGTTGCTCGCTCCTGGTTTCTAAGAGTTGCTTCAATATTTTCCTCTAGAAACTCTTCAGTCGCTCAGATGTTTCTCAGACCGGAACCCTGTCCTTCGACGAGCTACAGAATGCAATTCAGAGTGCAGGTAATTCATTTGGTTATATGTCGATTAAAAATGCGGGGAAAGTTGTGCTGAGTTTGACTTTTCCCTGGGAAGCCAGACCTTCAGCAGCAGTGGCCCGTCTATGCCAAAAGATGAAAAAGCGTTCTCGTTTTTCTGTTGTGTCTCGTTCAGGGATAGACGTGAACGACGGCATGATTTTTCATCTGATGTTCCGTTATTCGGGCTCCTTCACAGCCATCTCTCTGGAGGACTTCATCACACTGATGATACACCTGACAAACATGTCCAGTAAGTACCAAATTGTGACGTGTTGGGGGCGGGGTTTCCCGGCGTGTTCCGCGGCAATGTGTTTGTGGACACAAGTTAAGCCGATTGTGTTCCAAATCACTACAAACGTTATCTGTTACACGGTGGTTAGTGTTACTGTTATGCACAAGGTTTCAAGTACTGTACTTGCTGATATGAAGAAATCGTTTTACACTGTGAGGGAGGTTATGTGCACACATCATCAGGTGGGTGGGGCTGACGGTGTTTCTTTGTTGATGAATATGGCACATCCCTGGGGTTGTGGGGTGTATGGAGCACAGGAGCTGCTACCAAAGAGACTATCTCTCTGCCTGAGTTGTTGCCACAGCAAACCCCTAGCTTACAACAATATAATCGGTGCAACTTCTTAAAAAAAAAAGAAAAAGAAAGAAAAAAGAATACAACAGTATTGTTTCTGAAATTCAGCTGTTTAAATTGAAAAGACTAACTTCAATAAATCTAGATATTTTAGCCAAAATTTTAAAGTGGATAGCTCATATTTGCTTTTAAGTCCCCTCCCCTCCCCTTTTTCTCCTCGATTGTATCTGGACAATCACCCCACGCTTCCGAGTCGTCCCGGTCGCTGCTCAGCCCCCTCTGCCGATCCGGGGAGGGCTGCAGACTACCACATGCCTCGTCCGATACATGTGGAGTCACCAGCCGCTTCTTTTCACCTGACAGTGAAAAGTTCCCCCTCCCCCCTAAATAGGTGCCCCGACTGACCAGAGGAGGCGCTTGTGCAGCGACCATGACACATACCCACATCTGGCTTCCCACCCACAGACACGGCCAACTGTCTCTGTAGGGACGCCCGACCAAGCCGGAGGTAAGACCGGGATTCAAACCACCGATCCCCGTGTTGGTAGGCAATGGAATAGACTGCCGTGCCACCCGGACACCCCCCGTTTGTTTTATTTTTTTGTACTTTTCTGGAACCTCGTTTTTTCTTTAACCCAGGTTGTTTTTTTTAGGTTGTAACACTTACATGGAGGCAGTTTACACTATAGAGCATGTTAGACCAGTCTGCTGAAATAAACAACCCAGACTTGAAATACATTTAACCATTGCAAAAGTTATTTATTTATGTGTACCCCTTGACTCCCACAAGATGACAGCAATCTTTACGGTTTGTTTAAATTACAGACGTATTCAAGAACATTGCTTCAGATGGCGTTATTAATATGGACTGGAACGAGGTAAGTTTCTAATATCGTACTCAAATTACAAAACGTCTGACTTTTATCCAAATACATCGACACAGAAACGCTGTGCCAGACCAGTCTGTACTACTGCACAAAGTGTTGAGATTCACAACTAATCTGGACCAATAGTGAATTATGCATAACAATTGAAATTATTATTTTTTTATTCTTCTGTTTCAGTGGACCAAGTTAGTGGCGCACATGTAGACATCTGGTTCACAGGAAAACGAAGACAGAAATGATGGCTCCAGACTTGATGTAAAAAAGCTCTCTTCCCATCCAAAACTACTTTTTCAGCCTTAGTTTTCCATTTGTGTAACCAGTTGTGTAAACAGTCTGGAACAAGTGTGATTTCTATGTTACAAGTAAAGCGTTCACCCTGTCAAATCTCTGCTGTGTATACACTGAAAAGTCGGTATACAATTAAACATGAGTAACAAGGATACAAGAGAACAGTGAACAAGAAATTGTTTTATTGACTCAGCAACAACGGCACTCCTGAAAAATACGAAACTTTCCCAAACACAAGACCCTTGGTTCATAACTCGACAGGTTCTCATTCATTCATCGTCCCAATGAAGCAGTATTACATGTTAAAGAAACACTTGCTCATTGATTTAAATGCCACAAGTCTCTCAAAAAACATTCCTATCTTAACGCTCTCATTTCACATCTATCAGAAAACAAGTATTCACCTGAGAAAACCCCTCACTCATCTTCCGACTCTCTTGCCAGAGATTTACCAGGAGCACACTGCTGTTTGTGTCTGTCCAGTCTGCAGCGGGTCTAGGACATTTCTGATGGGGTGGCCAGGCTGGGGCACAGACTTAAGAGAAGGGTGGCACATTTGAATAACATATAAAAATGTTAAATAACATATAGGCGGCACGGTGGCGCAGTGGTTGACGTGGTCGCCTCACAGCAAGAAGGTACTGGGTTCGAGCCCCGCCCGGGATAGTCCAACCTTGGGGGTCATCCCGGGTCGTCCTCTGTGTGGCGTTTGCATGTTCTCCCCGTGTCTGTGTGGGTTTCCTCCAGGGGCTCCGGCTTCCTCCCACAGTCCAAAGACATGTAGGTCCGGTGAATCAGCCGTGCTAAATTGTCCCTAGGTGTGTGTGTGTCAGCCCTGTGACGGCCTGGAGGCCTGTCCAGGGTGTCCCCCCACCTGCCGCCCAATGACTGCTGGGATAGGCTCCAGTATCCCCGTGACCCTGAGAGCAGCATAAGCGGTTTGGATAATAGATGGATGGATGGAAGTAGCAGCCAAATTGTTTTCCCAACATAACATAGTGCCTGTATTAAGAGTTTTAAACATTCAGATATGAAACAAAAAATTGTGTGTCCTATCTATATTACATTTAAGGAGGAACAGTGTGGCATAGAGGCTCTAAAACAAAGGGGACAACCTTCCCACCCGGCTTACATGAGTGCCTAGAACTTTTTTTTTCCCCAAGTTGTTTGTCAGTAAGATTTACACCACACATACTAACATCAAGGAGTTACCATAGCTGGACACGCTTGTTCTGGTGACAGAGGGCAAACTCTCCAACAAAACCATCCAGATTTGGGGATCTTGCTCTCCTCCTCCCCTCAACACTCAGTACTCCAGTATTTCTAAGCCTCTCATCGCTCATAGTTGTTCTTAAATTATTTTTTATAAGCTTTAGCACCGAGACACTGTGCTCACAACTAGCACTGCTAACAGGCAAGGCTAGTTGTGCGACAAGTAGAAAATCTGAAAAACAAAAAACAAAACACTTCTTTGTATGGTTCAGTAAAAGCGGTAAACTCCACAACCCTGGGCAGCACTTTCCTCTGAACAGCCTCCCTCGTCTGATACAGCTCATGTTTGAGATCATCAAGATCACTTTCCTATAGACTGTTTCCTGTAACGAAGAGCTTTTACTCTTGGGGTTCAGTGCTTGTGTACCCCTCAATATATCACAGGTCGCAGCAGCGACCAGGACACACCCACATCCGGCTTCCCACCCACAGATATGGCCAATTGTGTCTGTAGGGACGCCCGACCAAGCTGGAGGTAACACGGGGATTCGAACCTGCAATCCCCGTGTTGGTAGGCAACGGAATAGACCGCTGCTCTACCCGGAAGCACGACTTCTTTTTAACTTTGGGTACACACAGGAGCCGTGTATTTTGAGAATGGAGAGCTCGAGATGGGATGTACGGTTTAAGGAGATCAGACAGGTAAGATGGGACAAGCCCATTTAGGATTTTATAAGTCAGCAGAAGCACCTTGAAGTCTGATCTAACATGAATAGGAAGCCAATGAAGGGAGGCAAGAATTGGCGTAATATGGTCAAATTTTCTAGTTTTAATTAGGATTCTAGCTGCAGCATTCTGAACCAGCTGAAGGTTTTTTGGCATGTGGCAGACCTGAAAACAATATTATGGTAATCAAGTCTGGATGAAACACATGCATGTATTAGAGTCTCTGTGTCAGATCAGAATTAATTTATTTTGTACACTTTTTTTATTCATTTTTCACATTTATTTATTCATTTTTCTGCATATTTGATTTTTCCACTTTCCCTGGTGAACTTGAATCCAGCTGATTAAGCCCAGATGTAATGGTTCCTGCCTTTCAAGGTGTTCAAAACTACATGTGGTGTTTCTCAATGTAACCCAACAGGGAGGTCAATATTTGACATTTTAAGAAAAATGGCCGACAGGTTGGATACCACTGGCACTCCTCATCACCAGCTCCTCTACTACTACATTACATTACATTACAGTAATTTAGCTGACGCTTTTATCCAAAGCGACTTACAATAAGTGCATTTAACGTAGGAAATCAGGAGAACTACTAGTCATCAGAGGTCATAAGTGCATCTAAACAAGCATCTAAGAGCAAAACCACTGCAAAAGTAAAAGTGCAAGAAAGAGTTTTTTTTTATGAGTGAATACAATAAGTGCTAAGAACAAGTAACAGGGTAGTAGTTCTTGAAGAGGTGAGTTTTCAACCTGTGCCAGAAGATGGGCAGTGACTCTGCTGTCCTGACATCAGTGGGGAGTTAATTCCACCACTGTGGGGCCAGGACAGAAAAGAGCTGTGACCAGGTCGATACGCAGCAGGGGCCTCTGAGCGATGGGGCAACCAGGCGTCCCGAGGCAGCAGAGCGAAGTGGTCGGGCAGGGGTGTAGGGCTTGACCATGGCCTGGAGATAGGAAGGAGCTGTTCCTTTCACTGACCTGTAGGCTAGCACCAGAGTCTTAAACTGGGTGCGAGCAGATACTGGGAGCCAGTGTAGGGACATGAGAAGGGGAGTTGTGTGGGAGAACTTAGGGCGGTTGAACACCTGACAAGCTGCAGCTTTCTGAACAAGCTCCAGAGGTCTGATGGCCGACGCCGGGGCACCAGCAAGGAGGGAGTTGCTGTAGTCCAGCCAGGAGATGACCAGAGCCTGGATGAGCACCTGTGCCGACTCGTCAGTGAGGAATGGGTGAATCCTCCTGATGTTATAGAGGAGAAATCTGCAGGAGCGAGCAACCGATGCAACGTTTGCAGCAAACGACAGTTGGTCGTCCAGGATCCCACCCAAATTCCTTGCAGTCCGAGTTGGTGTCACCACGGTGTTGTCAATGGTGATGGCCAGGTCTCGGTGTGGGCAACCTTTCCCCAGGAGGAACATCAGCTCTGTCTTGTCCAGATTGAGCTTCAGGTGGTATGTCGCCATCCACTCCGAGATGTCAGTCAAGCTTGCAGCAATGCGTGTGTCTACTTGTGTGTCAGAGGGAGGAAAGGACAAGATCAGCTGGGTGTCATCGGCATAACAATAGTAAGAGAAGTCATGCGAGCGAATAACAGAACCCAGGGATGTCGTGTACAGGGAGAAAAGGAGAGGACCCAGAACCTAACCCTGTGGAATGCCTGTAGTCAGCCTGCAAGGCTCTGACACAGATCCCGTCCATGTCACCTGGTAGGAGCGACCCGTCAGGTAGGATGCAAACATTGAGAGTGCAGAGCCTGTGACACCCAGGCCCTCGAGGGTAGAGAGTAGGATACTACTTTTGGCTGCTCCCGTTAGGGGTCGCCACAGCGGATCATCCGTTTTCATTTCTTCCTGTCCTCTGCATCTTCCTCTGTCACACCAGCCACCTGCATGTCCTCCCTCACCACATCCATAAACCTCCTCTTTGGCCTTCCTCTTTTCCTCTTCCCTGGGAGCTTCATATTCAGCGTCCTTCTCCCGATATACCGAGCATCTCTCCTCCACACATGTCCAAACCATCTCAGTCTTGCCTCTCTTACTTTGTCTCCAAACCATCCAACCTGAGCTGTCCCTCTAATATACTCGTTCCTAATCCTGTCCTCCGTCACTCCCAATGAAAATCTTAGCATCTTCAACTCTGCTGCCTCCAGCTCCGCCTCCTGTCTTTTCATCAGTGCCACTGTCTCCAAACCATATAACATAGCTGGTCTCACTACCATCTTGTAAACCTTCCCTTTAACTCTTGCTGGTCTCACTACCATCTTGTAAACCTTCCCTTTAACTCTTGCTGGTACCCCTCTGTCACAAATCACTCCTGACACTCTTCTCCACCCTGCCTGCACTCTCTTCTTCACCGCTCTTCTGCACTCCCGTTACTTTTGTCAGTTGATCCCAAGTATTTAAACTCATATGCCTTCGTCCCCTCTACTCCTTGCATCCTCACCATTCCACTGTCCTCCCTCTCATTCACGCATACGTATTCCGTCTTGATCCTACTGACTTTCATTCCTCTTCTCGCCAGTGCATACCTCCACCTCTCCAGGCTCTCCTCAACCTGCTCCCTACTCTCACTACAGATTACAATGTTTTCCGTGAACATCATAGCCCACGGAGACTCCTGCATTATCTCGTCCATCAACCTGTCCATCACCATTGCAAACAAGAAAGGGCTCAGAGCTGATCCTTGATGTAATCCCACCTCCACCTTGAACCCATCTGTCATTCTAACCACACACCTCACCACTGTCACACTTCCCTCATACATCTCCTACACCACTCCTACATACTTCTCTGCCACTCCCGACTTCCTCATACAATACCACACTTCCTCTCTCTGCAACCTGTAATATGCTTTCTCTAAATCCACAAAGACACAATATAACTCCTTCTGGCCTTCTCTAAACTTCTCTGTCAACATTCTCAAGGCAAACATCACATCTGTGGTGCTCTTTCGTGGCAGGAAACCATACTGCTGCTCGCTAATCATCACCTCTCATTTTAACCTAGCTTCTATTACTCTTTCGCATATCTTCATGCTGTAGCTGATCAACTTCATACCTCTGTAGTTGCTACAGTTCTACACATCGCACTTATTCTGGAAAATCAATAGCAGTATGCTTCTTCTCCACTCCTCAGACATCCTCTCACTCTCCAAGATTGTGTTAAACAATCTAGTTAAAAACTCCACTGCCATCTCTCCTAAACATCTCCATGCCTCCACAGGTATGTCATCAGGACCAACTGCCATTCCACTCTTCATACTCTTCATAGCTGCCCTCACTTCCTCCTTGCTAATCCACCGCACTTCCTGATTCACTATCCCCACATCATCCAACCTTCTCTCTCTACCATGTTCTTTATTCATCAGCTCCTCAAAGTACTCCTTCCACCTTCTCAGCACACTCTTCTCACTTGTCAGCACATTTCCATCTCTATCCTTGATCACCCTAACCTGCTGCACATCCTTCCCAGCTCAGTCCCTCTGTCTAGCCAATCGGTAGAAGTCCTTTTCTCCTTCCTTAGTGTCTAACCTGTCATACAACTCACCATACACCTTTTCCTTTGCCACCTCTCTCTTTGCTTTATGCTGCATCTCCTCATACTCCTGTCTACTTTCTTCATCTCTCTGACTATCCCACTTCTTCTTTAACAACCTCTTCCTCTGTATACTTTGCTCTACTTCCTCATCCCACCGCCAAGTCTCCTTGTCTTCCTTCCTCTGTCCTGATGACACACCAAGTACCTTCCTAGCGGTCTCCCTCACTATTTCTGCAGTGGTCGCTCAGCCATCCGGCAGCTCTTCACTACCACCCAGTGCCTGTTTTAACTCCTCCCTGAACTCCACACAACAGTCTTCCTTCTTCAACTTCTATTATTTGATCCTTGACTCTGCCTTCACTCTCTTCCTCTTCTTGGTCTCCAAAGTCATCCTACAGACCATACCACCAGCTCCAACTGTTGTATTTAAAATTAACATCAATTGACTAACGAAACAAGGCTTTGCTCAGCAGTTGGATCATTCACCTGCAGACTGCTCTTTAGCATGCATGCAACTGTTTTGAAAACAATTGGCAAGTAAAGCGAGAATTTATTTATTACTTTATTTACCCCCCCCCCCCATTTTTCTCGCCAATTGTATCTGGCCAATTACCCAACTCTTCCGAGCCGTCCCGGTCGCTGCTCCACCCCCTCTGCCGATCCGAGGAGGGCTGCAGACTACCACATGCCTCGTCCGATACATGTGGAGTCGCCAGCCGCTTCTTTTCACCTGACAGTGAGGAGTTTCACCAGGAGGACGTAGCGCGTGAAAGGATCACGCTATTCCCCCCAGTTCCCCCTCCCTCCCGAACAGGCGCCCCGACCGACCAGAGGAGGTGCTAGTGCAGCGACCAAGACACATACCCACGTCAATCAATCAATCAATCAATCAACCAATCAAGTTGGATTTTATATAGCGCTTTTTTAGCTGCAACCGCCACTCAAAGCACATCCGGCTTCCCACCCGCAGACACGGCCAATTGTGTCTGTAGGGACGCTCGACCAAACCGGCGATCCCCGTGTTGTTAGGGAACGGAATAGACCGCCACGCTACCTGGACGCCGTAATATTTTGTTTTTGTAATATCTTTGTAATATCTATGTTCTTGTAAACACAAGCACGTGCACTCTGTCTCGTCCTGTTCACTGCTCCCTCTCTCATACACACAGTTTAGACGCGTTGACACGTTGCGATGATTTACGAAATGATTGGTGAGCTGTTGATGATAAAAGCCAAAGCATGAAAAGCAATAAAGTCTCTCGCGCGCGCTCTCGCTCTCACACACACACACACACACACACACACACACACACACACACATATACGCGCGCACACACAAACTTTAACTAGTGCCATGATGGAAAAAACACTTCCTGAGAGGAATGACACGTGGGGGTAAATATGCTGAAGTTGTTTAAAAAGAAGGTTGAATCAGTTCATCTGGATACAGCGTTTATCCAGATGAACTGGGTTGAAGTTGTGTAGTTTTTGTTATTTAAATTTGTTTTCCATGTTAAAGCATGGACTGGAACTTTTTACCCCCATGACGATTCGCTTACCGAACCCTCATGTTAGACATACCCTGGGCTATTTCATGTGGAAGGACTACTTGATGTGATGTGCTTGGAAAAACAGATTTGCTGCCTTGCTTTAACGTTTATGAACTCAAAAACGCTTCACAAAACATCCATTGAAATAAACAAACTATTTGTTTTGGCATAGTATCCCAAAATGCCACAAAAAAGTGGCTTTTTATACTTCTTCCTCCAATTTCATACAAGCTTGATTAAAAAAGACCACTGCAAATTATTTGATCCTTTGTCAAAGATCTTTCCTCTGAGAGGTCCACTGGGGTAATTTATGGGCCATACTAATCATAATAACCCTGTACATTTTTTAATTAATAATTTTAATTGCCAACAATTGGAAGCAACCAGATATCAAAATGAAAGCCAGCTCATTTGTATTGCATCAGTAGCTTTAATGAAGGATTCATTTCAGAGCACATTCCACGACAGAAACCTGAATAGCCACTAGATGGCAGCATCACCACAGAGACGGTAGGTGCAGCGCTGCAGCTGGGGAGGATTTAAGCGTTGCAGTGGGATGACGTTGGTTTCATGTTGGGCTCTTACACAATGGCAACTGCTGGTGTAACGTTTGGCTGGTTTGTTATCATCTACATCCAGATAACAACATTACATGGCAAGCATGGCCCCCCAAAACCAGTTCGACCAGTCCACCGCTCCACTAGTAAGTCAGCACTCCTGAGTGCAATTTTTTTTTTGGACATTTTCTTTCTTTTTTATATATCCACATTTTTCTAATTCTTTCATTAGTTTAGCCATTCCTGTGGCACTGTCAGTGTTTCATAGTTTTTTCCTTTTATACCATCGGATCATGAAATTAAACGTTTTCTGGAAATGGTGTCTTTCAAAACCCGGGATTTGTTATTTTGACACGTAAGAAACCAAATTTTGCAAAGCAGTGTTCATAAATACAGCAACCTTCCACTCATGACCCAAATGGATGAATAACATGAATGCATTCAACCCCTGAACATGCAGACAGACTTGGCATATTACACACTTGACCAGAACCTCAAACGACGCATGAACCGTGATAGAATCGAGCCATAGGATGTGATTTATTCTCTTAGAAATTGTTCGAAGGAAACGTGAAGCAGAGTTTAAGGTTTGGTGTTTGATCACTGCAACAGCCGGTTGCTTTGGTGTCTGTCAAGGTTTCCTTCACAAAGGCTCACCTGCGAAATGAGTCTTGAGAATGTCTTCATTATAAATAAGCTTAAATAACATAGAATTAAGATTAGCTCGAGGTAAGCCGAGCACTAGCAGGCCATTATTTCAAGGTCACTTTCATGGTTCAGGGGCTTTTACACACTGGGCCCCGTATGTTTGGAGATAGCTACCCAAATTCATGCAAATCCAAACATGGACAGCCATATAGAAATAAATAAAACTAGTTGCAACACGAGTGGTTAGCCAATCATCGTCATCATTGTCATCATCATCATCATCAGCATCATCATCGGCAGTCACTTGGGGTCAAGTATCTCCGCCTCCAGGGAGGACGCCTGTGCATGACAGCTTTTCACGTGGAGAGGCACCTGCAGCCACCACACGGTGCTTGGCAGGGGGTGGCCAGAGTCCAATGGCATGGAGAACCAAGACGATTGGGGACCCCCCTCTGTTGCAGCCTTCATCAACCTTCACCACCATTGTGACCTGGAAACATCTTCCACCAGTTCTGCTGTTGAGGTCTTTGTTGGATCGCGCTTCGTCTGGAGCCTCCCCTTTGACCTTTCCACCTTGGGGGACCCTACCAGGAGCCAAGCTCCGGACAGCATAGCTCTCGGGATCATTGGTACTCGCAAGCTTCTCCACCACGGCAAGATGGTGATCCAGGAGAAGGGTTAGCCAATCAGAGACGCCATCCGTCCATCCATCCATTCATTATCCAAACTGCTTATCCTGCTGTCAGGGTCACGGGGATGCCGGAGCCTATCCCAGCAGTTATTGGGCGGCAGGTGGGGAGACACCCTGGACAGGCCACTGACACACACACACACACACACACACACACACACACACACACACACACACACACACACACACACACACACACACACACACACACACACACACACACACATTCACACCTAGGGACAATTTAGTATGGCTGATTCACCTGACCCACATGTCTTTGGACTGTGGGAGGAAACCGGAGCCTCCAGAAGAAACCCATGCAGACACGGGGAGAACACGCAAACTCCACACAGAGGATGACCCGGGATGACCCCCAAGGTTGGACTACCCCGGGGCTCGAACCCAGGACCTTCTTGCTGTGAGGCGACTGCGCTAACCACTGCCTTACCGCACAGCTCAGTGATGCCAATCATACCAAAATGTCTATTGTTTAAGGTTGCTATCAATGCAAAAAGTGATATGACCTTAAAGCTTCTTTGCAACCAGTCCCGTACAGCACGTGACCACGTGACCTTACCGAGGCCCCGTGCTTCAACTTCCCCATGGACATTAGTAACATCGACTTAGATGTGAGTTTCCTTTATAGTCCGCATGTCTGCAGAACTCAACCACGGGTGGTGGGAGAAACTAGAGGATGAGCCTAGCGTGGTGACGGCTATTTACCTTCACATTTAAGGCGTTTAGCCGATACTCCTACCCAGAATGATTTACAGACAGCCCAAACGATAAAGCGAGGTTGACGTCCCACATCTCGAAAAATTTACAAGCAAGCAGGAGTGCAAAGGTCGTTAAGTGCCTTTACAACATCACTGAGGCCATAGAAAGATGTAAGACGAGCGAGGCGGTCGGAGGAGAAGTACAGTAAGAGAGAGGGCAGAGGAGAAGGATTACGGCACCCGCAAGACTGTTTAAAACAAAGGTGCATTTATCCCCTTTTTATGACCATTCACACAAACCGCGGATCCTCTGCTCTTATCTCGTGTTTTACACGTACTTGTATTACCATATTATCATATTACCATATTGAAATTTGGACTATAACTTCACTTTTTGTACATTCAGCAAGGGGGTGCACTTTTTTGGGGCGGGGTTTCCCCCCCTTTTTCTCCCCAGTTGCACTTGGCCAATTACCCCACCTTCAGAGCCGCCCCGGTCGCTGCTCCAAACCCTCTGCCGATCCGGGGAGGGCTGCAGACCACCACATGCCTCCTCTGATACATGTGGAGTCGCCATGCGCTTCTTTTCACCTGACAGCGAGGAGTTTCACCGGGGGGGGGGGCGTAGCGCGTGCACGCTACCTCCCCCCTCAGTTTCCCCTCCCCCCTGAACAGGCGCCCCGGCCGACCAGAGGAGGCGCCAGTGCAGCGACCAGGACACATACCCACATCCGGCTTCCCACCCGCAGACACGGCCAATTGTGTCTGTAGGGGACGCCCGACCAAGCCGGAGATAACGCGGGGATTCGAACGGGCGATCCCCGTGTTGGTAGGCAACGGAATAGACCGCTACGCTACCCGGACGCCTTGAGGCACTGTTTTGAAAAGACATGGTCTTAGCCAACAACATGGGAAGCGGGTCATAACTCCTCTGCTCCGGACGGAGTGAGGAGGATCGGCGACAGGCTAGGGACTTTCTTCTTAAAGTACATGAATAGAAAAGTCGCCTTGACTCCAGAGAGTGCGTCATCACATTGTCTGCTTACGTCCACTCTGCCTGTTCTGCCGCCCTGCTCTGGACAGACGAGACCAGAGAGCACTTGGCTCACCTGGGATTTAACGCTGCAGCTTTGACCTCTCCCCGCTGCCTCCTACCAACACCATTATCTCTGTCGTAATCTCCAGCTCCTCTTCCCTCCGGCGCTACTGCTGATCCCACTGGTGCAACTGGAGTCCGGAGCTGTTCACTCAACGGATGGATGGATGACTGGAAAGACAACGAGGCTGGCTGTAGAGAAGGTGATGGGTTTCACAACAAACGGTTGCATTTTTCTTCATTGATATTAGTGGCATTGATACTCTCCCTTCTCTTTCAACTCGTCAGTGAGCTGGAACAGTGTGTGTGCAAGTGTTTGTGGTTTAAAAAAAACAGTGAAAAAGCACGTGTTGGCACGTGAGAGAGAGAGAGAGAGAGAGAGAGAGAGAGTCCAAGAGAGATGTGTAGTATGTCTAGACCACAGTATCTGTGTACTTAAAATATTGTGCTGTGTGTGTTCCCTGTATGTGCATGCACACATGCATTTGTATTAAGAGATGTAGAGTTATATACTCATATCATATTGCAGCGAAGAGGCTACCCCGTTAGAACTGTGCCCTCCTGTTTTACCCATCCGGCACTGCGTTCAGATTGTCAGTTGTTATTAAATGTTTTGTAAGTGTTTTGTGTGGTTTTATGGGTTCATGTGATGACTATTTGGTGAGGTGTAGTTGTCGCTCTGTTGTGTTGTGTAGCTTTGCTTCTGAAACCCTGATCAACATTGTTGTTCAGGTAGATGAGACCCATGTATTGCAACGTATACCTTCCCAGTGCCCGTCTCTGCGTGAGTTCAATAATGGACGCTGAAAAGTTACCTTAGTCATTATTTCTACGTTCACCACACTGGTGTCAGAAGTGGCATCGCAGCCATTGCCCACAAAACGAATATGGCAACGTCAAGAAGAAACTTCGACGTGGAGCTCCGTGAGATTGAGGACTTCTTTGGGCGTCTAGAAACAGAACTTTCTCGGGGGAAGAGCATCGACGTTCGGAAGATGTCCCGCGGAGGAAGGGCCGATGGAGCCAGCGCTCCCCGTCCTGCAGGGCCCAGCACGGCCGGCCGGTTCGGAGGCGGCGACCGCCTCCGAGCGGTTGCGGCCCACTCTGATTACATCCCCGACCACATGTCTGCCGGCCGCCGCCGTCTCACCGCCGGTGCCGCCATTACGTCACCGGTCACCGTCACCACTTCGCTGACCAACGTCACTACAACCCCAGCACCCCCTGCTAATGTGATGCTGCCATCCCCAAGGAATTTCAAGCTCCCACGGTATGCTGGCATCACGGCCCTGGAGCCATACCCAGCTCAAGTAAAACTGGCGGCAAGGCACAACCAGTGGAGCACCCAAGACACTGCTGCTCATGTTGCCCTGGCGCTCGAAGGGAATGCGTTGCAGGTATTGCTCGACATTACGCCATCAGAACAGCAGGATTACGAGACACTGACCGCTGCTTTAGAACGACGCTTTGGCCAACGGATCGCCAAGGGGGCGAGAGCCTGGGAACCTATGCAGCAGACGTGGGCTTCTTTGCACATCGTGGCTACCCCACCCTTGATCCAGCAGCTCGTGACGAGTTAGCCCTGAGTGCCTTCATCCAGGGGCTCAACCGAGAGAGGTTGAAGGAGCACCTCCGCATCACGGCACCTACAGCCTTCAAGACTGCGTTGGACAGACAGAGAGGGTGGAGGCTGTGATGGCCCCACACAACAAACCAAGACTCCGAGTGCGTCAGGCTGAGGTCCACGCAGATTAGGGAGACGTCGAAAGAGGGGTCGTCTGCCAGGCTCGTCCGTCACCACGCCGAAAGCGACCAGGACGATGCCAACCACCCTTCAGACTTTGGACGCCTCATGATTCATGCTACCACTGTGGAGAACTGGGGTACAGGACCTGTGACTGCCCTGCCCCTGCACCACGACACCGTGGTGCACCCCAGTCGGAAAACTAGAATGAAGTGGCACCGCGGGGAGACTGCCACCCAGCCAACCGACCATATCCCCCATTTAGAACTCTTCCCAGATCGGCAGAGTGGGCCACGGACACGGTCTCTATCTTTGTTGCTCCATTGGTGGACACCGCTGCTGGGCCCTTGTGGACACAGGGTCCACCATCTCCATTGTGCGTCCAGAGGTGCTGCCAGAGACAGAGTGGAGGCCCACCACTTGTAAAATCGGAACTGTGACCGGGGAACTAACCGGCATGCTGGGGAAGAGAGCACTGCAGGTGCAGGCAGGGAAAGCCGCAGCCACCCACGAGTTTTGGTTGGCTGAAATACAAGACCCTTGCATCATCAGGCTGGACTTGCGGACACGCTGGGTGGCTCTGGTCGATGTGTCGAGTAATGCCATTCACCTCGGCACAGAGATCCTGGCCCTCTAGCGCCGTCCAGAGAGGAAGGTGGGACGTAAGCCAACTCCACCTGTCACCACGCCGCCGTCGCCCCCACCCCCACTGTCACCACCATTGGCACCCGAGGGGATGACGACACTGCCCGGCCCACCAAAAATGACGACGACCCTCATTGAGGCTACCATTCCTCAGACACCCTCACTGGACACTGTTGCCACCATCCAGGATCTGTATCAGCGGAGCAGTGAAGGGCTGGACCCTCAGCAGAGCCAACAGCTGAAAGACCTGCTCCAACAGTTCGCTGAGATTTTCACTGCACGTGAGGAGGAGTGCACCCAGACCAACCTGGTGCAGCACACAATCGACACTGGTACAACCCCGCCCATTAGATTGCGACCCTACCGGTTAGCGCTTGCCAAGCGTGAAGCTGCAGAGCGGATGATTCTAGAGATGGCTGCGGCCAGGGTGATAGAGCCATCTAAAAGCCCTTGGGCCGCCCCTGCCATCCTGGTCAAAAAGAAGGAGGACACCTGGAGGTTCTGTGTGGACTCTCGTCAGCTGAACAATGCAACTCGTAAGGACTCCTAACCCTTACCCTGCATTGACGACGCTCTGGACGACATCGCAGGGTCACAGTGGTTCAGCTCACTATACGGAGCGGTTACTGGCAGGTGGAGCTGGCACCAGAAGCCAGACCCAAGATGGCCTTCACCATTGGCCAAGGACTCTGGCAGTTTCGTGTGATGCCCTTTGGTCTCTGCAATGCCCCCGCCACGTTTGAGAGACTAATGGAGAGGGTGCTGGCTCTCATTCCCTGCAACCGGTGCGTGGTTTACCTTGATGACCTACTGCTTCATGCTGCTGACTTTGAGCTGACCATAGAGAACCTCCATCAGGTCTTCCAAGTCATTCGTGGGGCGGGCCTGTGCCTGCACCCCAAGAAATGCAACCTCCTTCGACATGAGACCAAGTTTTTGGGCCATGTAGTGGGAGCAGAGGGCGTGGCCCCTGATCTTACTAAGGTGGAGGCCATCGAGAAATGGCTAGTTCCGCGAAACATCAGCGAGGTGCGCAGCTTCACGGGGCTCGTCTCCTACTACCGACGTTTTGTCCGCAACTTTGCCTCCATTGCCAGTCCCCTAGACCGTCTCACCGAGAAGGGACGGGAGTTCAACTGGGACGACAACTGTGCAGCCGCCTTTGCCCGGCTCCGCACCGTCTTGATCACTGCACCCATCCTGGCCCTTCCTGATCCTAAGTGCAGCTTCATCGTGGACACAGACACCAGCAGTGTGGAGCTGGGGGCTGTCCTGTCTCAGGAGGTTGCTGGGGGAGAGAGAGTGGTGGCCTACTACAGTCATATCTTGAGCAAACCTGAATGCAATTACTGAGTTACACGACGCGAGCTCCTGGCGGTGGTCGCGGCAGTCATTTTCGCCCCTATCTCTATGGCCAGGCCTTTCTCCTGCGGATGGATCATGCAGCCCTGATCTGGCTGCTCAGCTTCAAGGAGCCCGAAGGTCAGGTGGCTAGGTGGATTGAGGAGCTGCAGAGCTACGATTTCGAGACCCAGCACCGAGCTGGGCGCCTGCACAGCAATGCAGATGCCCTCTCCCGCCGTCCCTGCAAGGACTGCAGACATTGTGAGCACCAAGAGGAGCGAGACAGAGCAATCCGGCAAGTGTCCACCACGTGGCAGGTTGAGCCAGAGGAGGCGTGGCTGATGGCAATGGACAAGCAGGAGTGGCAAGCAGTGCAGGATAGTGATCCAGGACAGTGGGTGGACGCCAAAGCACGCCCCCACAGGCAAGCTGTCTCTGCCATGTCGGTGGAGACCAAGGCCTACTTTTCCCAGTGGGCCACATTGACCCGGCGTGATGGACTGTTGTACCGGGTCTGGCAAGCGCCGGGCCGGGGAAGAAGTATGTGGCAGTTACTGGTGCCCAAGGACTGGCGCCAACGAGTGCTGCGGGCGGCCCACGGCTCGGTGGGGGCAGGTCACTATGGGGTGGCCAAGACGCCGAACAAACTGCGCCAACAGTTCTACTGAGCTGGATGCAGGCATGACACTGAACTTTTTGTGCACTGTTGTGATGCCTGCACCGCCAAGAAAGGACCAACCAGACGCTCCCATGCCCCTCTAAAACAATATCAGCCGAGCAGCTGGTGTGTGAGATGTTCTGTCGGTTCGGTGTGCCCGAAGAAATACACAGCGATCAGGGGCGGAACTTCGAGGCACAGGTGTTCGCTGAGGTGTGTCAACGCACGGGGGTGAAGAAGACCAGGACAACGCCCCTCCACCCCCAGAGCGACGGACTGATGGAGAGGTTCAATCGAACGCTCACAACACAACTCGCTATTGTCACCTCACGGCACCAGCGAGACTGGGACTGTCATCTACCCCTGGTCCTGTGGGCGTACCGGTCGGCAGTACAAGAAAGTAGTGGGTGTACACCGGCCGCGCTCATGTTCGGGAGAGAACTGCGGACCCCTGTGGACTTAGCCTTTGGCACGCCCCCTGGCACTGACCTTAACCAAGATACCCGGTTTCGAGTACCTGCGGGACCTCCAACAACGCCTGGCCGAGGCACACGAGTTTGCTCGAGAGCATCAGGAACAGGCAGGTGTGAAACAAAAGCGGGCGTATGACGCTCGTTGTCAGGGCCGCTCCTTCAACCCAAGAGCAAAGGTGTGGGTCTTCAACCCAACTCGGAAGAGAGGAGTCTCCCCCAAGCTCGCCAGCCAGTGGGTGGGGCCCTGTGAGGTGTTGGAGCAGCTTTCGGATGTTGTGTACCGGGTGAAACTGTGTGTCCGGAGGCGGGTGGTAGTTCCGCACCGGGACCATTTGGCACCTTACCGCCCCTTGGCTGAAGAACCTGCAGATCAGTTTAGCCCACCCGGGACGGTCCCTCCTACACTCACAGGCCCTACCAACCAGACGGACAGTGGGGAACAGGGACCCCGTGCCTCCGCGGCGGCGGAGACGGTTTCCCCTTCGCTATAGAGACTTTGTTGTCGGCTGAGGACAGGCGACACGCTGGAGGGGGTAATGTAGCGAAGAGAGAATTGTGCCCTCTTGTTTTACCCATCAGGCACTGCGTTCAGATTGTCAGTTGTTATTAAATGTTTTGTAAGTGTTTTATGTGGTTTTATGCGTTTATGTGATGACTATTTGGTGTGGTGTAATTGTAGTTGTCGTTCTGTTGTGTTGTATAGCTTTGGTACTGAAACCCTGATGAACATTGTTGTTCAGGTAGATGACACCCATGTATTGCGTCATCGCTGTCTTAAGTTCCCGTTTCTGCGTGAGTTCAATAAAGGACACCGAAGAGTTACCTTTGTCATTACTTCCACGTTCGCCACAATATATTTAATATTTAAGTTTGCAGCTGGAAGCAAGCTAATGTTGCTCTTATCCTTGATCTTTGCCTACAGGCAGAGAAGGTAACGGTGTGTAGTACAGGCTCAGACAGGCTACCTTCACCACAGGACACAAAATATTCAGACTCTCCTTCTCCTTCCACCAAGTGCATATACACAAATTCTCACACCGCTTGGGTCCTCAAACAGCACAGATCTCCTCCAACAAGATCTTCTCCCTGCTCCTTTTCAGTCACGGAATGTGTAATTTGTGTTTGATTATGAATTACTTGTTTCTGTCTGGAGCTGTGCATTACCATGAGTGGAATAAATAATAATGCAATGAAATGAAATTAAAAAGCTGTCATCGTGAAACGGTTTGACAGACGCCTTGGGTCTAAATTACTTGAAAAAAAGAGACGTTTCTCCTGTAGAGAGTACTTTGTTACAGGGGGAAAGGGTTAAATGAAACAAGCCACCCAAATATATTTCGTTTGCCTCCGGCGCACAAACAGTTAACCGGAGTTGACAGCTAGGGGTAGTTGCGCATGCGCCGTCCATGCCCACGGAGGAAACAGCCGGGGAGTAGTCTGCGCGCTGGAGAACCGACAACCCGGGCTCAGCTGCTTTCTCCCGGAACAATTATGTCCGTCTCGCCGTCGTCGCTTTCTCTAAGGTATCCGTTTCCCGGTCGCTGAATGGCGCTGGTTACCGTGCAGCGTTCACCGACCCCAAGCACCAGCTCCAGCCCCTGTGTGTCGGTAAGCGCTGCCGTTTTTTTTCCTCTTCTTCCCCACCTCCCCGTACCCGAGTCTCGGTCGACGGGGTTTGGGTTGATTTCCGCTGTTTTTGCCTACTGTCATGAGTGCCTTGCCTTTGTACTCCTGCGCATGCGTAAAACGGAGCGTCTCATTTTTTTTTGTGAGTTACAGTGGCAATATTGCTCAAGGGTTGCCACACCGGTGCCGTCTGGACGTTGTGTTACTGCGGGGTCGAAGACGTCTCCTTCGTCAGAGGAGTAGATGCGAGCTGGCTGCTCGGTGTTTTATCTCCCTCCGGCGTTAATACGCTCATCATATTAGGCACGTTTAGTGGGGGCCGGCCGGTTGTAACGATACTTAAGAAACGTGCAACTTTTCGCCGGCCAGTGTTAATGTTCATGAACACGAAACCCCGCGTGTATTTCAATCAGCAGCATCCGTCCGGTTAATACACCTCATGGCTTTGAATCCATCACATTGCAACAGGCCACGATAAAACCCACGCTCAGTCCCTTCCCCGTCCACGTGGAATAACGTCTCGTGACACGTATGAACGTGAGCTTTTACTCCCGCGCCGTTGCCCGACGTTAGTCTGTAGCCTAAATTGTGCGTGCGTGCGTGCGTGCGTGCGTGTCGGTTTGAGGAACGGAAGAGGAGTGCGCTTATGCAAAACAGCGGAGCAGGTGGTAGTGTTGCTTCATTGTACTGGTCTCAGAAGTGCGGGGAGGTCAACCAGTCAACTAGCGGGGGGGGGGGGGGCGGAGAGAGGGGCAAATCTGTCTTGTCAATATCCGCGAATAGTTGAAGTCGATGAGCTGACTAAGTCTCGGTTCTTTCCCAGTCGCTCTCTGTGTGACGCGGCCCCTTACGTTTCCTGTGTCAGCTGTGGCACGTATGATGTCGAAAGTGTGTCTGCCCTCCTCTGCCCACGCATCCCCCCCTCCTCCCCCCCTGCACGCTCAACCCCCCAACTGGTTCCCAAATCACAAGCTGCAAGTGTGAGTTATGACACCAGCAGTGTCACAAACCATTGTTGGGTGTTACTGTCTGGGACAGGACCCTGTCATTCACATATCTGGATTCTCGTGAGTCAAGCAGGTTTTGTGACTTGGCGTGACAGAGACTGTCTCGGTGTGCAAACATACAGACAAGCACGTGTGTGTGTGTGTGTATGTATATGTGTCCTGTTTCTACCTGATAACCTTTCACAGAGCACCCGGAGTGGGTAGGACAGAAAGGTAGCGCTCTTCCGCCGTGATCGTGACCATTACAAGCCACCAGTCGGAAAGAGTTCAGAGGTCGAAGTCCTTAGCTGGGATTGGCTACTTCTGTATTATACAATCAGTTTATATGACGGATATGTACAAACTTAATGAATATGAATACAGGACAGGCAGGGTTACTGAGGGGCAAGAAGAAAATGTTGCACAGTGGGATGCAGTCAGGGTGTGTGTGTGTGTGTGTTTGTGTGAAGATGTGAGGATGAAGACGATGTGCACGATACACATCTCTTCAAGAAATACACACACACACACACACACGCACACATACAGACGTGAACTTTCCTGGGTCTTTTTGTCTTGTGATGCGTGTATGACGTCTGGTATGAGGTGTCTCATGAGGTGCCTACTAGATGTAGGCATCTCATGAGACACCTCATGAGTTCCTCTGTCTTTTACTTGAACCTTTTACTGAACCTCGCATTGGTTTGTATTTCTGCCTTATGATGGTAACACACACACACACACACACACACACACACACACACACACACACACACACACACACACACACACACACACACACACACACAGATCATAACTCCGTAGTGCTTTGGGAGATAAAGTCAGTGCTAGTCTTAACTTGCTGTCCAAAGATATCCATGGTAACTTGTGACCAGACACAGTACAGCCCTGCCTTCTGCCTCGTCCTGTCCTACAGATGTCTGGCTAAATGGCACGTTTAGGCGACAATTCCATAAGCTTGACAAAAAAAAACCGGGTATTTGCGTACATGCAAAATCTCTCAGGCTGAAGAATCTTGTCTTTTATCCTGTCTCATCTAACCCTGCTATCGAAACAAGAGTTTGGGGATTGTACCAAATCTGTAGTTAAACAGGGGTAATGCAACACAAAGATGTGTTTCTAGTTACAGTTCTGTAGTGAGTGATATCTTACTATTTTTGAAGTCATGTTCCTCTTTTTCTGCAAATGTGTGACAGTTTCTGTGAAACACCATGAGGGTTCAAGGATGTGAATGGTGCAGAAAATGTGCAATCTCACTGGTATCCCAGTGTTGTGTATTTTTATTAGTGCCAGGTCTGATGTCTATCTATCAGCAAGCCTTGCCTATCCAAAATCTGAGAGGCCTCCCATTTCATAGTTTGTTGACAAGATATCATTTCTCTGTCTCTCATGCACACACGCACACACACACGTGTGCATGCACACACACAACCTTCTCTCCACACTCCATCTCCTCCCTCCCTCTCGCCATCGCTTTTTGTATGTTTGTGTATGTGAATATATTACTTTCTGACCAGCCACACCTTAAAAAACAGACTGAGGTCATTTTCCCAGAGAGCGTGCGCATAATTGAGTTTGGGCTGAACTGAACTCCGCTCCTCTTTCCTCTCCTCTGTCCCACTCCATTGGTAACCCTCCCTGTGGTTTTTACTTTGCACACGCTCAGGACTCAGTGTCTCCTGCAGCTCTCTCCCTGCAGAGCTGCCAGGCCACTGGGCAGCACGCTGTCTCATGCCGTTTCTTTTGGGGGGGGGGTGTGTTTGCATGTGTGTGTGTGTGTGTGTGTGTGTGTGTGTGTGTGTGCGCATGTGCGTGCGTGTGTGAAGAACCTGTAACATCAGCAATGGATCTTATTTTCTCAATAGCTTTGAGTCGGTAGAAGTTTTATTTCACTTGGCTCTCTCATTTGAAGTGGGCCTTTAATCATTATGGTTAAAGTGATGATCCAGATCGGGCAGCAACAGTGGCGCAGTGGTTAGCGCGGTCGCCTCACCGCAAGAAGGTCCTGGGTTCGAAACCCGGGGTTGTCCAACCTTGGGGGTCATCCCGGGTCGTCCTCTGTGTGGAGTTTGCACGTCCTCCCCGTGTCTGTGTGGGTTTCCTCCAGGGGCTCCGGTTTCCTTCCACAGTCCAAAGACATGTAGGTCAGGTGAATCGGCCGTACTAAATTGCCCCTAGGTGTGTGAATGTGTGTGTGTGTGTTGTCGGCCCTGTGATGGCCTGGCGGCCTGTCCAGGGTGTCTCCCCGCCTGCCGCCCAATGACTGCAGGGATAGGCTCCAGCATCCCACGACCCTGAGAGCAGGATAAGCGGTTTGGATAATGGACGGATGATGATCCAGATCACTTTGTTTATGATTGTGATCGCAGTTGTTTAATGTAATTGCCATGTTGTTTATTGCAATTTTGTTTAAACAGGTTGTTTATTACAATTTTGTTACTTACATCGATGAGTTACTAGTAGTAGTATCTAGTATCTTTCAATCCTTAACCACCTACTACTAGTAGTAGTAGTAGTAGTACTACTACTACTACTACTACTACTACTTTCGGTTGCTCCCGTTAGGGGTCGCCACAGCGGATCATCTGTTTCCATCTCTTCCTGTCATCTGCATCTTCCTCTGTCACACCAGCCACCTGCATGTCCTCCCTCACCACATCCATAAACCCCCTTTTTGGCCTTCCTCTTTTCCTCTTCCCTGACAGCTCCATATTCAGCATCCTTCTCCCAATATACCCAGCATCTCTCCTCCACACATGTCCAAACCATCTCCGTCTTGCCTCTCTTGCTTTGTCTCCAAACCGTCCAACCTGAGCGGTCCCTCTAGTATAATCATCCCTAATCCTGTCCTTCTTCGTCACGGCCAATGAAAATTTTAGCATCTTTAACTCTGCCACCTCCAGCTCCACCTCCTGTCTTATCATCAGTACCACTGTCTCCAAACCATACAACATAGCTGGTCTCACAACCATCTTGTAAACCTCCCCTTTAACTCTTGCTGGTACCCTTCTGTCGCAAATCACTCCTGACACTCTTCTCCACCCGCTCCACCCTGCCTGCACTCTCTTCTTCACCTCTCTTCTGCACTCCCCGTTACTTTGGCTCAATCCTTAACCACCATCTTGAATATTTTTGACTACAGTATTTGTTCTAGGTCAAATGTTACACTTGCCTGCAAGCCAATATTCTGTGACTGTTAAAAGGGAAACATTACATTTAAGTTGTAGGGTTCGGGGATTGGCTGCAGTGCTAATTCGAAGTATGTCTCTTTCTTTTATCTCCTCAGGAGTCCGGTAGCGGGGAGGATGACCGCCGCTCACAGCCAAGGAGGTTGGTGAAAACCCTGTTTGACATCACTCCTCTATTGCTTTGTGACACACAGTCAGAAAAGATCCCTCAGTCTCGGA
Source organism: Lampris incognitus (assembly GCF_029633865.1). Lineage (NCBI taxonomy): Eukaryota > Metazoa > Chordata > Actinopteri > Lampriformes > Lampridae > Lampris > Lampris incognitus. Next base: position 44,001,148 of record NC_079218.1, read on the forward strand.
TCTTCCATGACGTCAGCAAGATCTCCCCCTGCCCCCCCCACCTCTGCCCCCCCCCCGGCAGGCTCTTGACGTCACAAACCGGAGTTGTTGCACGAGATTAGAGTGATGTCCCGCGTATAGTAAAATTGGATGAGGCACCGGATCCTAGCCAGCTTCAGTAGGCTGTTCTGATGTCGGGAGCGGTGCCGGTGAAAAGAGATTATCCTTACGGGGCATTATGCAATTACCACATTTTCCTGAATTATTTCTCTATAATACCGTTTAAGTCTCCTCCTGGCTTCACAGAGAGCTCCTGTGCCATTGAGACAGCACACAAAGCCCTGCCATTCGTCGTTTGTCGCTGAGGGGTGGCGAACGGTGAGGGCTGTCGGTCAGGTTTATCCTGTTCCCGCAGACCACGTTTTCAGCCGCTGCCGCCCATCAGATATAACAGTTTCTTGCCACTGCCTACTGGGCTTACTTGCTGCAGCTACGTGGGAATCTCATGAGCTCCAGCTGTGGTGGCTCTCTTCACTGCCCCCCCCCCCTTGATTTTATTTGGCCCTTTTACACCAGATTTGTAGCCCGGTTAACGTCAACCTCTCATGTACGGTTTGATAAATGGCGTTTCCGCAGCGGCTCACTGGGGGGCGCCAGGCTCTCTGTGATGTGAACCGGCTTGCGATGGATATGTGGGTCAGGGGAGCTGTGTGCTGCCGATCCAGGGACAGCTCGGTGGCCACTCCCTGAATCAGACCGCCTGTGTGTGTGTGTGTGTGTGTGTGTGTGTGTGTGTGTGTGTGTGTGTGTGTGTGTGTGTGTGTGTGTGTGTGTGTGTGTGTGTGTGTGTGTGTGTGTGTGTGTGTGTGTGTGTGTGTGTGGTCATTAGAGCTCCATGCCATCGGACTGAGAGAGCGGTCTGTATTTGTGCAGCTGGGAGTGAAATCTATATTCGCATGGTGTGTGTGTGTGTGTGTGTGTGTGCGTGTGCACATAAATGTTTGTCAGATCTCGTTTTGATTCACTATGTTTTGTGAACTGATATTGTCTTTTTTTTTTCCTGACTATTTTTTTTCTATTCTCTAGTTCTCCAGTTGTTTGCTCTAGGGGTAAGGACTGACACTTAAACCGCCTCCTTAATTCCGTCAGGCTCATGACATACCATGCATGTTCATCGACAGAGATTACGCCATCAGAAGTATTTCATAAGCAGGCATGCTGCTCTTCGGTACATTGCTATACACATGTGGCCGAGCTGTTCCCAGCTAAAGCTGATATTCTCAGAGTGTGTGTGTGTGTGTGTGTGTGTGTGTATGGGAGCGGCCGTTGTCAGACAGACTTGCGGGTGTTTTCTCAGCCAGCCAGCTCGTTATTCAAAACCACAACACTACAAAATATGCAACCTTATGACATTTACGTGCACGCCTGCACACTGCTTGTTGCTGATATGTCAGGGCTATAGAGAGACGTCTGCTCCGACCCCAAGAAGTAAATCCGTGCCGTTCTGCACATTTAGCACACCGGATATTGAGAATTCGGGGTGTATGACGTCACACGGTAAAGATGTCCGCGCTGCTGTGTTTGGCTGTTCGTCATCGCCTGTTGCCGCGCTTATTTGTCCTGGTGCTGTGCTGTGTCTCTGTGTATGGATGGTGTGCAAGCCGCTGTTGTCTACGATCGTCAAAACACTACTGAATATTCGAGCCTCTGTCGTGGACTTTATACGCTCGGTATCCAGGACAAAAAAGCTTTCACAGCTCTTTATTTTCCCAACTGCTGGAAGGTACATGTGCTCGGCCCTGCTACCATAGCAGGGCCGAGCTTGGAGCTAAGCAGGTATGGGCTTGGAGACGGGCTAAACGTGCAGGCGCCTCGGTTAAACTGAGGAATCTTGCCCAGTCTCACTCGGCACCGGCCCACTTTTTTACAGCTCAATGATGTTGGACCTGGCCGACCACGTTGCTGCATTCCTTGGCACTCCCTTGAGACCAGGTACGCCTTTCTCCGACTGATTATCCCAGACACAGACCTGGGTGCTGGACCGCTGCCCTGCAGGCTCCCCCACCAGGCTAACTGTGAAGCGGGGTGGTGTAGGCCTCCAGATTCTCCACCCTCTGACGTGGGAGCCGTTGTCAGATTATACCACTGTCATGGTTAAAGTGGCTCTGTTCAACGTGAGGTTCTGATCCAATAAGACTTTTATTCTCAATGACCTTTTCACCGCCCATGGACTGGATCTCCTACCGGTGATGTAAACCTGGCTGAAAACTGGTGCGCTTGCGCCACGTGTTGAACTCTGCTCAGATGACTATTTTTTTTTATAGCACGCTAGACCCTCCGGGCACAGCGGGGGTCTAGTTGCTGTGTTTAAAAAACAATTTAATTGCTGCCTACTGAACTCTGATTATTTCCCTAGTTTCCAGGTGCCATTAACTAAAATAGAACCGGTCAATTCCCTCTTAATTGCTCATGTTTACCGTCCACCAAAAATACATAAATACTTTATCACTCGATTTGCGGACTTCCTTGCAGACACCATGCCCAACTTTGATCCAGTTCTGATTCTTGGTCATTTTAATGTTCGTGTTCCCGGTAAGCCTCTCGTAAGCAAATAAGTAAAATTGTATTTATATCGCGATGTTATACATCTGGTTGAGTCTTTTGATCTTGCCCTGCTTACCACCAGTCCCACTCACAAGCTAGGCCATCACTTGACCTGGTCTTATCGTTTGGTTTTCCGATCTGCAATGTGGATGTGATTGATGCTTCTTTGTCAGATTATAGTGCTGCCATATTTGATGCGTCGCTGCCGCTCTCTTCTGCTAAAACTCATCTCCCTGTACGTTGCTGTCACGACAGTAACTCTTCGACTGCCAATAAGTTCTCTGAGGCTCTCATAGCTGATCCCAGTACCTGCACTGCTGAGACTGTTTGGCTTGGTGACACCGCCAGAGCCCCGAGAAGGGAGTGCAGAATATCAGAATGAAAGTGGAAAAATTATAAGCTCCAAATTTCCTTCAACATTTTGAGAAACAGGGCATCCAGGTTACATAGCGGTCTATTCCATTGCCTACTGAAACGGGGACCGCCGGTGCGAATCCCCGTGTTACCTCCAGCTTGGTCAGGCGTCCCTACAGACACAACCGGCCATGTCAGCGGGTGGGAATATGTTCTGGGGGGAATAGCGTGATATGTCCCCCTGGCGAAACTCCTCACTGTCAGGTGAAAACAAGTGGCTGGTGACTCCACATGTATCAGAGGAGGCATGTGGTAGTCTGCAGCCCTCCCCGGATCAGGAGAGGAGGTGGAGCAGCAACCAGGATGGCTCAGAAAGAGAAAGTCTTTACAAATGTCAAGAAACAGTTCAGGCTGCGAAAGCAAAATATTTTTCTGACCTAATTTCCAAAAATCCCAAGGTCTTATTTAGTACCATAAATTCTGTCATCTGTCCCGCCCCCAGTACCAGCTTAGATATGTCCCCTGCCTTTAAACATTTTCAATAGCAAAGTTGAGGATACTAGTCAGTTCTTCTAAACTGGACTGCTTCCCACTTATCATGTAACCACCCTTACGAAGATTGTTTCCATCATGAAACTGACAGTCTGCCCCCATGACATTGTCCCTGCTGCCGTCCTGAAGGATGCCTTTGACTTAGCCTGTCCCAGCATCCTCTTCATTATCAACACCCCCGGGCCACTGGTACCGTTCCAGCCAGGCCCTCCTGAAAAACCCCAACTTAGACCATACCTTACCTAGTAACTACAGACCTATTTCTAAACTTCCATTCCTGTCAAATGTTCTCATAAAGGTTATTCTCAGTCAATTGCTACCCTACCTACACCAAAACAACATCTTGGAAAGATTTCAGTCAGGTTTTAAGGCTTATCATAGCACAGAGTCTGCCTTGCTGAAAGTGTACAATGACCTGCTCCTCTCTGGCGACTCTGGTGACTGTGCCATTCAGCACGGCGTTCAATACTGTGGCTCATGACATTTTAATAGACCGTCTCCAGGATAGGGTTGGTGTTAATAATATTAATTATAATAATAATAGATTACATTTATATAGCACTTTATCTTGATACCCAAAGTGCTTCACAGTGAAGGGGGAAAACTCACCTCAACCACTACCAGTGTGTAACACCCACCTAGGTGATTGATGCACAGCAGCCATTTTGTGCCAGAATGCTCACCACACATCAGCTTGAGGTGGAGAGGGAGGAAATCATTGAGCCAGTTACTCTGAGGGGATGATTATGTGGTCAGATGGAGAGAGCCGGGTTGGGAATTTTGCCAGGACACCAAGGGACCCCCTACTTTTTGTCATAAGTGCCATGGGCTCTTTAATGACCACAGTGGGTCAGGACCTCGGTTTCACGTCTCCTCTGAAGGGCAGCATCTCCTACAGCACAGTGTCTCTATCACTGCACTGGGATTTTTGTGTTTATTAGGACCAGAGGGAAGACTGCTCTCTACTGGCCCACCAACACCACTTTTAGCAGCAACTCAGTATTCCCGGGAGGTCTCCCATCCAAGTACTAGCCAAGCCCATACCTGCTTAGCTTCTGTCATTCAGCAGAACCAGGGTACATGTTGGTATTGCTGCTGGTGTTGGAACGGTTCATATCGCAGACTTTTTAACCCTCTTTTCCACCTCCAGGTCCCTCAGGTCGGCTGACTTGGGACTTCTCGCTGCCCTGCGATCTAAACTTAAGCTCAGGGGTGACCGTGCCTTTGTGGTTGTAGCCCAACTGTGGAACAGCATCCCCCTCCCTATAAGATCTGCTCCCTCCATTGACTCTTCTGACGCTCGGCTCAAAACTTACATTTATTCTCTAGCGTTTGAATCCTCCCGATGTGGCTGATTTCTGGCTTGTGCCTTTTTCCACGTGTTGTTTATTCACGCCTACAAACTATTTGCCTTGCTGTCTATGTCGGTGTTTCTTGTATTTATTTGTGTTTTAAGCTACCTGCTCTGGTCTGTACAGCACTTTGGTCAACCTGGGTTGTTTTTAAATGTGCTCTATAAATAATTTTGACTTGACTATTACGACAGAAATTAGCTTCACAAGCCAGACAAGTCTCAGCAGTCAACCCCCTTGATTATGCTGCAATATAAGCGTGATCAACACACGCAACTCGTCTGGCTCGGGTGACGAAACTTGTTGGCCTTAATTCCAGAGAAGCATTTTCAAACCTGCTTTTGAGTGTCAAATTTTATGAGGACTTTTTTTTTCCCCCTCCCCCAATTCCATTGGCATCATGAATTCTGCTTCAGGAGCATGTATCATGGTGAATCCCTATGTTTCCATGTAGCTCATAAAGTGAAGCCAGGGCTTCTTGTTGGGGGAGCTCATGGTGTTGAATGTGAGAAGATGGGCCCTTTTGGGACTTCTAGGAATGTCATGGAGCTCATTATTGTTATCACCACCTTCTGTTAAGGCCCATGAAACGTTCTCATCCAACAAAATAGATTAATAGCTAAGTGCAGGGAATAGCTTTTAAGATATTTTGGCATATTTCAAATTATTGATGTTTTTTTTTTAATCCTTGTACAGTACACATGAACTTATTTAATGAGCACATTTTAATTGGCATCTTGTAGCAAAGCAAAAATTATGGTTTCCCATATCCACTGCCTGGAGTCACGTTTAGGAATGTACATAATGTTCATACTGAACCACGTGTGTACGTGTTTGCGTGTTGAGAAAGATACAAGTGCGCCGTTCCAGGCTAAGTATTTCCTGTCATCCTGGGGAGGCTGGCGAGTCTGTTACGGGTGCCAGGGTTTAGTGTTGTCTGTCTGCAGTTTATCTTTTGACAAGGTGCTCTGGAGCAAACTCACCTGCAGTCAATTATTTGCATTGACTTTCAGTTCAACACTGCTGTTATGGGCATTGCTGTCTTTGAAAGTGTACCACAGTAGTTAGCAATAGGCTGATTATCACTGCAGTGCCACATTCAGAGGTTCATATATCCATCCATCCATTATCCAAGCCATGTATCCTTAGTAGGGCCACGAGATGGTGGAGCCTGTCCCAGCAGTCATTGGGTGGCAGGTGGGGAGACAAACAGGACAGGCCGCCAATCTGATTTGTAATTCATCCTTAAACTAAAACACCAATTTACCAGGTCAACCAATACACCTTCATTCACTCTGTCATTCATTCATCCATCCATCCATCCATCCGTCCATCCATCCATCCATTATCTATACCCGCTTAATTCAAATCATGGTCATGGGGCATGCGGGGGGGGGGGGCTGGGGGGCTGGAATCTATACCAGTAGGTTTAGGCGGATACACCCTCTAGGTCACCAGTCCATAACAAGGCCCACACAAAATAACTCACATTCCTACACCTACCTGTGTCATTATGATGTTGGGTGTTTTTGTTTTGTTTTTGCACGATTTTAAATTTGAAAAGAAAAATCAGTCTCTTGTGTAGGGGAATCTAAATGTCTCATCGCGTCATGCCCCTAAGAAGGATAAAAGATGTTGCAGCGACAGCAACGCTACCTCACCGCTGTGAGTTATGCTCCAGCATCTGTGGCAGAACAGACATGGCTGGCCTAAGGAAGCATGCTGTTCATGTGCAGCCACGTGAAAAGACTTATCTGCTGAAAGATGATGGGAGATTGAGAAAGCGTCGAGCTCATGTTGATTTGTGAACAATTACGTACGTCTCCCTCAGCCTCATTTCAACTTTGCAACCCACAAAGTTGTAGCTTGTTCGGGCTGCTTTTGTTGAAAGCACATTTTGCTTTCAAGAATTGAATATTTAATGACTTATAAAATACCAAGTAGATGTCAAGGGTCATATTGTGATAATTAGGATAACTGATTAGAAGCCTATTTAACTGTATCGATCTCGAGCTGCACCGCTGCAATGTAAGGGGACAGGAGTGAACAAGATCATTAACAAATAGGCTGTGACATTTGGTCAATCCATTTCTTGTTTAACATGCCGCATTCACTAAAAAGTGTTGTCTCGTCACGAGAAACCAGTGAAATATGAAGTTAAGACAGGGCAACCGCTGAATGATCTGATTGCTTACCAATTCTGTCTCACCCAGGCAGTCAGGGCTAATGGTGCCCCATCCCAGAAGTGGTTGTCATCCACAGGCTCACCCCAGCGATGTGTCCTGCCCCCATTATTGTATGTTCTATATACAAATGACTGTAGGAGTAACTATGATGACAGGCATCTCCTGAAGTTCACAGATGACACTTTTTTTTTGGACCCCCTCCTTTTTTCTCCCTAATTGTATCCGGCCAATTACCCCACTCTTCTGAGCCGTCTTGATCTCTGCTCCACCCCCTCTGCCGATCCGAGGAAGGCTGCAGACTACCTACCACATGCCTCCTCTGATACATGTGGAGTCGCCAGCCACTTCTTTTCACCTGACAGTGAGGAGTTTCACCAGGGGGACGTAGCGCATGGGAGGATCATGGCAGTCTCCCCAGTCCCCTCCGAACTGGCGCCCTGACCAACCAGGACACATACCCACATCCGGCCTCCCACCCGCAGACACGGCCAATTGTGTCTGTGGTGATGCCCGACCGAGCCAGAGGTAACACGGGGATTCGAACTGGCGATCCCCGTGTTGGTAGGCAACGTAATAGACCGACACGTCACCCGGATGCCGCACAGATGACACTGTTTCAATCGGTCTGCTCCAGCATGGAAAAGTCAATCATTGGCCAGTTGTGAAAGATGTTGTAGTGTAACAACCACTTCCTGAAGTTAAATGTTCACAGAACTAAAGATATGATCATCGACTCCAGGAAAACCTCCCACTCAACCTTCCCAATTAAAATTAAGGGCTCGCTTGTTGAGACAGTCGAGTACTACAAGTACCTGGGGACAGTGATCCACAAGACCTTGAACCATGACCTCAACACATCTGCAATCTGCAAAAAGGGTCTGCAGGGACTTCACTTTTTGCGCTGGCTGAGTACTTTGAATGCTGACAAGAAACTGATGGCTTTATTTTACAAATCCTATATTGAGTCTATTTTACCCTTCTTTTTTTAATTTCTTGGTATGGGAACCTTACAGTGCAAAACAAAACTCGTTTGTTCAATATTGTTAAATTAGCCAGCAAAATAATTGGCATGCAGCAGCTTCCTTTAAAAGACATCTATAACAGACAGGTTTTGCAGAAGGCACAGTCGCTTCTTGGCCAGCTCTGACCAGCCACTCTTGGAGGAATTCGCTCTTCTCCCCTCTGGGCGGAGGTGCAATAAATGCACTTAATTTGCACTGAACCTTGACTGCGCTGATCAGCAGCACTTCAGTATGGCCACCGTTCCCGTGGTTTGATACTTTTAACAGACAGTTTTTGGTTGTTTGCTGTAACTGTTGTGGTTAATGTCCCATGTCCTCTTGCTTTTGTGTTTGTGTTTTTGCCTTCTACTGCAAATCACATTTCCCCCCAAGGGAAAAGAAAGATCTGAGCTGAACTGTGTCCTGGGTAGGACGTTAAACTGCAACGGTCGGGTTGTCAGCGACTAAACCGGTACCCCCAGGGGCGAAAATCTGATATCGACTTTGGAGGGGACAATTACATGACATTTTCTCAAGCGCAATTCCTGAGGGAGACACCAGAAGTAGTGCTGTACCAGGGGGGAAATATTGGGGGGGACATATCATATTTTTCCTAGGATGGGGGGGGGCCTGCAGAGCAACAGCCTCGCACTCCCCTGAGGAACACAAACCAGTCCCAAAAGCACAAGCTGGGCCCGCACCCAAAAGGGGCACTTCCACCGCCAACTCCCACACACAGGCACAGGGCGCACCGGCAGGCGTGGGCCTCGAGCCACGGACGATAAGCACAGACCACTGTTTCAGAGCCAGGCCCCATGACCGATCCACCACCAGGTCCTGGCAGGTCCTGGCAGGCAGGCAGGGGGGACCCATGCACACCCACGCCCAACAGGGGCGAGACCTGCTGCACCGCACTTGGCTAGATGCCCCATCCATAATCTGCACGCACCGAGCATACAGCCATGTAGCTGAATACACCCGGCCCAGGCCACCCGACGGTAACAACCCCCCCCTCCCCCCGCCCAGGGTGGAGAGGGCCTCGCCAGCACCTGCACACACCTAGAAATGCGGTCCGCCCACCTCCCCTTGCACCCACGGCGCCATTCACAGAAAAGATGGGAGAAAGTCCCGACAGCCACCCTTTAGCCACACCCATGATGACCAGCCGCCACCCAGGGGCCCCGGAAAGCTCCCCGCAGCCCTGCTGGTATACAGCAGGCTGGATGCCACCCGGAACTGATGACAAGAGTGATCCACCTGGGCCGACCACACACCCACCCACGCCAACTTACCATCGTCCCACCCATCCCAGTAGTCCCAGTGCTTATTGTGGCTGAGGGCTTGTATGGAGTTAAAATGGTGGGGTGTGGGGGTATAAGTCGCCCAGGCTCAAGACCAAGCACAGGAGTGCAGCCGGCCGGAGAGCAGCCAAGCAGACGCCTCCGAGACCGGCCCGCGGCTCATCCGCGGTACCAGAGGGCAACCCAGTCGCACCGACCAGCTGGGGGCGCTCGGCATCCTACCAAGTACCTCCAGCATGGCGGGTTGTCCTGCACCTCTAGCGGGGGGGGGGGGTAATTTTTTCATTTATTTTATGATTTTTTTCCCCCCTTCTTGGGGTTGTTTCTTTATGCACACTCATTGTTGTAATCTGATATGATCTATCTGACTGAGGATGTAGGAGGCAGGTCTGGTTGGATTGGTGCTAGAGCATGGTGCATGCAGAACTCAGCAGCTGCCAGGGTCGATGCTAGTCCGTAGACCACTTGGTAAAGGTGTTGGCGTGTGAGTGCACGTGTCTCAGTTGAACAGAGGAACACAGCGGCCTTGGGTGTGCCTGCGTTGTTTATAGGAGTGTGTGATCACTGCGGTGACAGTGTGTTTGTGTGTGTGTGTGTGTGTGTGTGTGTGTGTGTGTGTGTGTGTGTGTGTGTTGAGTGGAGACGTGGCTGTTGTTTCGGACAACAGAGGAGTGTCCGGTGTCTGTCTGCATGCGTTCTCCACCACATCCTGGCCTTCACCTGCTGTCTTTGGGTGGTTTGAATTTCAGCTGACAAGGAAACCAGGAAGACTGGGTCTACCATCACACACACACACAAACACACGGATTGTTGAGAGACCCAGACCACAATGGTTGTCTGAAAAAGGCAGACACAAAAACACAATATCACCTGGTGCCTCGTGTATAAACAGTGCCCACGCACAAAAGGGGAAGGGGAAGAAACCTCAGGGAGAGCAACAGAGGAGGGGTCTCTCTCCCAAGGCGGACAACAGTTGCATAACGACCGAAAACAACGATCGGTTTCATGTGCAAATTGACCGGCCAGTTAACTAGCGTTACAATGGCCATGTGTGCTATTCACGGAGGATTGGGGAATAGTTGCCATCACAGCATTGTAAGACGGTGACAGTCGTTCCCTCTTCACATAGATGGCCTCTTTGACTCCCTGTTCAAACCAGCATTCCTCCCTATCAAGGATGTGCACCTCCTCGCTCATCCTTGGCAGAGTGGCCACCGGCCGGTAGATGGGTGTAGAGCCTGAACTGGTGATTTAGACGAGTGATAAATGGACACAATGTTTATCAGGAGAAACATTGTGTCTGGATGGACTGACCCAACTTTCTGTGATTGTTTAATTGGTGTATCTCTAGGAAAGCTGCAAAACGGACTAGCAAACAGTATGATTTAAGATTCATATTCTCTGACCACACTTTAGTTGGACTTATGGGAACCTTTTGTTTTTTGGACCCCCCCCCCCCTTTGACTACAGCAATACAAGCACACACAGAACCTCACAGGGAATTGACCAAGCTTTTTTGTCCTGTAGAAAAGCCTCCCTAGTCGTAGTGGTGGTTGTTGTTGTTTGACTCATGATATTATTCAGCGATCAGATGGTGTCACGGCCATCTATTTATCCTCAGTTTGTAATCTGTTGTGTATCAGACTGTGAGAGATCAACAAGCAGTTTGACCCACATGAGTGTAAGGTCGTCACCCCCCCCCCCCCCCCGCTGCTCCCTTTTCAAATGTCCCAATCTCTGGTCCATGTTTGTGTTGTTGCTGAAAGCAACAAAACGTTGGTGTCAAGTGCTGCTGATTCTCGGTAGAGAGTGCCACAAAGGTTCGCAGACCTAGAATCAATTCCCTCTTCTGGCGTAACGTGTCCTGTCACCGTGGAGTCATGCGGTGACAGACTGGGATCAAAAAAACCGTCCTGGCATTTGTGACGTATACTGGCCTGATGGCCCTATTTCCAAACCCAACCTCAAGTCAAGTACTTGGATTGTTTGGATTGTGATAGCGTAGTGGTCTATTCCATTACCTACCAACATGGGGATCGCCGGTTCAAATCCCCGTGTTACCTCCGGCTTGTTCGAGCGTCCCTACAGACACAACTGGCTGTGTCTGCGGGTGGGAAGCTGGATGTGGGTATGTGTCCTGCTCCTTGCACTAGCACCTCCTCTGGTTGGTCGGGGCACCTGTTCGGGGGGAAGGGGAAACTGGGGGGGGGGGGTAGTGTGATCCTCCCACGCGCTACATCCCCCTGGCGAAACGCCTCACTGTCAGGTGAAAAGAAGCGGCTGGTGACTCCACATGTATCGGAGGAGACACGTGGTAGTCTGCAGCCCTCCCTGGATCGTCAGAGGGGGTGGAGCAGCGATCGGGACAGCACGGAAGAGTGGGAGTAATTGGCCAAGTACAATTGGAAGAAGGGGGGAGGGGTGACGGCCATCCCATATGGATGGAAATATGTAATATTTCAGTTTTACTGAACCAGCATTAGTACTTATTATACCATTTGACTTTGACCAGTTTTTAGTTATGTTGGGGAAAAAAATGAACAGTAGTGAGAAGAGGAACTGTTAACAATGTTACCAATGAAAGGACACATTCGAGGTGACGACGCTTTTCAGACATTCGGCTTGGTTGACAAAACCCAGCTCCCAATGTCTACGTTGGTGTCAATCACCAGCCTGCGATGGTGGGCCCTTCTAATGGATCCATTGCCAAATGCAAGGAGGAGGACGCGTTTCCCGACTGCCATAACTATCACTGCATAACACACCAACAAGCACTGTGCGAAAATACTGAGCATGAAAGAGGTCGTGGGCGTGTCAGTGAAAATCGCCTGTTCAGTTCGAGCAAGATCTCTTCAACAATGGCTGTTTCTTGCATATCTGGAGGAGGCTGACTGCAACCACACTGAATTCTTGCCACACACTGACCTCAGATAGCTGAGTAGGAGCAAATTCTTGCAGAGATTTCCAGAGAGGTCCTACTGGAGATCAGGGAATTTCTCCTTGGCACTAAACATGCAGAATGCAAACAACCTTATGATGACGAGTGGCTGCTAGATTTGGCATTTTTATACAGATCTGACCAACATGTTGAGTGAGCTTGATTTAAAGCTGCAAGGAAAAGACAGGACTGTGGTTGACACGATCAGCTCAGTTAAAGCTCTCAAAGGAAAACTGCAGCTGGTGTCTTCCAAGCCACAACGGCACGATTTGGGGAACTTCTAAAACACCGCATCTGGCCTGGAGAAGCAAAAGAAGGAACATGTGCAACTTGACAGTGCACGCTACACAGAGCTGATTGAAAATGTCCGGTCAGACTTTGACAAACGCTTTCGAGGCTTTGCTTTACTCGAACCAATCGCCACATCAATGTGCTCCCGATCTGGAGAAGACACTGAGATGGCTTCAAAAATTTCAACAGTTTCGCTTGAACCCATCGGTGCTGTAGGACGAGATCTTGTTGCTGCAGGCTGACATGCAGTTGAAGTTGCAGGCCCATGCTGGAAGGTTTTGGAAGTTACTCAGGGAGGAAAACTGTCCAAACATGAGGAAATGCACTTCCTCACTGGCTGCATTGTCTGGCTCGACTTATTTGTGAGTCAGCCTTTTACCACATGAAGATTATTAAGTCCGAATGCCGTTCCACCATGGCTGCTAATCATTTGGAGGCCTGCTGGAGACTAGCTACCAGCAGCTACTACCCAGATTATGCAACCCTGGCTCACTCAATTCAATGCAAGTCCTCGGAATAAGGTAGGGACCCTAAATCTATTGTGCTGTGGCGGGTCGATGCAGTAATGCGATGTACGTTTTTGTGTGTTTTCAGCAATGGGATTTTTGTGGTAGATCAACAGTTGTGGGCACGTCTGCCCTAGAATTTTTTTTCAGCAGCGGTGCTGTTGTGTATGTCCACGAGTGGGCCACGCCGGCCCGTATTCACGCGCATCAGAATAGTTTAAAATTTCAGCGTTTTTCCCTTGGTTTTGTGCACGTATTTGGCAGGGTGTTTGGGGGTCCTTCTCCAAGAAAAGGAAATAAAAATAACAAAATAAAAAAATATTCAATGTCAGATCTATCCATCCATCCATCCATTATCCAAGCCGCTTATCCCAGCCGGGGTCGCAGGATGCTGGAGCCTATCCCAGCAGTCATTGGGCGGCAGGCGGGTAGACACCCTGTACAGGCCGCCAGGCCATCACAGCCCCCCCGCTCCCCCACCACACACACACCCACCCACCTACCTAGGGACAGTTTTTTGTATGGCTGATTCACCTGACCTACATGTCTTTGGACTGTGGGAGGAAACCGGAGTACCCGGAGGCAACCCACACAGACACGGGGAGAACATGCAAACTCCACACAGAGGACGACCCGGGACGACCCCTAAGGTTGGACTACAGCGGGGGCTCGAACCCAGAACCTTAAGATCTCAGATCTATTTGGACCATTATTATTACCATATCTGTGTACAGAGACTTGGAAAAGCTAGAGCAGGTGATAAATAAACAACACCCGAAAGCTTAACTGTACATTTCCTGCCAGACTGACCACTCAAAGCTAACCGTTTCCTGTGCTGTGCACGCATTCGCCGTCACCCCTCTGCCGCTCGCTCGCTCACGCTTGCTACGCACACGCGTGACGCACTGCCCTGTTCTCTAAAGGAGCTACGCTACCCTTAAGCCGCTCGTATAACGGTACCTGTAGCTGTCCTGTGAAGAACGAGGAGAGGGAGGATTCTGGGATTTGATGCACTTTAAGAGGATGACTGTATATCGTAGCGAATTCAGGGGGCAACCGGGAATCCGCTGCAGCCGGGACCCGAACCCGGGTTGCCCACAGGCGACTGCGCTAACCAGTCAATTAAAGGGTCCGACCTGTTAGCCAAGGCCTAGCTAGTCTAGTCATCCGGGGCCGTTACCCTACCCCCTTCCTTCGGCGTACGCCTCTGCTTCACAGTCTCACCATTCCCACTTCTGACACCAATGTAGCGAATTTGGGGACGGCCAGGAACCGCCGCAGCCTGGAAGCGAACCCAGGTCGCCCGTGGTGCGGGAGACCTGGGTTCGCGTCCCGGTTGCGGCGGTGATTCCCAGCTGCCCCCTGAATTAATCTCTCTCTCTCTCTCTCTCTCTCTCTCTCTCTCTCTCTATTTTCCTGTCTGTTCATCTATCTATCTATCTATCTATCTATCTATCTATCTATCTATCTATCTATCTATCTATCTATCTATCTATCTATCTATCTATCTATCAAGCTGTCTGTTCATCATCATCATCTCTCTCCCCCTCTCTCTCTATCTATTTCCCTGTCTGTTCATCTATCTATCTATCTATCTATCTATCTATCTATCTATCTATCTATCTATCTATCTATCTATCTATCTATCTATCTATCTATCTATCTATCTATCAAGCTGTCTGTTCATCATCATCATCTCTCTCCCTCTCTCTCTCTATCTATCTATTTCCCTGTCTGTTCATCTATCTATCTATTTATATACCTATCAACCTGGGTTCATCTTCTCTCTCTCTCTATCAACCTGTCTGTTCATCTATCTATCTATCTATCTATCTATCTATCTATCTATCTATCTATCTATCTATCTATCTATCTATCTATCTATCTATCAAGCTGTCTGTTCATCATCATCATCTCTCTCTCTCTCTCTCTCTCTCTCTCTCTCTCTCTCTCTCTCTCTCTCTCTATATATATATATATATATATATATACATACACACACACACACACACACACACACACACACACACTATAACAATTCCTTCTTATATTCTCATTCTGAGCGGCCCAAATGGCGTTTGCCCAAATTCCAGCTGGCCAGTCCTCGCGGTAGTCGTGACGTCGTCAAATCCGGCAGTGGATCAGTGCGTGGCCCACAATCCACAGAAACGCACCACTGTCGAGATTTCTTCCCATTGGATTACGAGCTCCCCCTCCCCCTCCCCCTCCCCCTCCCCCTCCTCCTCCCCCTCCTCTTCCTCAGGTACAACTCACCGCAGCCGGCTGCAGATGAAGGAACACGCACACACCTGCGTCTGAGGAGCCGCTTAATGACTTGCGGAGCACCGATTTGAGTGCAAGCCGCTGGTTTGTGGATCTGTGGCGGTTTCACGCTAGTAAAGCAGCGTGTGGTCTGCGTTGAGCGATCTTTTATGGAGAAAACAAAACCCCCGCGACTTTAGGTAACACGTGTTAGTCTAATCCGTGGTGTGTTTCGGTCGGAGCTGCAGATTTTGTCCCCCACCACCCACCACCCACCCGACTCCCCCACTGTGGTCGGTGTCCAGTCCTCTCCGCCGCCGCTACACGGCTGCTGCTGCTGCGGCGCGGCGATGCCTCCCGGCGCCGTAACCCCGCCGCGGAGCTCGGAGACCGGCTGCTGGTGCAGCAGCCGCCGCTGCTGCTGCGGCGGTGGCGGCGTCAGGCTCCGACCCTTCTTCGTGCGGGACTCCGTCATCTCCGAGCAGAGGATCAACCGGCTGTAAGTTCACACGGAAACACTGCCGAGTGGCGTCGTTAAAACCCACCAGACCCGGATTCCGGGAAACCCCGAACCGTCTCGGGACGCTTGTTGTCCTGTATCCATCCGTTCACCGAAAACTAAGAAGTAAAGGGGGATAAAATTAAAAGCAGAATTTGTGAAAATTTCAGCGTGTGTGGGGGTGGGGGGAGGGGGGGCGTGTTGGCAGAAATCGGTGTGGGTGGGGGGAGGGGGGGCGTGTTGGCAGAAATCGGTGTGGGTGGGGGGAGGGGGGGCGTGTTGGCAGAAATCGGTGTGGGGGGGCACAGAGAACATCAGGTGGGCCTGCTTGATGGCTCCTGAAACGCATATTCTAACCACAACAGGCAATTACAACCGTATTTGCTCAAATGCAACACAGTTTAATTATACAAGGCTTTTAAATCATCAGAGGTCATGTTGCAGGTACCAAGACAGACATTAACAACGTCACATGGCCTGGCACGGCAGCCACACACACACACACACACACACACACACACCTGATAGACAACAGCATCAATAATCATTATCTGTAGATGGAGGTAGACCAGCACCAACATGCTCAGTGATGTTAAAGATGCCACTTGTAATTTCTCATATTGGGCTATGCAAATAAAATTGGCTTGACTTGAGCATAGCCTAGCAAGGCGGGGACACATACAAACACACACGCGCGCGCGCACACACACACTCAGTCATGTCAGCTTCCCAGTTTTGTGTTATTGGCCAATGTGCCTGTTATGTTACCATCACTTGACAATACAACATCTATGTGAAGTGATTCAAAACACGAATTGGCATTATACGCGCACACACACACACACACACACACACACACACACACACCCACGCACACAAGCATAAATTCCAGCTGTATACCCAACACAAACTATAACCAATAATATTGTAATGGGCTGCTACAGTCTTGAGATTGTAAACGAGCGTACTGTTGATGATTCCAGCAGGAGACAACAGGGCTCGGTGTTGAACCCTGAAATTATTCCGTTGTAGTCTGAGCCAGTCAGTTCTCTTTCAAAGGAGAGCGGGGTCAGAGTTCAGTCTGTATGTCATCGTCGATGCCCTGATGCCAGTTTTTGTCCGACTTACAGTTGAAAAGAGTCCAACAGTACAGCTTGTTATGGGTCGGGTGACGAGGGCCCGTAGGAAACGATTCATTTTGAGAAACATGTCCCTAAAGCGGCAGCACGGTGGCGCAGTGGTTAGCGTGGTCACCTCACAGCAAGAAGGTCCTGGGTTCGAGCCTCGGGGGTAGTCCAACCTTGGGGGTCGTCCTCTGTGTGGAGTTTGCATGTTTTCCTCGTGTCTGCGTGGGTTTCCTCCGGGTGCTCCGGTTTCCTCCCACAGTCCAAAGACATGTAGGTCAGGTGAATCAGCCGTACTAAATTGTCCCTGGGTGTGAATGTGTGTGTGTGGGCCCTGTGACGGCCTGGCGGCCTGTCCTGGGTGTCTCCCCACCTAATGCCCAATGACTGCTGGGATAGGCTCCAGCATCCCCGTGACCCTGAGAGCAGGATAAGTGGTTTGGGTAATGGATGGATGGATGTCACTGGGGCATTTGACGAGCACTTCAACAAGTGGTGGAAAGGCTGTGTCCGCTGTGACCTTTCTCTTCAGCTGCTGTACCAACACTCCCATGTTCTGCGTCTTCCACAGTGATGGAAATGTGTGTGCTGGCGGGCTGTATTAACGCCTTGTCACCAAAGGTGTTTGACCGAGACAAAGGGGGCAGAAGCGGCTCTCATAAACCCGTACGTGTCCACCTTAAAACCAGTGTTCAGTCCCATGATCTGCCTGTCTAGCATGTCACTCCATATATTTTTTAGGCCTGAGTTGTCCCTTACACGTGATGCTTTGCCCATGGTAGATTCAACCTGCGTATAGCTGACAACGTCCTCTTTCGAGACCCAGTGACGTGCCAGCTGAGGATGTCGTGTTTCTTCATCAGAGCTTCTGTCAGTGTCATCACTTTATCAGAGCCGTTTCCTGTATTCCAGGGTGTACTGTAGCTGTCCTGAAGACACTCAGTCAGCTCAGTGTAATCGGTAACTGATACGGAGGAAGATTGCAAGCCCTTAGTGGCATTTCAGCCAATTTGTTGGGGGCGTCTGGGTGGCATAGTGGTCTATTCCGTTGCCTACCAACATGGGGATCGCAGGTTCGAATCCCCGTGTTACCTCCGGCTTGGTCGGGCGTCCCTACAGACACAATTGGCCACAATTGATCCTCCCACATCCTACGTCCCCCTGGTGAAACTCCTCACTGTCAGGTGAAAAGAAGCAGCTGGCGACTCCACATGTATCGGAGGAGGCACGTGGTAGTCTGCAGCCCTCCCCGGATCGGCAGAGGGGGTGGAGCAGCAACCGGGACGACTCGGAAGAGTGGGGTAATTGGCCAAGTGCAACTGGGAGAAAAAGCGGGGGGCAACTTTTTGAATGTGACAAGTAGAAACAAATCTTTTCGTTTACGTTTGCTGAGGTAGAGGGTCGGCTTCAAGTTTTGTGTGGCCGGAGCGCCCAGAGAACTCAGCAAGGGTCTCCAAAATTGGACCAAAAAAGGGTCAAGACTTTACTTACTGCACTTGACCACGAGCTCCGTTGGACATCGCAGGATCTCTCTAGTGCCAAAGTTTGTTTCTCTGGTCACGGGTGTTGTTGGATCTCCATAAATCTAGCATGTCTATGTGATCCTGTCATGAAACTATGCAGGTTGTTAGACATCAAAAATGTTGAAATGCCGGGGGACACCTTCGAGCCTGTGCACAGGACAAGGTTTAGGTGATGGGAATTACATATATATGCATGGAGAAACACTTTCTTTAAAGTCATATGTCCCCCTTCTTTGTTGCCAGACATAACCGAGGCCCCATCGAAACCAAATCCAACGCGGGGTCCGGCTGCAACAGCTCCAGTACTTGCAGGATCTTCGCTGGTATAGCAGTTGCGTTCATGTCCCCAGTCTCCACAAAACCCGGAGCCCTTCCCGTCAGCATTCCTTTGTGTATCTGATACAGACTGCCTCAAGCAAGCGCTCAGGTTGATAAGTGTCTATCCCATCATGCAAATCTTGTGTTTATTTTCCAGATAAGTAGCGATGCTGCCATTTCCAGTATCCCGTTCTGGATGTCGGGGCTTGTAAGTTTCCCGTTTCTAGGTAATTCTGCAGTCGCCGTTTCGTTTCTGGGTCACCGTTAGAGATCAGTTGAAATAATTCCAAGAAGTTGTCTCGTCAATGCTTCTTTGTTTCCACGGTGCCCATGCAATGGGATATCTTGTTCTGCAGAGTAAAACGAGGTCTATTACAACTTTAATGTGCTCTTTATTCCTTTCCACAAACGCCCTGTTGATAGCGTCACTGGTCAGCTGGTTGATAATATTCCCCCCCGTCCCGGCTGATGGATTTGCTTGTGTGCTTCGAATCGGCCCTCAGTGGCTGCTTCTGGGAAATGGCGGCGTGCCGTACAGAACGTGGCGTCTCCGGAGGGGCTGTACTCCAGCCGTGAGAACCGTCCATATCACCAGGCAGCAGGCCTCCCAGCGGTGCCTGTGGTCACTTGGGGTGAACCACGTTTGGGCTGGGTCGCCGGTTCATCTATGGTGGACAAGTCTGATGGGGCTTGTACGTCCTCGGTGCCGAGCCGAGCCTGGAACAAACGAACACGAGTAAAATACGGTTTATATTCATTCTCCGGCATTTCCATGTGCTTTTCTGGGCGCATGGCTGCAGGTACCCGTGCTTCGGCACGGAGGGGTCAATTTGGCTGTGGGGAGAATCCAGTGCTATGTCACATGCTGCTGTGAATGGGTAAAGGGCTGAATTAGTAGCCACGTACGTGTTGTTACTTGGCACTTGTTGATAAAATGGTGCAGGAGGAGGTGTCACTTCCTGCTGCTCCTCCTCATGACCTTTTTTTTTTTGAAACGTAAACAAACAGCTTTGTTCCGCCGTGATTTTTGTTAACCTGCAGTAGCAGCAGTACTCTTGCTCTGCGGTGGCGCGGGCTGTACTCTTGAGTGAAAGAGGAGGGGCTGCTCGCAATCTGGCATCTGCCAAATGCACTGCCACTGAGAAAACCTGACCTATCAAGAAGCAAGAATTGGTTTGGTTTTTATTGATCATGTATTCGGATAATTGAAACGGGATCCACTGACTGCTGTTCACTGGGTGAGCCAGCGAAAAGGGGCGCCATCTGATTCGGGTGGGCCTGAGTGCCTAGTGGGTGAGCTCAGGCCCCCCTAGGCCCACCCATAGCTACATGTCCAGTGTGTGTGTGTGTGTGTATATTTAGGATGTTATGGCTTATAGTTGACTACCTAGAGCCCTCATGTTTTGGTTGGGCTGTGAAAACAGCCTGCGGTTTTCCCACAGTGACGTAACAGGAAGGATATGAGCGAGTCATACTGCTAGTCAGTAGCTGCAGGAGGATGTTGCCTTCCTTGAGCGTCATGAGAAATGCCCAGTTTACCGGACGTCTGGCTAATCAGCTTAGTCCCATTTCATTTTAAGCCTTGGGGTATGGCAGTGTGCACCTGGGGGCGTAAGGAAAGTACACTTAAACAGGTACAGCGGTAACTGTCCATGAATCAGTGGATGTGATTAATCCGGGGGTAGATTCATGTCTTAAGCAAGCATGCACCTAAAAAGGAAGCATTTGAGGCATTAATTCTGGGATATGCAAGGGTTTTGTGTTCACATATTTGAAAATTGAAGACCTGCTGGGACACATTTCTTTCTCCCTGGTAGGGAGTTGTTCCTTATCTGATGCGAGGGTCTAAGGACAGGATGTTGTGTTGCTGTAAAGCCCCTTGAGGCACAATTGTAATTTGTGATATTGGGCTATACAAATAAAATTGACTTGACTTGCCACGTGGTGTCTGATCTACGCAGTCAACATTTTTGTTGTTGTAATATAGTCCTTATTTCACATGAGAAAACATCCAGGGAAATGGTCAGGGATAAGCTGGCCATTGTTGTTTGGTGGCTGAGCATGCCGTCAGTGGCCATGTGTGTGCTGGTTTCCGTTTCGACTCAACAGTAGCCGACACCCAGCGTGTATTTAGTGTCCATCCTGCTCTAGCGGGAGAAAATAGCTTCTGGTTGAGGAAATTGGCAATTGTTGAGCTGGAGGCGTGTGATGTAAGACCGACATCCATGGACGCGCAAACGTTCAGAAAAATCTGAAACGCAGCCCAAAGGGGTTTTCCACATGGACCATGCAAACTCCACCCCTGTGCTGTCTGACCTGTGTGTGTGTGTGTGTGAGGTGAGCTGATCCCACAAAGCTCTTATTGCCTACAGGTCAGTTGTAGGCAGCCTACAAACAAAGGGCCGTGTGTATGAAGGTGTCTCCACCAGAGGTTTTATTCAATTGAGCCCCTTCTGATTGACTGGTCAGTTAGTCGTCGCTGCCGGTGTAGCTATTCCTTGTTTGCAGACCTGTACTTTCACGGTCCCTAGTCTGGAGGCTGTGAAAGTGTTTTGAAGAGTAGGACTGTGGTCATCTTTGTGTAAACCCTGTGGTTCTTCAGGTCTTACAGCTATCATCTAGACCTGACACAACAGGTTACTGTAACTACCTGGCAGAATAGAAGCAATGGGGATTTGGGTTCCTGAGGACCTGATTATTGGGTTCCTGAGGACCTGATTAAGAACCACTGGTATAAACGGTGAAAATGCAACACGTGAGCAGAACTCCACACCTTTTACTTTATGAACCAAAATCTTCATCAGTTATTCATAGTCATAGTCGCGTAGATCTACGTAAAAATATAATTGATCCCCGTGTTACCTCCGGCTTGGTCGGGCGTCCCTACAGACACAATTGGCCGTGTCTGTGGGTGGGAAGCCAGATGTGGGTATGTGTCCTGGTCGCTGCACTAGCGCCTCCTCTGGTCGGTCGGGGCGCCTGTCCGGGAGGGAGGGGGAACTGGGGGGAATAGCGTGATCCTCCCACACGCTACGTCCCCCTGGTGAAACTCCTCACTGCCAGGTGAAAAGAAGCGACTTGACGTGTATCGGAGGAGGCATGTAGTAGTCTGCAGCCCTCCCTGGATCAGCGACCGGGAAGACTCGGAAGAGTGGGGTAATTAGCCGGATACAACTGGGAAGAAAGGGGGGGGGGTCCAAAAAAGAAAAATAGAAGGGATGGTTACATGGGTGTTGTCCTGTTGCCACGCTGTTTTCATGGCACCCTGTATCTGAAAGGAGTCGCCCTTCCCGTTATCTCTCCATATTTTCGTGACCCTGCCTCCTGTCATTTTATGGCCGTGTCCAGTACAGTAAAGCCGGCGTGTTATTGGAAACAGCTGTGTACATTTGCGAGCTGCACAGGTGTTGTTGGGGCAGCGTGAGTCTGTGAGCACACAAGACACATGTCTTGCTGTTTGTGTAGGACGTTGTGTGTCTCTCATAAGAAAACACTGGATTAAATTGCCCTTATTGGAACTTAAAAAATGCTCAGCCATGATGAGGCCACATTTTCAGGATGAGAATCTCACATGTGCTGTAGCTCATAGTGGGTTTTTTGTTGTGTGTGTAATGCCTGCTTTGTGTAGCTCTGAAAGCAGAACGATCTTGACTCACGCTTGCCTGGAGTGAAACGACTTTTCGGATTGAAGTCAGTTGAGCACTAAACTGTTGGAAGTGTCAGCGAGCTGCTTTTCTTGATCTTAATAATTCCCAGTATTTCCCCAACAAGGATTTTATTGCTGTTGGATCACTCGGTCCTTTTCTTTTCTCCCCCTCTTTTTCTGCCCAGTATCAGTGAGAGTTTCTTGACAGTTAAAGGAGCGGCCCTCTTCCTGCCGCGTGGAAGTGGTTCCTGTCTTTCCTCTGCCTCTCGCTTCTCACAACTGCGCAGCAAACATGCAGGTAAGATTTAGTCTGCACCATCAACAATCGCCCGGCCTAGGATTTACCTTGCCGCATGACTCAACTGGAGTTACCACACTCCAGACCAGACCAGTATTTGTATTTCTTGGTAAAATGTTTGTCTGTCCCTCATCAGGAGACCTCCAGCAGCATCTGCAAACCATGTTCACTCTGCTCAGACCAGAGGACAACATCAAACTGGTGGGTACGCACATGTGCACATACACTCAGCAGTGTCAAACTGCCATCAGCTTCAGTCATATCAAATTTCATTCTTCTGAGCTCTCACTCTTTCCCCTGGTCCAATGGGGTGGTGTCCAAATTGGGGTCCGGGGATCCCAGCGGGTCCTGGTGGAAAAGAGTAGGCTCCGGGGGATCATGAGCAAAATGAAGAATAGTTTTGGTTTCAGCTTTTAATTTACTACAATACAGCTTGACGAGAGACTACAGAAGGGAAGTCCATGATGTGGAAGTGTTTGGGGGAACCCCACCTTAAACCACCCATGTATGTTTTTTTTTTTCAAGGCTGTCCGTTTGGAGAGCGCTAGCCAGCAGGTGACCCGCTACATGGTGGTGGTTTCCACCAATGGCAGGCAGGACACAGAGGAGAGTGTGGTACTGGGGATGGATTTCAGCCCCATTGACAGGTGAGAGGAGAGAGGTGGCATGGGATTTGCGTGGACTTCTTGCCGTTTGACATCAGGTGTAATGTTTTAGATATAACACATGTTTAGCATACTCCTTATTTTGTCTCTCCCAGCTCGTGTTCTGTCGGGCTGGTTCTGCCCTTATGGAGTGACACAATGATACATCTGGATGGAGATGGGTAAGAATTTGATGCACTACCTGCTCTTATCTCTCTATTACATGCTACGTATGCTCTAAAGAGATTAATAAGACGTATAAACCGTTTAACACACCCACCAAAACACTGCACTGTTGTGATGGTGTCCATCCATGATCTAAAGAAGATGGAGAAGGTGACACTTGGAAAAATCTACCAAATGCTTCTTCGCTCTCGCCTCCATCTCTTTCTCTCTTTTTCTCGTCTGTCTTTTTGCTTCCAGGGGATTCAGCGTGTCGACTGATAACCGAGTCCACGTGTTCAAGCCCGTGTCTGTGCAGGCCATGTGGTAAGTCACACTGTATCCGTCATTAGACTTTGGAGGATCTCCGTCAGAACAGATCTTGTCTGATAACTTTGTATCCTAGTATTTTGGATTATTCCACTTATGCCTTTCTTTTTTTTAATTTTTATGGGAGTGTCCAGGTAGTGTGGCGGTCTATTCCGTTGCCTACCAACACGGGGTTCGCCGGTTCGAATCCCCATGTTACCTCCGGCTTGGTCGGGTGTCCCTACAGACACAATTGGCCGTGTCTGCGGGTGGGAAGCCGGATTTGGGTATGTGTCCTGGTCGCTGCACTAGCACCTCCTCTGGTCGGTCGGGGCGCCTGTTCGGGGGGGAGGGGGAACTGGAGGACGTGCTACGTCCCCCTGGTGAAACTCCTCACTGTTGGGTGAAAAGAAGCAGCTGGCAACTCCACATGTATCAGAGGAGGCATGTGTAGTCTGCAGCCCGCCCCAGCTCAACAAAGGGGGTGGAGCGGCGACCGGGATGGCTCGGAAAATGGGACAATTGGCCAAGTACAATTGGGAAGAGAGGGGGGGGGGAATCACCCAAAAAAGACAAAAAACTGTTTGATGTCTTTTAACACTTGTCAATCTTATCAGCCACCATGATTCCCAACCCCCCCCCCATATCTTGCTGTCTTTTGCACACCTCACAGGTCGGCCCTCCAGTCCCTTCATAAAGCATGCGAAGTGGCCCGTGGCCATAACTACTTCCCGGGCAGCCTGTTCCTCACCTGGGTCAGCTACTACCAGAGCAGGATCTCCTCCGACCAGACGCGCATCAACGAGTGGAACGCCATGCAGGACGTCCAGTCACACCGCGCAGACTCGCCCGTCCTCTTCTCTGATGTGTGAGCATCTCTGCATTGTTTTGGAGGTTGATGGTAAAATCTATCAAGAGAGGCCTTTTAATGGGCCGAATAATTTTGCTGATACGAACCAAAAATGTTCTTCAACGGTGAAATCTTTTGCATTTTGGAAACCGTTCCTCAAACGATCAGCAGCAGTGGACAATATAATTGAGGTGTTTCAGGACTGGCAACACACAGGCATTTTATACATATTGAGAAACTGCAACACAAATTACAATCCCAATTACACAATCAATTGTCCGGCCATGCTTAAGTCATGCAATGTCAGAAATGTACACGAGACAAAAGCTTTACGCTGCTTATAAGGTCGGACTTTGCTGTGTTGAGATTTGAACAGACGAGCACAGAACAACGATTGCATCCCCTAAATTTGTCTGCCGCTTGCGTTTTCTCACAACACGATTTAAAATCTGAGTTGCATAACTTGCATCGTTGACATATTCCCAGGTTTACAGGGCTTAAAAAGTTATAGGAAGGTGGGGTCCTGGTAGCGTGGCGCTCTATTCCGTTGCCTACCAACACAGGGATCACCGGTTCGAATCCCCCTGTTACCTCTGGCTCGATCAGGCGTCCCTACAGACACAATTGGCTGTGTCTGCAGGTGGGAGGCCGGATGTGGGTATGTGTCCTGGTCGCTGCACTAGCGCCCCCTCTGGTCGGTCGGGACGCCTGTTCAGCGGGGGAGGGGGAACTGGGGGGAATGGCGTGATCCTCCCACATCCTATGTCCCCCTGGTGAAACTCCTCACTGTCAGGGGAAAAGAAGCAGCTGGCGACTCCATGTGTATCGGAGGAGGCATGTGGTAGTCTGCAGCCCTTCCTGGATCGGCAGAGGGGGTAGAGCAGTGAGTGGGGCGGCTTGGAAAATAGGGTAATTGGCCAAATACAACTGGGGAGAAAAAAAGGGGGGGGTCCCCCTGCAACAAAAAAAAAAGTTATAGGAAGGACAGGTTGGAGAAATATGAAGTATAGAAATGGAGGTTGAAGGAGTTGAGAAATGGGGTGTCTTTCAGGTCTGAGTTGAACAGTGCTTGTCTTGTATTTCAGAGTAGAGGGAATGGCACCAGTACTACCAACTTTATGGGTTTCAGTCCCAACTTGGGGCTCCAGTGGTGAAGACGTAATGCCCTTGTTGTTTCTCAGGGTGGTTTGGTTGAATGCATTGACCCAATAGCGCATTTGCATTCATACATTCGTATAAATGCACGGGTATGTTGGCAGGCTCATTCCCCCTGTATGGTGTGTTTGCAGGCCCACTGAGAGGGAACGGACAGAGCGGCTCATCAAGACCAGTCTGAGGGAGATCATGATGCAGAAGGACCTTGAAAATGTTACTTGCAAAGAGGTTAGAATAAATCATTGCCGTAGTTTCTCTAATGGATGTGAACTCGTCTCTTTTATGCCGGGCATCACTACATCCCTCTTTTGAGGCCCTGTAGACACCTGAGGTTTTCAACCACGTGTTGGGTTACGTTGTGCAGATCCGGACGGAGCTGGAGATGCACATGACGTGTAACCTGCGGGAATTCAAGGAATTCATCGACAATGAGATGATTGTGATCCTGGGACAGATGGATAGTCCAACAGAGATCTTTGACCATGTCTACCTGGTAGGTCAACGCAGCTCATCTCTGAAGCTTTAATGCCGGATGAACACTAAATGTTGCATAGTGATTAGATTTATGGGGAGGGGGTGTCAGAAATGTCTTTTTATGATGAATATAATAATGAAGAAGCATTAAAGCGCTTATAATCTTGTTGCAACTTTTTTTTTTTTGTAATTTTAAATCAAAATTGAAAATCAGTCCTGGATAAACTTAAGCCGTGTCTCGAGGCTACGCTAAATTGGAAATAGCAGAGGCTGGATTTTAACCTCCTGATTTCAAGGTGTTTTGTCTTCGGTTGGAACGGAAGCTAATCTTTGGGCTTTACTTGCCAGTGGATTTGTGCATTATGAAAAGGTCTGTCGAAGGATCTGAACCTAGTTAAGGGTTGCTTTTGTTTTCTCTTAGGGATCTGAGTGGAATGCATCCAATCTGGAGGAGCTGCAGAACAGCGGGTAAGGGGGGGGGGTTGCAGTACATCGTGATGTATAGCCCATTTTGCTATTAAAATGAAGGGCTCACTGCGAATTCTGCTTTATGCACTTTATAGGAAACTAAATTGAATTACTCAATTATTCAATACTACTGACTTGATTATTGTTACAGTTGATTTCTTAATGTTTGTATTTAGTGGCAGATGTTTTTAATGGGCTAGCAACTTGCATGTAGGCAGTCACCCCATTGGGGTCCTTTCACTTTTCCTTAGAATTGTGGCTATCTACTGCAGTTATGTAATGCAAGCAAACATCCCCTTGGTTGTCTTTATGTTTTATTGCATGCTGAATAATCCAGGTAAGGAACTCACAGGAGGTTGAATCAGTTCATCTGGACCTCTTCAGTCTCAGCTGACTGCAGGTATCCCCACGCTTATAAACAGTACAGCGGCATAATGACCGAAAATGATCGGTTTCATATGCAAATTGCCATGACCATTAACAAGAGTTACAATGGCGATGTGTACTATTCACAGAGGGTTGGGGAATAGTTAGAATCAGAGCATTGTAAGATGGCGACAGATGTACTCTTAGTTACGTTTGACTTGCCCTTAACACTGACCAAGTATATCTGCTCCTGAAGCTGTGTCTTCAGTCCACGTACTTCACATACAAGGAGGGGACGGTTCTGTAGGCAGAGCCATGGGTGTACTATGGGTTCCCCAGTCTCACCTGTAGTGGCCAACTTGTATATATGGAGGAAGTGGGAAAGAGGGCTCTGATGTCTTATCCAGGGGCACCACCTAGCCATTGATTCAGATTTGTGGATGACACCTGGGTTAAAATTAAATCCCAGGACCACATTTCACCGACCACATTCACTCTGTGGACAACCACATCAAGTTCACCAGGGAGGATATGAAAAATGGCAGGTTAGCCTTCTTACACTGTGAATTAAAATGTGATGGGGGACATTTTTTTGTTGATGTTTACTGTAAACCAGCACATACTGATCAGTACTTAAGGTTTGACTCTCATCATCCACTGGAGCACAAACTAGGAGTCATCAGGATGCTGCACCACCGAGCTGACAACATCCCCGCTGACACAGTGGCCGGGGAAGGGGAGAAATCCCACATTAAACAGGCCCTGGTTAAGTGTGGTTATCCTAACTGGGCATTTGTCAAAGCTAAGAAGACGCCCAAACAGTGCACCAGCCAATCAAAGAGAGGAGAAGGACAACAGCTGCCTAAGCATAAACCAGTGGTGATTCCGTATGTGGCGGGAGTGTCGGAAAAGCCAAGATGCGTATTTTCCAAAACGCCACGTCTCAGTTGCTTTCAAACTCCAAAACACACTGTGCCAGAAATTGGTCCACCCCAAGGATCAGTTCCCCCGGCACAAACAGAACAATACAGTGTACGCTGTTAAGTGCCAGGAGGATTGCCATGACTTGTACATTGGAGAAACCAAACAGACGCTGGCCAAGAGGATGACACCACACAGGAGAGCTAACGCGTCAGGCCAGGACTCCACAGTCGACACCATCTACAGGCCAGTGGCCACTCTTTCAAGGATGAGGATGTGCACAAACTTGATAGGCAGGAATGCTGGTTTGAACGGGGAGTCAAAGAGGACATCTATGTGACGAGGGAACGACCATCCCTGAACTGAGGGGGGGAGGGCTAAGAGTACATCTGTCACCATCTGACAATGCTGATTGCAAACATTCCCAGATCCTCGGTGGATAGTGCACATGGCCATTGTAATTCTAGTTGATGGTCATGGCAATTTGCATATGAAACTGGTCGTTGGTTTGGGTCGTTATGCCGCTGTATTGTTTATAAGGGTGGGGATACCTGCAGTCAGTTGAGACTGAAGAGGTCACGTAGATGATGATGAACCATTTCTCTCAGCTGATTCAACTTTCTGTGATTCTCTTGGTTGTGTTGCTCATATTTTTCTTTGTAACAATTCATCTGTTTACCTTGCTCCCCTTCTCTCTTGCCCCTTTGATTTACTCTTGCCTCCCTCTCCTACATACATTTTATTCTTTTCCTCATTACTTCACCCCCCCCCCTACACACACACACACACACACACAGGGTTCAGTACATCCTGAATGTAACAAGGGAGATAGATAATTTCTTCCCTGGTCTGTTTGAGTACCACAACATCCGTGTTTATGACGAGGAGGCCACTGACCTACTGGCCTACTGGAATGACACCTACAAGTTTATATCCCGAGCCAAGTGAGTCACAAACTGTTCTCTGCTGTGCCCCTTTGACCCACTAGTCTTCTTTTGATTGCTGTTTTTCACACTCATAGTTTTTGGGGGGGATTTAGTCTAATTTAGTTACGATGAACTTATCCAGGTAGTCTGAGTTATACAGGTGTTGGCAGAAGGCTTGACACGTAGACGTGATTCTTCATATTCGTTCCAGGAAAGCCGGGGCCAGGTGTTTGGTGCACTGTAAGATGGGCGTGAGTCGCTCTGCGTCCACAGTAATTGCCTATGCGATGAAGGAATATGGCTGGGATCTGGAGCGAGCCTTCAATTATGTCAAGGAACGTCGCGCCGTTACCAAGCCCAACCCATCTTTTATGAGACAGCTGGAGGAGTATCAAGGCATACTGCTGGCCAGGTATACTTGCTTGTTGCGGTGCTGTGTAGCTTTGTGAGTAATACATGTCAGCGCGGCACTTGGAGCATTGACTTGAACCTCTGAAGCTGAAATCCGTGATTTCCCTGATCCGTCTCTCCCTCTAGCAGTGAGAACTCGGCAACAAACAGTTCCCACCCCTAAAAACGGCATCCTGAGACCAGCGCCATCACAGGCAGTCTAGTGTATAGCAAACTAAATCAAACAACATGGGGAACACTGTTGTACTCTGATATTGATTGTAGAATTGGTTGATTAGCTGACCAAGAGAAGCTTAGCCACATGGTCATCATATCTGAGTTCCTCTTCCCTGTTTGAGTAGGAATGTCTTTGCACCAGAGTTCATCGTACCTGGTCTAAAATTTCAGCAGGCCTATATGGAGAGTTTCTCCAGCCATGACAAAGAACACCGTTTTGTATTATGTAACCTGACTGCATGGCCTTTATGGATAAAATACCTATTCATTGGTGGAGAAAAAGCCCGGCTTTCAGCTTTAAGTTTCATCTGAAATCAAAATTTGTGTTAGCCGGTAGAGGTGTCGGATAATTGACATTCAATGAAGTAAAGGCCAGGCTGTATTGAAAAGTAATATTTTAAAGTAAATAAAATTTTCCTCAATTTTCTCTCCCCCACACACACCCTTGCAGTAAGCAGAGGCACAACAAGCTCTGGCGTTCTCACTCGGACAGCAACCTGTCAGAGCACCATGCACCGCTGTCCAAACCCTCCGCCCAGCCGCAGAGCCTGGGCCGCTCTGACCCTCATAACCAGGCTAGCAACACAACTGCCCCCTCTCTTGCAGAGCTGCTGCAACCACTGGGAGCCTCCTCTTGCACTAGCCGGATAGCACTGTCCACTAGCTTGCCCGATAGTGAAATCCAATCTGAACGACTCACCTCTTCGTCGAGTGGTGGGGTTTCAGCTCTGTCAGGTGTCTCTGAAGGCCCTAATCATACTGCTGTAGCCCAGCTTCAGATGTCTGCCTCTTGTCCTGACCCGCTGGCTGGGTCATTGTCTCCGCCATCCCCTCCTCTCTCAAATGGCCTATGTGACTCTGAGGAAGACCGGTCCTCTCCTCCACTCCCCCAGCCAAGAGCTGCCACTGTGGTGCCTGAGGCCTGGAAGACCGACATCTCCACAGTGAGCATAGTGGAGAGTGTTTTGGTGGGTCGACCTCATCCACCTCCATCCATACACCACCTCCCTATCTCTCCTACACTGTCTCCTATTCCAGCCTGCATAGATGAGTCTGTCAGGCCACCGGAGTCCTGCTCTTTGGGTGTTGTAAAAACTAGCCACCAGCCACAGATGCCCCCATCAGTGCCTGAGTCCTTAACGACCCCAAAACCATGCACACAAAGGGCCGGGCCCCAAGGTCTGTCTGTGCCAGTGCCTGATGAGAAACTAGACTGTGACCAACAGTCATCTCTGCTGTCTTTTGACAATTTGACAGCACCTCCACCTTTCACTAGTGATGATATCAGCCACCCCAGTGCCACTCCCCAAGACCTCGAGGTGTCGTTTACCCGCAGCACAGACCACATCAACTTTTTCAGTGCCAGGGAGAAGTTTCAGGGCCTCGCCCAAGATGGTAAGAGTCACAGCATTGCCATGCCAGCAGCACAGCAATCGTCCCAGCTCAAGGGTCAGGGCAAGGACCACCAACCATTGTCTGAGGAGGATTCCATCGCTGAAGCACGAAAGGAAGAAGAGAGGAGAAAGGTAAGGCTGTTTTATGTTTAAAGGTGATAGTCTCCTGTTAGTGTAATAGAAATTGGAAGTTTTTGTGCCCATGATTAAGGTTTTTATTCCTGCGTTAGAGTCCCATCTAGTGGCATTAAGATAAGGACTGCTAATAAAACCTAATCTAATCTGCTTCTGAATAATTGATTGGAAATCATTATTTCCTAAGATGTGTCAACTGCACATATACATGGTGTACAATTTTGAAATTCACTTTTTGTGTTTTGTTTGTGTTAAAGGAGATTTTAGTCCCTGTGCCGGTCACAGAACTAAAATCTGTATTGCAGACCACAGACCCTCCTCCTGGCCCCCTTACCCAACCAGGGCCTTGGGACTCCCAGGACAAGGAATTGAGGAGGTCAAAGCAGGAAGTGGAAGAGAGAGAAGTTTTATTACAGGCTGAAGCTATAAAGGAGGGAGTAAAGAACAAAGAGGAGGAAGAAACCCCCAAGGAAGAAACCCCCACTCCTCTGTCCAGTGACTGGACAAGGGGCTCTGTACGACGTGTCAAAAGGCAACTTGAACAACGAATGAAAAACGAGCAGGAGTCCCCCTCCTCCTCTCCCCCCTCCCTTTCCGTCAGTTCCTCGGGCTCACCGCAGCTCTCCCAGTCTCTCCAGCACTCCAGAGAACACTCTCCGGTATCTCAGCCCACTCCACCCACTGTTTCTAATGTCCAGGATGCACTCCTTCTTTCGCAGGGGTTGGGTGCCAGCACTGTGCAGGAAGAGGAGGATCACAGGAAGTGTTGTCCAGTGGAAGAGAGGGCGACAGGATTTGAAGTCAGAGGTACATCAACGCACAAATATCAACCTGCTGGTGGCAGATCTCTCTCTACCTTCTCCCCTAACCGCTCTCAATCCTTCCATCCCTCTATCCACCCCTTCCTTGCTCCTCTCTCCTCCGTTGACTTCCTGTGTTTGGAGGGTGTGACGGAGCATGAGTCAGGCACGGACTGGGATTACCCCACAGAGGGGCCCCAAGGTGACAACATTTTGAGGGAGACCTGGGAGACCTTGTGTGAACTTGGGGCTTTCCTTCAGCAGGTGAGCTCACGTGGTGTCACAAACTACAGGTGTGCGGAACAGGTTTGGGGCCAATGTCCCAGCATCATGCAGAAGAGGGACCGTGGTCTCCAACAGAGGGTCCGAGAGGTTGAGGCCAGGATTCGCCAGGCGGGACTGACTCCCCCCTCCCTGATGAAGCGCTCGGCCTCGCTGGCCAAGCTGGGCTGCCTTGAGCTGCTGGCCAATGACCTGAGCGAGTGGGAGCTGAGCCGCACCTCTCCGGCGTCCCCAACAGCGGAGCCTGTGTCCCACACAGCCACGGACGAGTCCAAGAAGCAACGTGTCCACAGCTCTCCTTCCTCACAAAGCCAGCCTGAAGGCCTCGGAGCTGCAGCAGAGGGGCTCTGCGATGCTGAGAAAACCCCAACGGGACTCTCTCCATTGACACAGAGCCAACCAAGCGGGAGACACCCAGACACTGGCCAAACCCCTCTACAGTCACCAGTGCTGATGTCTATGGCAACAAGGCAGCAGTATGGTAGGACACACCCACTGAGGAGGCTGAAGAAAAGGACAGTCAGTACCCTTTACCACACCATGTAACCCTCACTATGTATGTATGTATCTATATGTGTGTGTCTGTGCTGACAGATGGAAAATGAGTGCATATGAATTATCACAACACGTTCTGGAAAAGCAAACCTTTGCTGACTATTTTAAAGGGCTGGGTTCAGGGTTCTTTGGACCTGTGCATTACTTTTTACAGACCTGCCACGAATGTACTTCCAGGCAACCATAGGACATGATTATCTGCTCAAGAAGTCCTTCAAACACCAGCCAAACAATCGTCCAACTGTGATGAGTAGTTTGTTTCTGTATCTTGAAATGCACGAGCTTAAATATTCCCTTCTTAAATTGTTAGCTCACCCATAGCCAAGTTTGTTAGTTTGATCAAAATAAGTCGTCTTCAATCCGAGACCCTTATTCTATGGATTCAAGAGACTTGAGTAGGTTCTCGCTGAGTGTAACTGTCCAGTAGCCTGTTATTCTCCTGCCCGTGCTGTACTGCCGCTGTCATGATGTACAGTCTTCATCACTCGAATTGGATGGACAGGAATTCAAAACACCGTAGCACATGGCATAGTTTCAGCCTTCGTACAGTCTGATGCATTAAGTCAGATTTAGTCCTGAAGCCAGCCTACCCGTTTCGAATGTGAATTTTCCACACTACAGAAACATTTTGCAAGATATAAGTGAATGCATTATTCAGACAGAAATTAAGCTACCCGCAAACTCCTGGAGACATTTTGGAAATATTATTTGACAGGTTTCTTATGAACTATATTCATAGAAAGTCTCCTGTTGCAAATCAAGTCTCTAGAATCAAAAAAACAAAAATCCATTGGCTTTGACCGGCCACATGAAAACTGAAGACTTGTCTAAAACTGCTCTTTTGCTCACACAAAGAAACTGATCCGGAGCTCTCGGCAGGTCTGGAGAGTAAAACGCAACGAATGGGTTCTGCCATCCTTCCATTGACTCGTAATACTTAGACGATTTGATGCTACCTGGTCAGTTGCGTGTCTGTCATACTGTAACACAAAAGGTGTGATATGCAAAGAGGGTGTGTGTGTTTTTTGTTTTGTTTTTTTTTTAAATCTGTAAAACAATACATAATACCTCAGTTGGCCAGAGTCACATCTGATCAGAAGGCCCTGAATTCCTGGAATATCCTGAAATGCCATCAAACTCAATTTCACTGTTCGGTTAACTGAAGAGAGCACACTTCTCGGATACGAGTTTCGATGCCACTCAAACTGGGTTTCTTTTCCCATGTCTTTTTGTGTGTGTGTGTGTGTGTGTTTTGGAGGAGGAAATCATTTGGTAGTTGAAGTTATCCTGAATTTGTGTATGTTTTCATGCGTCCCTTTGGGGAGGACATTTTTTTTCTCTTCTTTTTTTTTTTACTTTTTGGAAGATCTGTATTGTGCGTGTTGACGTTTTAGGATCTTTATATGTTTGTTTTTTTTTATCTGGCTTGTGCACACGTTTAGCACAATTTCTCCATGTGGATGTGTACATTTTTTTTTTAATGATCTTTTGTACACAGTATGGGTGTGCCTCTGACTGTCAAGTGCAGCTTTCTGCCATTTTCATCAAATATCCATGGAGGGAGGTCTGTCAAATGTGCACTTTACTCCCTTTTTTAAAAATGTGTGTATGTCTGTGTGGGTGTATGTGTGTTTGCTACTATTTGGGAGCATGGTTAGTGAGTAGCAATGTGCCTGTGTTGTGTAAAAAAGGATGTGTATTTTCTTTCCCCCTCATTTTAAATTGTAAATATTTTGTGTTTCAACTGTGACTATTAAAAAATTGATATTGATAGCGTCTGGAATTTTTTTTTAAATTTTATTTTTGTTGTTTTGTTTGTAACTTTACTGACGACTAATGAATCGACCTCTTATGACAAACATGACAATCATATTTGGAATATGCTGTTTTAGCAACAACTCCAAAGAAAGATGTGAGAAGTAAAGGCTGAAATAAATGTGGCATCCAAATAATGGTTTGTTTGTCATGCTCTGTGTGTGTGTGTGGGGGGGGGGGTTTAAATATCCTCATTCTCATTTTCCATAACCTGGACAAAACTGCGTTATAACTTTTCTCCCTATAGTGTTACACTGCCGTAATGCTTGTATAAAGTTTCCCATAATTATTTAAGTTCAGCCCCACCCTGAGAGGGGTCGCAAAATGTCAGCCTCATCAGCACAGCTGTTGCATTCCTATCACCCCCCCCCTCCTCCTCAATACTTCTGTTTTTATCTTTAAAGAAGCTGCAACACCAACAGTTGATGCTGCCATGATGGCACGCAACACTGGGGAGAGGATGCTGGTTGGAGGACGGCGGTTATGGGAAAAATATGAAGGGGCACTTTGTTCCAACTCTGCCTTGGACAAGCTGAAATACCCACCAGCAAACGCCTCAACTCTTCAAAGATAATTGAATGCAAATAACATTGTTGGACATGGGAGTAGATCACCCCCCCCCCCCACTTCCCTTTCTCCCCAATTGTACTTGGCCAATTACCCCACTCTTCTGAGCCGTCCCGGTCGCTGCTCCACCCCCTCTGCCGAGCCGGGGAGGGCTGCAGACTACCACATAATAAACTTTATTTGTATAGCACCTTTCATACACAAAATGCAGTTCAAAGTGCTTTACATAAAAAAAGGAACAACAAAACTCAGCAACAATACAGATAAAATCAGTTCAAAACAATAAAACACAGACCTAGACACACACAAAAAAACCCAAGACAAAGAAAACCGCAGTACAAGATAAAAAGAATAAAAAGGAAGAAGTATTAACTAAAAGCCAGATGATAAAATGGGTCTTGAGCTGATTCTTAAAACTATCTATGGACGTTGCTTCTCTTACACTGTATGTACAAAAGTATTGGGACACACCTCTTCATCGAATTCAGGTGTTTCATTCAGACCCACTGCCACAGGTGTATAAAATCCAGCAGCTAGCCATGCAGTCTGCATTTACAAACATTTGTGAGGGAATGGGTCGTTCTGAAGAGCTCAGTGAATTCAAGCGTGATACTGTCATAGGATGCCACCTTTGCAATAAGTCAGTTCGGGAAATTTCTTCCCTGCTAGTTGTTCCATGGTCAACTGTAAGTGGTATTATTGAAAAGGTGGAAGCATTTAGGAACAACAGCAACTCAGCCACGAAGTGGCAGACCACATAAAGTCCCACAGCGGGGTCAACGAGTGCTGAGGCGCATAGTGCATAAAAGTCACCAACACTGTTGGCTCAATAACTGCAGAGATCCAAACTTCGTCTGGCATTAACATCAGCACAAAAACGGTGTGCCGGGAGCTTCATGGAATGGGTTTCCATGGCCGAGCAGCTGCATGCAAACCTTACATCACCAAGCACAATGCCAAGCATCGGATGGAGCGGTGTAAAGCACGCTGCCACTGGGCTGGAGCATTGGAGAACGTTACCTGCCTGACTGGATTGGGCCAACTGTAAAGTTTGGTGGAGGAGGGATAATAGTATGGGGTTGTTTTTCAGGGGTTGGGCTAGGCCCCTTAGTTCCAGTGAAGGGAAATCTTAATGCTTCAGCATACCAAGCCATTTTGGACAATTTTATGCTTCCAACTTTGTGGGAACAGTTTGGGGAGGGCCCTTTTCTGTTCTGGCATGACTGTGCCCCAGTGCACAAAGCAAGGGTCCATTAAAACATGGTTGGGTGAGTTTGGTGGGGAAGAACTTGACTGGCCCGCACAGAGCCCTGACCTCAACCCCATCGAACACCTTCGGGATGAACTAGAACGGAGATTGCGAGCCATGTCTTCTCATCCAACATCAGTGCCTGACCTCACAAATGTTCTTCTGGATGACTGGGCAAAAATTCCCACAGACACACTCCAAAATCTTGTGGAAAGCCTTTCTAGAAGAGTGGAAGCTGTTATAGCTGCGAAGGGGGGGAGACCAACTCCATATTAATGCCTATGGATTTAGAATGGGATGTCATAAAACCTCCTGTAGATGTAATGGCCAGGTGTCCCAATACTTTTGTACATATAGTGTATTTGTTGACATGCCTCCTTTGATACATGTGGAGTCACCAGCCACTTCTTTTCACCTGACAATGAGAAGTTTCGCCAGGGGGACGTAGTGCGTAGGAGGATCACGCTATTCCCCCTCCCCCCCGAACAAGCGCCCTGACCGACCAGAGGAGGCGCTCGTGCAGCGACCAGGACAGATACTATTGGGATGCTATTAAGAAAGGTTATGATGACCTTCAGTCCATAGTGTCCACCTGCCAGCAGCAGTCTGAATTTGCTGTGGGAACACAGAAAATAAGCAAGGCCACCATATTGCAGAACACCATTGACTACATCCAGTTTCTTCACAAGGAGAAGAAGACGCAAGAGGAGGAAGTGTCTACACTGGGGAAGGAAGTGATGGCCCTAAAGATCATGAAAACAAACTATGAGCACATAATGAAGGCCCACCAGAGCAACCCCCAGCAAGGGGAGGAGCAGGTGTCTGACCAGGTCAAGTTTAGCATCTTTCAGAGCATCGTGTACTCCGTGTTCCAATCCCTCAGCAACTCTGTATCAGTGAACAGTTTCCAAGAAGTCTCGGCCTGCATCTTCAGTTGGATCAAGGAGCACTGCAAGCCCCAAACTTTGAGGGAGTTCGTTCTTGGAGTGCTCAGGCAGGACCAGCTTCTGTACAATCTCCAGACTGAAACCTGCCCCAGAAAGTGACTTGGGGCTCGCTGTAGCCTCTCAGGGTCACAGTTGCCAGTTGTGTCATCCACAATGCAGTACTCACCCCCACCTTCAATGTGAAGCACTTTGGGTGTCTTGAAAAGCGCTATGAAAATGTAGTGATTATTACATACCCACATCCAGCTTCGCACCCTCAGACACGGCCAGTTGTGTCTGTAGGGACGCCCGACCAAACCGGGGGTAACATGGGGATTTGAACCAGTGATCTCCGTGTTGGTTGCCAACGGAAGAGACCGCTACGCTACCTGGATGCCCCAGTAGATCATATTTGAAACACTTCTGTGCATTTTTACATTAAGCTGAAATGTGAGTGGATCATTAATCATAAGTGGGTATCAAAATGGTGACGTGCTCTATGCATGTCAGACCACCTCCGATCACAGTCGTCAGTGTGTCTTGATTGCATGTCGTGTCTTCGTGTGGTTAACCCCTATCCGAACACAACCTGGCCCCACCTGACAGACTCGTGTTGATGCTAGTTGCGAAGGTGGTCTGTGTTTTGTATCAAATGGACCTCTGGGATTTGGAGGCCGCAGATCTCGTCACAGGCGTCAGTAAACTAGAATCGCCAATCCTTGGGATCGTAACTTGAATTGAATGTAAGTCCGTTTTTAGGGAAAACGGAATTTCTTGATACGCTTACATACACACAGAAAGCACTATTTCCCCATTCATTTAAAAGTTGACAAGTTACATTTTTGTATCTCAAACTTCAGACTCGTTTCACGCTGTTTAAAAACGACATATATCTTCTTACACTTCACTGGACTTGGTATATATCCGTGAAGACGTTTCGCCTCTCAGCCAAGAGGCTTCATCAGTTCGTGCCTTTCCTTCACGGATATATACCAAGTCCAGTTGCACTTGATTCAAGTCCTTTGGATAACCATGACCTGGATGAATGAGAACATTCACAGACTTCTTACACTTGGTTTTCCCCCATTTTGCTTGGGGGATTACGTGCCAATCTCAAGATCACATTCCAGCCAAAACTACAAGAACACCTCCAGACTCCTGGACAAGAGACCTCAACATTACCACCACTTTAACTTTAACACACTTATTACATTAAGCGTTTAGGTAGCTGTAAAAGCATTACCCCCCTACCCCCTCCTCCTAGTTCCCTCTCTTCTGACCGACCTGGATGGGTTTATTTTAACAGGTATGTTTAGTTGAGGCTTTGCTGACATCTAGAGGAAGGGAGGAATAACAGCCTCCTTTCTGCAAGAGGGCATGAGAGTGACAGATGTCAGGGAGGGACGGGGGGGGGGGTCATTTAACTTTGATAAAGACATCTTGGCAGACATACGCCCCAGTCGCTCACAAGTTAACAAGTAGGAGAGGCAAGTTGACACTGGGGCTGTTTTTTTTTAAGTATTAGTAGAATGTTTTGCATGGACCAGATTCACAAGAATCTAACTCAATTAAACGCACTTTCTTTCTTTCAACAGTCCGCGACCTTTGACCCCGTGGGCGCGACAGGCCTCCCTGTACTGAATGAGCCCGTTTCCAAAATAGATGGCACCCCTTTAGTTTGTACCCCCCCACACCCCCTCCTCTCCCCCTGTTGTACCTTCTACCACCCCTCCGTCTCTCTTACACACACAGTCTCTCTCTCTCTCTCTCTCTCTCTCTCTCTCTCTCTCTCTCTCTCTCTCTCTCTCTCTCTCTCTCTCTCTCTCTCTCTCTCTCTCTCTCTCTCTCTCTCTCTCCCTCTCTCTCTCCGCTGAGGAGCGTCACGTAGCTAGTTGTCCGGGCTCCACCAAACTGGCTTCGAAGGGAGTTCGCTCACGTCGGAACTAACCGGGTTAACTAACTAACTAACTAACTAACTAGCCGACTTGACTGAACTCGCGGGAAACAGGGGGACTATCCAGGACAGGGGGCGCGGGAGAATCCGGAGGATAACGTCTCCAAAAGCCGAGGTGAGTTGACGGCCGAAGTCCCATCATCAGCCGGCGCCGCACGGTCAGCGCCGTCATGCGTCTGCTGCGCCGGCGGCGGCGGCGGTGCTCCTGCGGCGGCGGCGGGTGGACGGCGCCTCCCGCCTCCCGCCGCACCGCCGCCGCCGCAGGAGCACTGCGCGGTGCCTCGAACACCAGGCTCACCGGAGAGAGGCAGGACGTTATCGCAGCGTTTCACGCGAAGCCGTCATTTCTCTCCCTCACGGGCAGTCGAGATGTCAAGCGGCGGCAGCTGTTGGCTTAAAGGAGCGCGTTGTACATCAGGGAGTCGGGTTTGTCTGGGGGTGGGGGGGGGTGGGGGGGCATGCGAGCTCTCCCCTATCTATACCCCTACAGTTTATACGACGGAGCCTTGGTGTGTGCGTCTTGCGTGCCCGTATAATCTGTGCGCGTGTGTGTGCGCGTGAAATCTATTGTGTATCATTAACAGTAAAGAGCCAAACACCTCGCTGGTTCATGGCAGGGCTCTGCAGAATCGGAGGGGTATGCAGGCGGGAGGGAGTGCAGAGGAGGAGGAGGGGGTGGGTGAGGGGGGGGGGGCGCCGGGCCGGGAGGGACAGGACAGTTTGGCATGTCTATATTAGGAAAGTGGCCGTGTCATTCTTTCACTCTGTCTCCACTCTCCGCAGCCATGCCAGAGGGTTAACCTCATAAACCTTCATCGGGATTAAAGGGAGACGGACCACTAAACCGTCGCCCAGAAACAACAAAAGTTTACTCCGAGTCAGAAACTCGGTGGTGTCGTGCTGCCAGAGTCGAGCAAACTTGTGCACACCCCCCCCCCTCATAAGGAAGCTAAAATCAAAGACAGTTCATAGGAGACTGTTTTTGCCTCGACAGCAAAGTCAGCAGGTGACTTGTCACCTCCAAACACACATGTTAGAAATGGGTTCAGTGGGAACTGTCCTGAGGGAAGGCGTACTCCCCAGTGCTTGTTGGACTGGAAGCCCTTGATAGCAGAGGCCTCCCAAGAAAGAGGTGGATTTATCTGCCCTGTCAGCAGGGATTTGTTTAGTCATCTCCAGAAGGCCACAGTTTTAAATCACAACACACCTCCACCTCTGACGTAGCTCCTTGCTGGAGGTTAATATCG
Organism: Lampris incognitus; assembly: GCF_029633865.1. Lineage (NCBI taxonomy): Eukaryota > Metazoa > Chordata > Actinopteri > Lampriformes > Lampridae > Lampris > Lampris incognitus. The sequence continues at coordinate 44,041,708 of NC_079218.1, forward strand.
TTGTTATGCTTGCTTATCATTTCTTTTGATTTATTTTTTTTTAGCAGCAGATAATTTGAGTTTACCCTCATCCGCTACGCCCGGGAAAGAATCCTGCTGCATTTATTGGATGTCTTCGGGGACTGGCGCTGGCCTACTTCTTTCAGTTTCTAGTGTTGGCTGTAGATGACTCGTCACACTCACAGAATGGGAAGTCTTACACACCAAAAGACGCGTTTAACACACTACACACGCTCCTCGTCCATCATCTCAGGGCACGTTGGCGTCATTATGGGTGTGTTACCAAGCTGACAGAATGCAATATCGCCTCTGTGTACCATTCGTCCACACGCTGTCTTGACTTTCTCGCCCCATGAGCTTTCTGTCCGCATGTTTGGCCGGGACAATCGACCATTAATATCCATGATGATCCCTGCTCTGAAATGCCTCCTGTGTTTTCAGGGCTCACGGCCCCTCTGGTCTAAAGCCCGGGACAGCTAAGATTAGTAAAATGTCAGGAACGAGTAAACACAATCTCCGTACAACACACAATAATAGCAGGAAGCCTAATGCCAACGTCAGAGAAGGTTGAATCAGTTCATTTGGATACATTTATTGACAGATAAATGTATCCAAATGAACTGTTGCGTCACTCGTCTAAGTAAGAAACGTATCTGTCAGTAAACATTGTGTCCAGGTGAATTGATTCCACCTTCTTTGATGTTCGCACCTGGATTACTGAGCATGCATCAAGACCTGATGCTAATGTATTTCAAGGCAAATGATGGGACAAAATGTCAACAGGCTAATATCAGATACCTGCTAAACAATGTGCTTCACAGATTTGCACGAAGGGCTACTCGAAATACTCAACACGAATAAAACAAATATTCTTAAATATACAGATATTTGAATGAGTTTAACAGCTTAAATGGCTTACTGAGCTCATTTTCTATTCTGTAGGAACGTAACGGTGGTACAGGTAAAGCCTGATTCATCACAATATTTGATAGACAGTTGCCCAAAAAAAAGATAAAACAGTGTTCTGAAACCATGCTAAAAACACTGCACATCAAATATATGCTGATGGATAAGATAGTCCCAATACTATTTAGTCACATGAATTATTACAAAGAGCAGGAAAACGTCACATAAAAAGGTGGTACCTGTATGTACACTTTATCTTGGTGTAATATAAAATGTACATGGTGGTAGATGTGTTAGCGTCTGGACCCTGCTTGGCATCCTGCGCATCGTATTCCTCATAAATTTTATAGCTCCATTATAATTCTCTTATCCTCTTTCAGTGTTGTATTGTGTAAATTGTGTAAACACAACATCCATTGCACGTTGTCTGTCTTGGGAGAGAGATCCCTCCTCTGTTGCTCTCCCTGAGGTTTCTTCCTAGTTTTTCTCCCTGTTTAAGTGTTTTTTTTAGAGAGTTGTTCCTTATCTGATGCGAGGGTCTAAGGACAGGATGTTGTGTTGCTGTAAAGTCCCTTGAGGCAAATTTGTAATTTGTGATATTAGGCTATACAAATAAAATTGACTTGACTTGACTAGTGTATTGGTAGACCGTTTGAGAAAGATGAAGTCTTATTCTGCTTATATTCTATTGCTCATTTAGACAGTATTCATCTTGCTTATACGAGGAAATCAGATCCGCGTTAAATGCTGAAAGATATGAGTTTTGATCCAAAATGACATATACACCCTATGAGAAACAAGAGACACCTGCCATCAGAAAACTTTTGATGACAGGAAGTGAAATCGGTTAACTATCGTCAGTGCAGCGTTGCAGTTCGTGCTGGCAATGTTCAGCATGAAGGATATGACCAGTCATCCCCGGCCTCTGCAGTCTGTCACTGATCACAGCAGGCCCACAATGTGTGGGCCCTTGGCCTAAGCCAGCCCTTCCTTTGTAATTCTATGTATTTTCAAAATGTTGTTTTTGAAACGAATATAGAAAATCCAAGACCATGGTTTAAGAAATTAGGACACTTTTAACACCAAAAGGAATAGTCCTCATTTTATACAAGAGCTCTTGTTTGATTCCAGGTAGTGTTGGTGATAGCTGTTGTTCATGAACGTGAAAGTGAAATTCAAACCTTACCTCTAACTGACTTCTCTCTTCCCTCCTTCCCAAACCCTCTTTTCTTTCTTCTGCACAATCTGGATTCCCTGCCCACCTCCATGACACTCTCTTTCTTATTCCCCCATCTTCCTCTTCCTCATCTCTCGTCTCACTGCTTTCTTTTGCTTTCCTTCATCACTTTGTTTCTCATCACCTTCTGCCCTCCTTCTGTCCTACCTCTCCCTTGTCCCTTCATTTCCTCCTTACTACCTTTTTGTCCTCCTTCTCTCCTCCCCCATCTCCTCCTCCGTCACCCCCCCTCACTCGTCGCCATAGCGATGAGTCGCAGCATCGTGCGGCAGAGTAAATTCCGCCACGTCTTCGGCCAGGCGGTCAAAGCGGAGCAGGGCTATGATGACATCCGGGTCTCCAGGGTGACATGGGACAGCTCCTTCTGTGCCGTCAACCCAAAGTTCCTGGCAGTTATTGTCGAATCCAGTGGAGGAGGTGCGTTCCTGGTCCTGCCCCTCATCAAGGTCAGTAAACTGCTTGTATAAAGAGGGGATAAAACTACACAAAAAGCTGCATGCAAATGAGTCAAATTTATTTTTAAAGCACACTTAGAAACAACTAACGCTGATCAAACGGCTGAACAACATCAGTGGACAGAAAGAACAGAATGTTTTTACACTTCCGGTTCTGGTTGGCGGCTGTGGCTTGTTTGTTTGTGGCTCTGCCTACTTTTTAACTTTTAACAACTTTTAACGACTCCGTGAGAGACCTTTGGATTATTTTAATTGATTACATGGTTTGCCTATTTTATGGATTTTTACCCGATCGTCAATTATTGCACTGACTCCCTGCACTCCAGGTGAGAACCGTAAGGACTTAACCTTCAGCTGACGGCGCTAACGGCTACATGTATTTTCTATGATCATCTAATATTACCAAGTCTTGTGAGGACCGCCTAAAAACAACAAATTACATTACCAACATCAAGGCTGATATCTGAAGGCTCTCAGATGAACTGCGAAAAAGGACTCGGTTTTATTCGATTTGATTGACACCACAGCTTGACAGTCCAAAACAATCTCAGTCATGAACTCAGCCTTCTATGACACCATCCTCTGAGAACCATCATCTGGTTGCCGGCCCTCCTCCTGCTTCACTCCCAGCTCAAAGCTTACCTGTTGGAGGTGGTAGTCAGACGTGGCAGGACAGAAAGACCCCGAGCTGCCTCGCCTCTGCACCATAAACTTCTCACATTGTTTTACTCTGCTACTGGCTGATGCCATGGCTCACCCTGTTGATGCCCCTGTGGCCAATGCTGTTCTGTTGGCCGATGTTGCCACTTCCCAGAAGAACTGGTCCCTGCTGCAGTTGAAACTATTGCTGCAACGGCTGACCCGGCTGCTGTGGTGGCTGACCCACCTCCTGCTACCACGGCTACCGCGGGTCCTCCTGCACGAGTCCTCCTTCCCTGTCCTCCCCAATGTTCAGGCAGGTTGGTCACTCCCAGTCCCAACGCTGCTCCCTCAGGCCAACAACATTCATGCCCTCCCAAGACTGTCCCAGGCAGTGCTGTCAATCAGTCACTCACACCCCTCCCCACCACCTTGATCATTGAGGATGCCATAGTCCAAACCATCCATTTCTTAAAGGCAGTCACATGCTGCTTCCCTGGAGCCACTACTCCTGACATCCTGGAGACAATCCCAGGACTCCTTAATTCATTTCCAACAGTTGTAAGAGTAATAGTCCCATCTGCTCCAATGGCACCGCCTGTCAGCAGTGTGAGCTGGCAAAAGGTGATTTTATCCGACTTGTTAATCTCCACAAAAGTTGTGGAAAAACTGCTTTTATTTCGGGCCCAATTTCTACTCTGGGTTGCAGTGTGAGGCATTTTAGCAGAATTCTAAGCCTTCATTCGTGGCTCCAGTCTGTGAGTATAGCGCACAACATTGTTTTCGTTCACAACTTTGACTTGTTCTGGGAGTACTACTCTCTGTTTAGAAGAGACAGTCTTCACCTGAACATGCTAGGTAGTTGCATGCTTGCTGCTATTTTGCAGCATGCTGTGCTGTCCTCCGCTCATGATTGACTATTTACATTACACATATGCCTACCTATCACAAAGCAACATCATCTGAAACTGGTTTTGTTCAGTTCTCGTTCTCTCAATAACAAAAGCCTAATTCTGAATGAATTTATAACTGACAGTAACCTTGATTTCCTCTGGCTCACTGAAACCTGGCGTAAACCCCTGGACTATATCTCACTAAACCAGACCACATCCACAGGATTCATATACATTGACAAACCTCGTCTTGAGGGGCGGGGAGGTGGTGTTGCTGCTGTTCACAGGAGTGACATTAAAACAACCACTGTTTCCATTCCTGCCACTCATTCTTTTGAATGCCATGCCTTCAAACTCTTGTCCCACTCCCTTGGTCACTGCCATTATCTACCACCCCCTCAAGCCAAACCCCTCCTTTCGCTCTGATTTTCTGACCCAACTATGTGCCATTTCACTTTCTGTTCTCCTCCTGGGGGATTTTAATATCCACATTGAGGACACTGCCATAGAATTCCTGGAACTGCTACAATGCTTCAACTTCACACATCATATCAACTTCCCCACTCACAGCTGTGGTCCCATCCTGGATTTGGTCTGCTTCACTAGTCTCACAATACATCAACTCCCCAGCTTCAACCTTAATATTTCTAACCACCTGGCAATGACCATGGACACTGACATCCATATCTCAAAAGTCAAATGCATAATGTCCTTCAGAAATCTTAAATGGATGTCCCCTCAGCTCTTTCTGCCTCTCTTACCAAGAAAATTTCTGCCCCCCCCCCCCCCCCGCTGTCTGATAATCCCTCCGATATTGTCAAGTATTATAATGACACACTCTCCTCCTGCTTAGATCAGCTGGCTCCCATTAAAACCAAAACAGGCTCATTCACTTACTCAGCTCCTTGGTATACTCCTGAATTCCATTAAATGAAATCCTGTAAGCGCCAACTTGAAAGACTCTCCAAAAAAACTGGTTTAACAGTGCATATCCAAACCTACTCGGACTATCTTCAACAATGTGTCCCCAATGGAGCTGTTCACCTTAATGAATGAGAAGCTCCACTTGCCTTCTGGATCCCATCCCATCCAATCTTGTTAAGGACTGTCTCCTAGCTATTTCCTCACCCATCACAAAAATAATTAACTCCTTCTTCAGGTCTGGTTCAGTCCCCCATACACTTAAACTGACTGCTGTCCCCCCCCTTCATCATCAAATCTGGACTCATCCCCGATATCATGAGCAACTTTACGGCCCATCTTCAATCTATCCTATCTGTCAGAAACACTGGAATGTGTTGTCACCTCCCAACTCAAAGCTCACCTCATCTCCAATGGCCCATTCGAACCGTTTCAATCTGGTTTCCGCTCACCATACAGAACAGAAACAGCCCTTTCTAAAGTCACCAATGACACCCTTCTCTCCTCAGATGCAAGCCACCTCAGCATTCTCATCCTCCTTGACCTCACTGCAACTTTCGATGCCATCAACCACACCATTCTTTTCTCCCGCCTTGAATCCTCTCTTAACATCACTGGTACTGCCCTCCCCTGGCTAAAGTCACATCTCACAATCAGACAACAAGTTCATCAGCATCAACAACTGCACCTCCTTCACCACTCCCCTGTGCCAAGGCATCCCCCAGGGTTCAGTGCTTGGTTCTCTCCTGTTCATCCTTTACATGCTCCCCGTTGGTAGCATCAAACACCACCATGGTCTACACTTCCACTGCTACGCTTGTGATGTTCAGCTCTACATCTCTACTAAATCCATCACTACTACAATTTACTCCAGTCTGATCAGCTGTCTCACTGAAATTAAATCATAGCTGCAATCCAACTTCCTCAAACTAAATTTTGATAAACCTGACATGATCATCATCGGTCCAAAATCCCTTACCAAAACCACTTGCAATTTCTGCCTCATCGTTGATAACGTCCCTCTGTCTCCCTCCCCACACATTTGTAACCTCGGAATCACTTTTGACAGCAACCTCTCCTTTGAACACCACATCAATCAAATTACAAGAATTGCCTTTTTCCACCTGAAAAAACATAGCTCATCTCCACCCATCACTCTCTTTCTCTGCTACCGAAACTTTGATCCGTGCCTTGATCACATAAAGAATTGACTACTGCAACAGTAGTAACACGCTATGGTTCATCATCCAAAGTCCTAAACAAACTCCAGTGCATCCAGAACTCGGCTGCTCGCCTGCTCACCCACTCCCGCTCCTGTGACCACATCACCCCTGTTCTCCAGAACCTTCATTGGCTCCCTGTCCCACAACGGAGCCAATGCAAAGTTGTTTCCTCACTCACAAAGCCCTCTATACCCAGGGGCCTCATGTATCAATTGTTACTATGGGCAAACTTGTGCGTACCCACCCATGGAACTTTTTAGCCCACAAGATTGTCTGTCAGGCAGCAGCAAAGCATGATGGTTATTTGTAATTCCTTCCTCCTAACATCTATTGTCGACCTCTTGCAACGAGCAATCTCCCAGGTTTGCAAAGCCACAGACATCAGTGTTAGCCAATCGGTGTCTAAATTCAGGAGTTACCCAGGTTCTACACTGGTCTCTGAGACAAACTTCAGGGCTAAAAAATCCCATGGGTGTGTACGCACAAATTTGCCCATAGTAACAATTGATACATGAGGCCCCCAGCCCCCTCCTACCTCACCTGCTCCATTACCATACATGCACCTTCCTGGAGCCTTTGCTCCTCCGACGCCAACCTCCAGTCTCCACCACACAGCACCAAGCACCAGACCTGGGTGACAGAGCCGTCTCCCTAGCAGCCCCCTCCCTCTCTCTGGAACTCCGTCCTCAAACACACCAGAGACTCTACCAACCTGATCCACGTTCAAATCATTAATCAAATCTAACTTTTTTAGAATTGCTTTTAACGTGTGCTTATTTTCGTGTGTTACATGTTTTTGGTGTGTTGCTTTTATGTTTATTTTATCTTGTGTAAAGCATCGTTGTGTACCTTGAAAAGTGCTATACAAATAAAATGTATTATTATTATTTTCCTTTATTAGACAGTGGGAGTGGAGAGGTAGACAGGAAATGAGGGAGCGAGTGAGGGGTATGACATGCAACAAAGGTTGCCGGCTGGAATTGAACCAGTGACGTTGCGATGGTGTGGCCATGTGGTGTGCGCTGTACCCATTAGATAAGGGGGCTCCCCATTATTATTATCATTATTAACAGTAAAAAAAAGGGGGAAATGTCACAATATGCATGGCAGATACAATACAGCAGGGCTCATCAGTAACAACCAGGGAGTAGAGTTGGGTATTAAGTTGGGCTTTTACAGAATCGACAGAGGGAGCAGATGATAGTCGAGTCTCTACAGATTTGCTGTCACATTTGTCTGAACTGATTTTGCGTGTGAAGGTCGTTCAGTTATTCACTTTAACTCTTACATCGCTGGCGTACGACTTGAGCCTGGCTGGCTCCTGACCATGCACTGCTCCAATAAGTGCCAATCAAATAAAAGAAGGTATTGCCATGACTTTAAAATGCCGCTTATGTTATTCGAAATGTTTTTCAAACGCCTTAATTAGTTTTTACAAATACTAACGGCTCTTTCCCAAATCCAGAGACAGGGGAAACCGAGACTAAAAAACCTGGAATCTCAGCAGGATGTAGTGTCTGGAGCTACTCCGTAGAGAGGGAACGGAGATAAAATGGCACATGTGACCGTGACAGCACCGGGGGGGTCATGAGGTATAAAAAGGAAAAATTCTGCCTCTTAACTGATGACGTTGGTGGGCGTGATGAGTCAATGGATACAGAGCACCTGTCTTTCCAGACTTTTACCGCAAGTTTGAGTCTTTGCTCACAGGGTTGCTGCGTTAGGGAAAGCGCAACAAGGCTGCCCAGAGTACAGTTGGTATGATATAAAACCCTTTTTAAATGGACTACAGGATTAAAAGGCATTTCAATCCCTCTCTAATAGGGAAGGACCGAAATACGTTAGAATCCCACGATCAACCCTACGATTGATACTCCCATCCTGTTTATGCCCTACCAACAGGTTGGGAGTATAAATGCAGGATGTTTGCTCATGTCAGAGTTTCGGTAATTGAGCGTAGGACACTGTGTAAACCAGGCGCGGAGGACTCCGCGTTCCCTGAGCCGACAAGTCACCTCTTGACCTCTCGTCTTGGATTGCCCTCCCCCATCCAACCAGCATCACGTTTCTGTCGTATCGGGCAGAGGAAAGCGAGAGCGAGAGAGAGCGAGAGGGAGGGGGGTGGGGGGAAGAGGGAAAGAGGTGGCGTTGGAAAGTAGAGAAACAGAGAGAAGGGTGAGGAGGAGCTGCTCTTTTTATTCTGCACCTGAAGTGGCTTTCTGGAGTCGGCCTGAGCTCCAGCTCAAGCAGTGTGATGCTATGTTGAATGTTTGACTGTGGGAGCTCGTCAAAAAAACACAGGGATCGCCTCCCAACACGGGGATCGCTGGTTCGAATCCCCGTGTCGCCCACAGCTTGGTTGGGCATCCCTACAGACACGATTGGCAGTCTGCGGGTGGGAAGCCGGACGTGGGTATGTGTCCTGGTCGCTGCACTAACGCCTCCTCTGGTCGGTCGGGGTGCCTGTTCAGGGGGGAGGGGGAACTGGGGGGGGGATAGCATGATCCTCCCACACGCTATGTCCCCCTGGCGAAACTCCTCTCTGTCAGGTGAAAAGAAGTGGCTGGCGACTCCACATGTATCGGAGGAGGCATGTGGTAGTCTGCAGCCCTCCCCCGGATTGGCAGAGGGGGTTGAGCAGCGACCGGGATGGCTCAGAAGAGTGGGGTAATTGGCCAAGTACAGTTGGGGAGAAAAAGGGGGGGGGGCATCAAGTAAACTAACAAAAAATCAACAACTACAAATGTCTTATACGCTGAGAGTGGTGTGTACTGTCTTGCCATGTTGGTGTAGTTTAAGTCGAAGATACTGAAAGATACAGAAAAGAAAGGTTACAGACTGGTTTTCTAAATAATGAATGACGAAAACAAGTTAGCCCTTTGTAGAGCTAACGCCTCACACCGTATTTCATTTCTAATACCTCTACTGTGCATCGCCCTGACATGATTTATCATTTCTGCAACTGGGGGCTTCTCTTGTCTGGAGAACTCCCCTCGGTAATAACTGTGTTTTACTAAGGTGGTCCCACTCGATTCACTGGTCTTTACTTTTTAAGGGACACCTTGTCAAGACAGTAACTTGAAGACAAACTGAAGCAGTGTCAGACAGATAAAGCGGTATGTACAGAAGTCTAATGGAGAGAGAGAGAGAGAGAGAGAAAGAGCGAGAGAGAGGCAGCAAGAGAGAGAGAGAGAGAGGTAGAGACAGCGAGAGAGAGAGAGAGACAGCGAGAGAGAGGTAGAGGGGGAGAGAGAGAGAGAGACAGCGAGAGAGAGGTAGAGGGGGAGAGATAGCGAGAGAGGTATAGACAGCGAGAGAGAGAGACAGCGAGAGAGAGGTAGAGGAGGAGACAGCGAGAGAGAGAGAGAGAGAGAGAGAGAGAGAGAGAGAGACAGCGAGAGAGAGGTAGAGGAGGAGAGATAGTGAGAGAGAGACAGCGAGAGAGAGGTAGAGAGAGGTAGAGGGGGAGAGATAGCGAGAGAGGTAGAGAGAGGGAGACAGCAAGAGAGAGGTAGAGAGAGAGGTAGAGAGGGAGAGACAGCGAGAGAGAGAGAGACAGCGAGAGAGAGAGAGGTAGAGAGAGAGAGAGACAGCGAGAGAGAGAGAGGTAGAGGGAGAGAGACAGCGAGAGAGAGGTAGAGGAGGAGACAGAGAGAGAGAGAGAGAGAGAGAGAGAGAGAGAGAGAGAGAGAGACAGCGAGAGAGAGGTAGAGGAGGAGAGATAGTGAGAGAGAGACAGCGAGAGAGAGGTAGAGAGAGGTAGAGGGGGAGAGATAGTGAGAGAGAGACAGCGAGAGAGAGGTAGAGAGAGGTAGAGGGGGAGAGATAGTGAGAGAGGTAGAGAGAGGGAGACAGCAAGAGAGAGGTAGAAAGAGAGGTAGAGAGGGAGAGACAGCGAGAGAGAGAGAGACAGCGAGAGAGAGAGAGGTAGAGAGAGAGAGACAGCGAGAGAGAGAGAGGTAGAGAGAGAGGTAGAGAGAGAGAGACAGCGAGAGAGAGAGAGGTAGAGGGAGAGAGACAGCGAGAGAGAGGTAGAGACAGCGAGAGAGAGAGAGGTAGAGAGAGAGAGACAGCGAGAGAGAGAGAGGTAGAGGGAGAGAGACAGCGAGAGAGAGGTAGAGACAGCGAGAGAGAGGTAGAGACAGCGAGAGAGAGGTAGAGACAGCGAGAGAGAGGTAGAGACAGCGAGAGAGAGGTAGAGACAGCGAGAGAGAGAGAGGCAGAGGGAGCGAGAGAGCAAGAGAGAGAAGAGAGGTAGAGAGAGGGAGACAGCGAGAGAGAGGTAGAGAGAGAGAGGCAGAGGGAGAGAGAGGTAGGGAGAGAGAGGCAGAGGGAGAGAGAGACACAGCGAGAGAGAGGTAGAGAGGCAGAGGGAGAGAGAGGCAGAGGGAGAGGGGGCGAGAAGAGAGAGAGAGAGGAGAGAGTGAGGGAGCGAGAGCAAAGTGAGATTGTTTACACCAGCAGTCCAGAGGACGCTGGGCTATTTTGACCCCAGCGGGCTGGTGGGACAAAGCTGTCTAAATCATGACTAAACAAAGTCAAGACAGCCTCGCGTCGATGCCGCCACACGTGTGCAGCGTAATGGCGGCTATCCGCAGCTGCAGCCGCCCCACAGATGCGTTACGTAATCACCGGCCTGCGGCGGCCAACGGGAAAGGCTGGCGGTCGCCAGTTCTCTCTGGCAAGTGACCCCACGACCCCACGTTGAGGTCAGAAAATGTCCCGTGGCCGCTCGCGTTTGCGCTCGAGTATCGTACGTTTGCAATATCTTAACGTTCAGTGTGCGTCGCCGTCCGCGAGGATGGCAGTCCTTCGCTCCTCAGGCCGGGTCGCAACATTTCGCCGGACACGCTGTGAGGTTTACATGCTGGCTTTTAGAAGAGGCCCGAAAGCCACTCAAAGGTACCCCCCCGGCCCCCCCCATTTAAAAAGTACTAATGAGCCAGTTTTACCACTGTTTAACCGCAGGGTGCTGGTTCACATGGGCGGTCCGAGCTAAATCCCGGGGCAGCGGTACCGGTCCACTGAAATAGAAACGCGGCGTTAGAAGGAGCGGCGGGTTGAAAGTCGTCAGACATTTAAAGCCGGGACGCTTCGGTGGTGCGTGGGCGCTCCGGGGACCGTGTGACGATAATAACATTTCCTTAAAATACATAACTGCCATCAGGACGACGTGGGCCGAGGCCGGCGTGACCGTCTCGATGCAGCGGGAGGGGGATGTTTGGCTGTGGGACCACCGGGCCACACGTCCGGTGGTCTCGCCGCTGTACAAGTGTGCTTTGTGTACCACGACGCACTCGATCTCAGGGTGTTAAGTGGCTGTTTGCTTGTTTACGAGCAGACGGTAACTTAATACAGGGCCGAAAGATGAAGCTTGGTGTATTGAATAACTTGTATTGATCTTCCCCTCGGGGGGCGGTGTAAAGGGGACGTGGTCCAAATGTGGAGAAGGGGTTCAAAAATGAAACATTTTTTTTTCACAAGCGGTTGCGGTCATCCCTCCTCTCCGCATAGCCCGGCGGTGATGGCTGCCGAGTGGCCTTCTCCCCGAAGCACTCTGAATCTCCGCCGAAGGGCCACGTTTGCAGTAATTTGGTTGGCGTGCTCCTCTGAAATGCTGCTGCTGCTGCTCAGCAGGTTTAAACCCCTCTGAGCTGGGCTGCTGACGCCGCCCGCCAGTCAAGACCCAGATCCTGCAACGCTTTTATCTGCAAGATGGTATAATTTGAATTTAATGTACTACATGGTAGTTTAAATAAGTCATGAAATATTAAAAAAAAAAAGAAAAGGTAATATTATGGAACATTTGAATGCTAAGCTAATTAGTTGTTGTTGTTTTTATACTGGAGTGTGAGATGGTGTCCTGCAGGTGAAGTGGTCTTGGTTGGGGAAATGCTTATCTCAGTGGGCACAGGCGACAGTCATCCAGTCGGATCGTGGTGGGCAAGGTTGTGGCCCGTTTTTCCGAACGGGAAAGGGGCTCTGAGGTAAATAGAGTGAAGCAAACCAAGGATTTGTGTGCAGTAAAAGGCAGGTTGCTTGCTTGGTTAGTTAGTTAGAGGCAGGGAGACAGAGAGGTAGACATGGTTTTAAATATATATGTGTGGGCTGGGGGACAGACAGGCTATTAATACACAGTGCCCTGCTCTCCGTCTCCCCTGCTCCGGGTCCCCAATAGCCCAAAAGAAAAACTCCCCTTTCATCGCCTCATCACTCAGCTATAAATACACTCCTCTAGGGTGTGTGTGTGTGTGTGTGTGTGTGTGTGTGGGTAGAGGGAGTAGTATATTAGAAGCTGGATATACATGTTCACACTAGCCGAGCAGGAAAAGATGGAATAACCCGGAAGTGGTTTTGCTTATTGGTCTGGGTTCTCATCTGGCCATGCATCGGGTCATGTGACGTTCTACGTACGGTACGGTGGTGCGTTGGGTTGAAGCTTTTCACTCCTACACGCGGTTCAGTTCACATCAAGTCCACTTAGTCCAGAAAGGCAAAAACCAAACCCACCCGGCCAAACGTTTCAGCCACCTGACTGGCCCGGGTCCTGGGATAACTATTTCTCTACCAGACAAAAGACAATTTCTAGAAAATCACAATATTAGTGACGCATTTCAAATGACATAGCTACCATATGGGTCAATAATGACAATATGGGGGTTTGAGTAGCTTAGCGGTCTACTCCGTTGCCTACCAACACAGGATCGGCGGTTCGAGTCCCCGTGTTACCCCCACATTGGTCGGGCGTCCCTACAGACACAATTGGCCTTGTCTGCGGGTGGGAAGCCGGATGTGGGTATGTGTCCTGGTCACTGCACTAGCGCCTCCTCTGGTGGGTCGGGGTGCCTGTTCAGGGGGGGGGATAGCGTCATCCTCCCACGCGCTACGTCCCCCTGGCGAAACTCCTCACTGTCAGGTGAAAAGAAACGGCTGGTGACTCCACATGTATGGGAGGAGGCGTGGGGTAGTCTGCAGCCCTCCCCGGATTGGCAGAGGGGGTGGAGCAGCGACCGGGATGGCTCAGGAGAGTGGAGTTATTGGCCAAGTACAATTTGGGAGAAAAAGGAGGGGGGTGGGGGGATAATCCAATAATAATCATAATAATATGAAATCAATAACAATAACAAAGCAATATATATTACACTGATAATAATAATGATAATAATAATAATAATGATAATAATAATGACGATAATGATAGTAATGATAATGATGATAATGATAATAATGATAATGATAATAATGATGATAATGAAAATAATGATAATGATAATAATGATGATAATAATAATAATGATAATAATGATAATAATAATGTTGATAATGATAATAATGATAATGATAATAATGATGATAATAATAATAATGATAATAATGATAATAATGATAATGATAATAATGATGATAATGATAATGATCATAATGATAATAATGATAATAATGATAATGATAATAATGATAATGATAATAATGATAGCACAGCTACTTACAAACTTCACTCCGCTCTCAGCTTTTGTTCATTTTATCATGTGACTTGGGGGAAATGGCAGTGTGAGACAAAGCAGCGGTAACAGCATTTGCATCTACTGATCTGTGTTGCAGACAGGCCGTGTGGACAAGAACAACCCCCTCGTGATTGGCCACTCTGGACCCGTCCTCGATATCGACTGGTGCCCCCACAATGACAACATCCTAGCCAGCTGCTCGGAGGACTGCACCGCAATGGTAATGGCATCCTGTGTGTGTGTGTGTGTGTGTGTGTGGGTGTGGGGTGTGTGGGGGAGGAGGGCTGCTTTTTTCCACTGTGTGTATATAATTACAACTCTTGAGAGCTGAGATTTTCACTGCAGCAGAGAGGTAGCTAGAGAGATAGGGGGAGAGAGAGTGTGTGTCTGTGTGTGTGTGTGTGTGTGTGTGTGTGTCTGTGTGTGTGTGTATGTGTGACTCAGATAATCGTCGGCCGAGCTATTATTCACTCAAGTCTCTATGCCTGCCCTCCCCTCCCATCATCTGAACAGTCAGGGACATATCGGTCATCGATGACTCACATCTGCCTGCCCACCTGTTCCATCCCACTGCCAGCACTCATTTCACCTCTTCTCTGACGGTGAAGCGAGGATCTGGTTTCTGGATGCGCTCCCCAGGGGAACACTCTCATCCCTCTCAGAGGCCCAGCAGTCCCTTATGACAAGAGACCGCTACGACTGCTACTTTCGGCCGCTGCCGTTAGCGGTCCCCACAGCGGATCCTCCGTTTCCATCTCTTCCTGTCCTCTCCACCTGCATGTCCTCCCTCACCACATCCATAAACCTCCTCTTTGGCCTTCCTCTTTTCCTCTTCCCTGGCAGCTCCATATTCAGCATCCTTCTCCCGATATACCCAGCATCTCTCCTCCACACATGTCCAAGCCATCTCAGTCTTGCCTCTCTTGCTTTGTCTCCAAACCGTCCAACCTGAGCTGTCCCTCTAATGTATTCGTTCCTAATCCTGTCCTTCTTCGTTACTCCCAGTGAAAATCTTAGCATCTTCAACTCTGCCACCTCCAGCTCCACCTCCAGCTCCACCTCCTGTCTTTTCATCAGTGCCACTGTCTCCAAACCATATAACATAGCTGGTCTCACTACCATCTTGTAAACCTCCCCTTTAACTCTTGCTGGTACCCTTCTGTCACAAATCACTCCTGACACTCTTCTCCACCCACTCCACCCTGCCTGCACTCTCTTCTTCACCTCTCTTCTGCACTTTCCCTTAGTTACTTTGAACAGTTGACCCCAAGTATTTAAACTCATCCACCTTCGTCACCTCTACTCCATGCATCCTCACCGTGCCACTGTCCTCCCTCTCATTCACGCATAGGTATTCCTTCTTGCTCCTACTGACTTTCATTCCTCTTCTCTCCAGTGCATATACCTCCACCTCTCCAGGCTCTCCTCAACCTGCTCCCTACTCTTGCTCCAGATCACAATGTCATCCGCAAACATCATAGTCCACGGAGACTCCTGCCTGATCTCCTCCGTCAACCTGTCCATCACCACTGCAAACAAGAAAGGGCTCAGAGCCGATCCTTGATGTAATCCCACCTCCACCCTGAACCCATCTGTCATTCCAACCACACACCTCCTCACCACTGTCACACTTCTCTCATACATATCCTGCACCACTCCTACATACTTCTCTGCCATCCTGTCATATGCTTTCTCTAAATCCACAAAGTCACAATGTGACTCCTTCTGGCCTTCTCTATACTTCTCCATCATCATTCTCAAAGCAAACATCACATCTGTGGTGCTCTTTCCTGGCATGAAACCATACTGCCGCTCCTAATCATCACCTCTCCTCTTAACCCAGCTTCTATTACTCTTCCTCATGTCTTCATGCTGTGGCTGATCAACTTTATACCTCTGTAGTTACATGTGCATGTACATGTGTAGTTACATGTACACGTTAGTTGGATGTGCAGAGCTACAGTCGCCGTTATTCCTGAAAATCGGTACCAGTATGCTTCTTCTCCACTCCTCAGGCATCCTCTCACTTTCCGAGATTGTGTTAAACAATCTGGTTAAAAACCCCACCGCCATCTCTCCTAAACACCTCCATGCCTCCACAGGACCAGCTGCCTTTCCACTCTTCATCCTCTCCATAGCTGCCCTCACTTCATCCTTGCTAATCCATCGCTCTTCTTGTTTTTTTCATTCCCACATCATCCAACCTTGTCGCTCTCTTAGTTTCTTATTCATCAGCTCCTCAAAGTATTCCTTCCACCTTCTCAGCACGCTCTCCTCGCTTGTCAGCACATTTCCATCTCCATCCTTGATCACTCTAACCTGCTGCACATCCTTCCCAGCTCGCTCCCTCTGTTTAGCCAATCGGTACAAGTCCTTTTCTCCTTCTCTAGTGTCCAACCTCTCATACAATTTGCCATATGCCTTTTCGTTTACCTTTGCCACCTCTCTCTTCGCTTTACACTGCGTGTCCTTGTACTCCTGTCTATTTTCTTGAAATAGATATTCACCACAGCCATTTCCATCCTTTTCACGACATCCACCATCATCTGTCCTCCCACATTCCTCTCCTTGACACCATACCTGCCCATCACCTCCTCATCAACCCTGTTCCCTTCACCAACATGCCCATTGAAGTCCGCTCCAATCACCACCCTCTCCTCCTTGGGTACATGCTCCACCACGTCATCCAACTCACTCCCGAATTCTTCTTTCTCTTCCATCTCACACCCAGCTTGCAGGGCACATGAACTGATAACATTCATCATCACACCTTCGATTTCCAGCTTCATACTCGTCACTCTGTCTGACACTCTCTCACCTCCAATACACTCTTGACGTACTCTTCCTTTAGAATTACCCCTACCCCATTTCTCCTCCCATTTGCACCATGGTAGAAGAGTTTGAACCTACTTCCGATACTCTGGGCCTTACTCCCCTTCCACCTGGTCTCTTGCACACAAAGTATATATACCTTCTTCTGTCCATTATGTCAGCCAGCTCTCTCCCTTTCATCATTGGTGGTCACTCAGGGTCGAGTATGACTGTCCTCCCTCTGGGTCCCTCTGGGTCTTCAGGTGGTCATAGAAGCCGATCCTGGAGCCGCATAATGGGAGGAGGCCTGTGTGTGACAGCTTTTTACATGGAGTGGCTGATGTGCCTGCAGCTACCAGATGGTCCTTGGCAGCGGGTGGCTAGAGTCCAATGGCATGGAGAACCAAGATGACTGGGGACCACCCTCTGCAGCCTTCATCGGCTTTCACTGCGGTTGTGACCTGGAGACATCTTCCACTAGTTCCACCATTGAAGTCTTTGTTGGATCACGCTTCGTCTGGAACCTCCCCCTTGACCTATCTGCCTTGGGTGACCCTACCAGGAGCCAAGCTCCGGACGGCATCGCACTTGGGATCATTGGTACACGCAAGTTTCTCCACCACGGCAAGTTGGCAATCCAGGAGAAGTCTCTCCCTTTGCCATTCATAGTGCCAACATTCAAAGTTCCAACTCTCACCCCCACAGTCTTACCCTTGCTCCTCTCCTGCTGCCTCTGGGCATGCCTTCCCCCTTTCCTTCTCCTTCGCCCAACAGTAGCATAGGTTCCACCGGCACCCTGCTGGCCAACAGTGCTGGTGGTGGTCGTTGGCAACCCGGGCCTCGACCGATCCAGTATGGAAAGCTGATTTATGATCTGCATATTTGAATGGCAAAGATTTTAGGCCAGATGCCCTTCCTGACGCAACCCTCCCCATTTATCAAGGCTTGGGACCGGCACTGAGGATGAACTGACTTGTGCATCGTCAGTGGCTGGGTTTTATGACAATGGAGGTTTGCAGATGAGTTTTGTGCAGTCTCTTGTGTTGTTATGTCAAGAGGCTGCACTCTCTCTTATTCTGTGTGTGTGTGTGTGTGTGTGTGTGTGTGTGTGTGTGTGTGTGTAAAAAGGAAATTATATATGAATCTTTATTTGCTGTTTTCCAACTCATTTAAGAGTGCTCCTAACAATGTTGTAATTCCAGCTTGCATGGAACTGAACTGACTCTGACAGACACTGGTTTTGAACTGAAGCAAGACGTGCTCAGATAAAGCCATAGTTCTTGCCAGGACAAGAGCCTTAGTGGTATCTTTCCAGAGGGGGTCGCTGTTGCTTGTTATATGGCGTGGTTGTAGTGTAGTTGTAAAATAGGTTAGTTGGATGAAGTTGGTTAAACTCACGGCTTTTGACATGAATGTCACCAGGAACCTACGATACGCATGTATGTGTGTGAATGCATCCATCGTCAGGGGACAAATGAGAGTGGGTCCATGAATGAAGGGGTTCATATGGTAAATACAAAGTAACATTTTATGGAAGGGCGCAATTTGTATCTGTCTCTAACGAATAAATATTATACCACTCCTGACACCAATGAAAGATTATTCATTGATGCAACATAAGGTGCCATGTCAAGTTTCTTAAATTCTCGAGTTATTATTCATTGTCATTTAGACTTGCTAAATATAGAAGCTCATGATCGGGAAATCTAGACTCTGACGCAGCAGATGATTTTGATATTTTTTTTCCCTGTTGTGGTGATCTGGATATTCTGTCTTGTTAAAAACTGTAGACACTTCTGTGAAATAAAGCATATATTTAGTGTAAAATTCTGGATTAGTGGAAGATGGCGGCGTGAATTCATGTTCGCAGCGGCCTGACCCAGTGCCGTCCATGCAGTGTCTTTGTCAAACATCTGCGTCAAAGTTTGTGTCTTTGAGATGGCTGGGAGAGCTTGGTCTGCTGCATCCTGTGGGCCCGGGGATCACAGCCGTGCCTGGAGCTGCGCCTGAAGAGGAAACCCTGAGGGCGGTCTGACAGGACGCAGAAGCGGAGCAGGCTTAGCTAACTGCTAGCCCATGCAGACCGGCAGTTCTGATAACATCGAGGGCGGTCTGGCGGCGGCCTCGCCTAGCGTTGGCTGTGTTTTTGGTGTCGTCGTGTGGAGTGTGGGGAGGTGTGTCGAGGGTCTCTGGCTGGGAGAGCTGGCGTTGGATTGGCTGGGGGAGCCTGGTCTGCTGCATCTGGTGGGTCCAGGGACCACGGCCCTGCCTGGAGCTGCGCCCAAGGAGGAAACACCGAGGGTGGTCTGACAGGACGTGGAAGCGGGGCAGGCTAAGCTAACTGCTAGCCCATGCAGACCGGCAGTTCCGACAGTCATCCTGGCGTTCGCTTTCTTGGACAGTGGATTTTTTTTTCTTTTTTTAATGCGTTGGGTGTATGTGTTAGTTTGGATATACTATGTGTTCTGTAGTTTGGATGTGTTTTTGTCTTTGTGTTGCACTGCTGTGGGCTGGGGAATGGATATGTCATTTCATTTCATGTATGCAAGTGCATGAAATGAAATGACAAATAAATGTTCCTGGTTCCTGATTTCTTGTTTTTTAGACTGAAAAGCCAGGTACTTAGAGCGATCCAAAACAGGAGGCTACAATTTCTTTATCGCAGAATCCCCAATAAGAAAGCTGCTGTACTTCCTTTATAGAAAGCTTGTAAGAACAGGATACACTCACTTTTGCCAGCTGTAATAAGTATCCCGTGTGTGTGTGTGTGTGTGTGTGTGTGTGTGTGTGTGTGTGTGTGTGTGTGTGTGTGTGTGTGTGTGTGTGTGTGTGTGTGTGTGTGTGTGCAAGAATGTCAGTGCCTTGGTTGTGCTTTTAACATAATGGTATCTGTTTACTGTGACATCAGATCCACTGTGGTGTCACCCAGCTCGACTGCTGCTGAGCTCATTCAGTGTCATGTGACCTACTTGGTCTGTCTGTGACGACTATACCAGATAAACCTTATACCTATATTAAGTATAGTTCTTTGGGGGTGTCCGGGCAGTGTAGCGGTCTATTCCGTGGCCTACCAACATGGGGATCGCTGGTTCGAATCCCTGTGTTACCTCTGGCTCGGCCGGGCGTCCCTACAGACACAATTGGCCGTGTCTGCGGGTGGGAAGCCGGAGGCGGGTATGTGTCCTGGTCGCTGCACAAGCGCCTCCTCTGGTCTGTCGGGGCACCTATTCGGGGTGGGGGGGGGTAGCATGATCCTCCCACAAAACTCCTCACTGTCATGTGAAAAGAAGTGGCTGGTGACTCCACATGTACGGGAGGAGGCATGTGGTAGTCTGCAGCCCTCCCCGGATCGGCAGAGGGGGTGGAGCAGCGACCGGGACGGCTCGGAAGAGTGGCATAATTTGCCCGATACAATTGGAGATTAAAAAAAAAGGGGGGGGGGAAGTATAGTTTTTCAGGATACTCATAAAGTACACGCATTTGAGCAGTTACATCTGGCAGAGGAAGGAGAACCCCGCTCACACTTGTTCAGTTAAAACATTTCAGGAATCTCATGGTGACCAAGTGATCGAATCGCTGCGTCTCCACACCAACAGCTGCAGTAATGCTGTGTTTGAGTCCGATGTGGTCGCACAGTAATTCCTTTATGTAATTCCTGTGTGTGTGTGTGTGTGTGTGTGTGTGTGTGTGTGTGTGTGTGTGTGTGTGTGTGTGTGTGTGTGTGTGTGTTAATTTAGAGGCTGGTCCAGCACAAAGACAGGCAGTGGGTTGCAGCTGTCCAGCCTTGGCTCTCTGGCCGCTGTGGGGATAGGGCAGGCCATGACTGTGATGTCATCGTTACTTTACCGTTAAGGATTATTGTGCCACCTAAAATGGCTGTCATTAGAGTGTGTTTATGTCTGCACAGGTGTCACGGCGAGGGACAGACAGCGGTGTGCTTATGTCCGTGTGTTTG
The DNA here is from genome assembly GCF_029633865.1 of Lampris incognitus. Classification (NCBI taxonomy): domain Eukaryota; kingdom Metazoa; phylum Chordata; class Actinopteri; order Lampriformes; family Lampridae; genus Lampris; species Lampris incognitus. Next base: position 44,062,253 of record NC_079218.1, read on the forward strand.
CACGTGTGTTCTTTTGCACATGTGCAAACTGATCACCCACCATGTGCTGTAAGCTGAGAAGAATTCTGCTTTAAGAATCAGTACTTTAGTTACTCTACAGTAACTGCTACTCTACAAGAATCAGTATTTTAGTTACTGTACAATAACTGTTACTCTACAAGAATCAGTACTTTAGTTACTCTACAGTAACTGTTACTCTATAAAATCAGTACTTTAGTTACGCTACAGCAACTGTTACTCTACAAGAATAAGTACTTTAGTTACTCTACAGTAACTGTTACTCTATAAAATCAGTACTTTAGTTACGCTACAGTAACTGTTACTGTACAAGAATCAGTACTTTAGTTACGCTACAGTAACTGTCACTCTACAAGAATCAGTACTTTAGTTACTCTACAGTAACTGTCACTCTACAAGAATCAGTACTTAAGTTACTCGACAGTAACTGTCACTCCACAAGAATCAGTACTTTAGTTACGCTACTGTAACTGTCACTCTACAAGAATCAGTACTTTAGTTACTCAACAGTAACTGTCACTCCACAAGAATCAGTACTTTAGTTACGCTACTGTAACTGTCACTCTACAAGAATCAGTACTTTAGTTACTCAACAGTAACTGTCACTCTACAAGAATCAGTACTTTAGTTACTCGACAGTAACTGTTACTCTACAAGACACAAAACCTGTTTCTCTGCACTTCTGTGCGTGTTCTGTGTCCGCTGTGTGAATTTTGTGTGTGCTCACTGACAAATCAACAGAAGAGCTATGTGAAAGCGTCCATACAAATGTTCCAACAGTGTTCTGTGTCCCCCTTCAGGTGTGGCAGATCCCAGACCAGGCACTGAGCCGCCCACTCTCAGAGCCCATTGTGGTCCTGGAGGGCCACTCCAAACGTGTTGGCATTGTCAGCTGGCACCCAACCGCGCGCAATATGCTACTCACTGCGGGTACACACAAGCACATGCACACTCGTACAGACATGCAGTCACACACACACACACACACACACACACACACAGACACGCAAACACATACAGACACACACACACACACAGACACGCAAACACATACAGACACACACCACTCTTAAACAAACACAATAAGACAATGCCCTCATGTCCACACTCACGCTCACACTCACTCTCATACACATACACTTATAGACAAACAATTAACCACACTTGCATGCACACACACAACCATGCATGGGCATACACACATGAATATTCATAATAACAACTAACAACACACAGACACACACAAAGAAAAACAATAGGGGGTCGCCGGTTCGAATCCCCTTGTTACCTCCGGCTTGATCGGGTGTCCCTACACACACAGTTGGCTGTGTCTGCAGGTGGGAAGCCGGATGGGGGTGTGTCCTGGTCGCTGCACTAGCACCTCCTCTGGTCGGTCGGGGATGCCTGTTCAGGGGGGAGGGGGAACTGGGGGGAGTAACGTGATCCTCCCTTGTGGTACGTCCCCCTGGTGAAACTCTTCACTGTCGGGTGAAAAGAAGCGGCTGGCGACTCCACATGTATCAGAGGAAGCCTGTGGTAGTCTGCAGCCCCCCCCCCCCCCCCAGATGGGTCAGAGGGGGTGGAGCAGCGACCAGGACGGCTCGGAAGAGGGGGGTAATTGACCAAGTACAACTGGGGAGAAAGGGAAGGGGGGGGGTGGTCTACTACCCCCTAAAAAAGAACAACAGTACACACTCATACACACACCAACACCCCCACCAACAGCAACAACAATAAATAACATTTCATCTGATAATCTGGACCTGACCCTCCTCCTCTTAGTTCCTCACCCTGAGCACTACAGTAGAGAGATGAGAGTCCAGGCCTGTTTACCAGCAGCCAGTAGTAGCTGGTGCAACAGTCAGAGGTTTAATGGGCTGACATCATTTGTGGAAATGATCACCAAACAGCCAAGTGTCAGGAAATCCAACAGAGGAAGCATTAAGGAAAAAAAAGCTAAGTGTTTTCCGAAAGATCTGCCCGCTAATGCCCCATCTTCTCCCGCGCGTCCTCTCAGGCAGTGATAACCTGATAATCATCTGGAACGTGGGGACGGGGGAGCCCCTCATCACAATGGACGACCACCCGGACCTCATCTACAACGTCAGCTGGAACCGCAACGGTAGCCTGTTTTGCACCACCTGCAAGGATCGACGCTTGCGTGTCTGTGACCCCCGTAAAAGGGAGGTGGTCGCGGTGAGTGAGCGTCTCCTCCGACTCCATTTTGTGGAGCACCGGTTAGTCATGAAGCAGAGGTTGAAATTTTGAAGGGATTTTAAGATACTCATTATATTGCTCGTCATTGTTATGGTGGATATGCGTGTGTTTTAAGATTATCCGTTTAGGCGGTCTATTGCGTTGCCTGCCAACACGGGGATCACTGGTTCGAATCCCCGTGTTACCTCCGGCTTGGTCGGGCGTCCCTACAGACACAATTGGCCATGTCTGTGGGTGTGTCCTGGTCGCTGCACTAGCGCCTCCTCTGGTCGGTCGGGACACCTGTACGGGGTGGAGGGGGAACTGGGGAGAATAGCGTGGTCCTCCCACGTGCTACATCCCCCAGGTGAAACTCCTCACTGTCAGGTGAAAAGAAGCGGCTGGTGACTCCACATGTATCGGAGGAGGCATGTGGTAGTATGCAGCCCTCCCCGGCTTGGCAAGAGGGGGTGGAGCAGCAACCGGGACGGCTCGGCAGAGTGGGGTAATTGGCCAGATACAATTGGGGGGGGTGGGATTATCCATTCAGGAAGATGTTTACATGACTGATAGTCCCACGATCAAGTCTCACCTCTAGTTTCAAGTCTAACAGAAAAAGAGACCAAGATTTTTGTCCTGCATACAAATAATGACCCAAATAACCAATAAGCAAAGATAGGTTCAGGAGAAGTGTGTACACTTTGCCACAGCAGGTCCCCAAAAAACCATTACAGGTGTAATGCTTACTGCCGGGGAACTCGGTTGCAAACCAGAATCAGATCACGGTTCAAAATGTTAAAGCTTAATGCCATGAAACATCCAAAACAGTAGGCAAAACCTGGTCCAGATTACAGGCAGGGTCAATAACAAAGAAAGCGATCAGAAAAGGCCAAAAACAGTGGCAAAAACAGAGTCAAAAACGGGCCGAGCACATTACCTACCAAACTAACAAGAGTCCAGGCAGAACAGGCTGGACCCGCCGCTGGCTGCAGAGACATCTGACAAGCACACACTTCATGGGCCGGGCGTAAACAGACATGTGATGATAGTGCTGACGGGAGACAGGTATGCAGGTGAAAGCTGAGAAGTTGGCAGGTAATAACATGTCAGTGAGTAATGGCTGAGAAACAGGAGGCGGAGCGGCAGACGGAGTTCAGGACATCCATTCATCCATTATCCAAGCCGCTTATCCCAGTTGGGGTCGCGGGACGCTGGAGCCTATCCCAGCAGGCGGGTAGGGAGTTCAGGACATGCTGGACAAAAAAACAGACAGAGACAGAGAAGGGAGCACAATTAGGTAGTAGTCCTGACAACAGGGAAGTGATGCTGGACCATACTCACTTTCCTAGTGTGCACACCAGAACCACAACATCTAGAAAGCAACTGATGAGGACAAATGTCTCCATTATCAGGGCCTGGGACTGGGAGTTAAAAGTGGGACGAGAGAAGGGACACAACAGAAGGAATGTTTCTGATCTGATCCTCTAAACTCTGTGATACTTGTCTCACCCTCCACCAATAGGAACGTCTGGCTCCGCACGAGGGGATCAGACCAATGAGAGCCATCTTCACCAGAGACGGAAACATCTTCACAACAGGGTTCACCAGAATGAGCCAGAGAGAACTGGGACTCTGGGACCCGGTAGTGAACATCGCACTGCCCCCACCCCTCACACACACACACACACACACACACACACACACAGACACACACACAAGCGAATACTGTATGCTCTTCTCATACATTTTACTGTTTCCACAGACAAATTTCGAGGAGCCTATTGCACTGTTAGAGCTGGACACAAGTAACGGAGTGCTGTTGCCCTTCTACGATGCAGACGCCAACATGGTCTACCTCTGTGGAAAGGTACTGGCCGTGTCGTTGCTTCAGTGTGGATGTTTGACTTTCTAATTCAGATCAATAAATGTACAGTGTATCCTGCCTGACTTTGCACGGGTACATTTTGAAACATATCAGGCCTTGTCGTTAGTGTATGGTAATGTGTGTTATCCATCCATCCATTATCCAAACCACTTTATGCTGCTGTCAGGGTGGCGGGGATGCTATATGTGCAAAAATAAATGATTCTGTAGCCAGTTAATTTTCCTTCTTTCTTTCCTAACCTGTATGTGTCTACCGTATGTCTTTGTTTGGACGTATTTCTGTGTCTGTGTGTTGTTCATGCACATGCATACATACATACATTTACATGTGCATCTGTATTTGCTTGCATGTGTGTGTGTGTGTCTGTTTGCGTTTATATGTGCGTGTAGGGAGACAGCAGTATCCGTTACTTTGAGATCACAGAGGAGCCACCATTTGTCCATTACCTCAGTACCTTCAGCAGTAAGGAGCCCCAGAGAGGAATGGGATTCATGCCCAAGAGAGGAGTGGATGTCAGCAAGTGTGAGATTGCCAGGTAGGATACACACACACCTTCATCTAGTGCAGCGGCTCTCGGCTCCAGTTCACTCCTGTCCACCTTAAACATACCACAGAATTAAAAAGAACAGTGAACAAGGGCTAAGCTAGGCAAGACAATATCAGAAGAGATTCGGGGCTTTAATTGACTACCGTATTTCCCGGACTACAAGTCACACCGGAGTAAAAGTTACATTCAGCAACAAACGTGTTGTCGCGAGGAAAAAAAAAGTTAGTCGCTTCGGTGTAGAAGTCCCATTTATATGATGGTACAGTATTTTCAATTTAGTCACAAGATTAAACAGTGCCATCTAGTGGCCTTAGTTGAGATGCAGCGTATTCGTCCAACAAAATTACATGGTGTAAGCCGCTTTGGAATATAAGTCGCAGGACCAGCCAGACGAGTAAAAAAAAAAAACAAAAAAAAAAACCAGCGACTTATAGTCCGGGAAATACGGTATATGTAATGGGCGCAAATATGACACGTTTGGCCACAGACCCCCCAGATAATGAGACTGCGTCTCTCAGGGGTGTATGGGAAATGGAAAGATTTTTGCTATTGTTAATTTACACTTTTGAAGGCGTCGACATGGCATGCTACATGTGAAAATTATAGATGTTAGAATGTATCCCATGATTAAAATGACTTGATATTTCATGAACTGTTAGCAGCTGGATAGCTCAGTAGGCAAGAATGCAGGCTTTCCCGCTATAGATTTGGGGTTCAAACCCCGGTTGGCATGAGCCTCCAGTAAGATTCCATGGCTTAGAGTCCTAATGTTGTACAAGCCAGCTACCTCTCAGATGTACGTTGCTTTGGATAAAAGCGTCTGCTAAATGAAGTTGTAAATTGCATAATTTTTATGCAACACTTTATATTAACTGCATCTAAGAAGTGTTAGTTAATAGGTAATAAGGCCCTTAGAAGTCATAACTTTTGTATTTTGTAGACAAAATTCTTTTAATAACTTTTAATCTTGAGGGTCGTTAGATGCTACATGCAAAGTTTTATGCAGATTGGACTTACAAGACGAGTTTAAAAAAGTAAATTTTACGTATTTCTCAAGTGACAGTGGATGAAAACATGTTTATGATGCTATTATTAATACTTATATAGTCTTATTAACGCATGATAATGTTAATAAGCATTTCATAAACACTTATAAGGGCCTTATCACCTATTAACTAACACTTATTACAAGCACTTAATGTAAAGCATTACCAGTTTGTTTTTTTAGTAAATTAGATTATGAGCAAACCACACGAGCACTGCCATCTTGTAAAAGAACAATTATATACAGAACCACACAATTATTTCTTATTTTTCTTTTTTTAAGAATAATAGTAAGAAATAATTGTATGTTTCTGTCCTTTTTTTAATTTGGTCCAGTGGAAGTTTTTTTTATGTCTCAAGGGAGGCTGTTCCACCAACTGGGAGCATAGATGATAAAAGCAGTATCCCCAGCAGGTTTTATGTGGGCCCAGGGGATTTTTAAAACAGAAGTACCTATTGACCTTAAGGGTCCGGAAGATTTCTGGCTGAGGAGCATATCTCCAATATATTTGGGTACTAAAAGAAGGAGAAGAACTTCAAAATCAATTCTTTCTTTAACTGGGAGCCAGTGTAGGGTTTGTAGGATTAGTGAAATGTACTCTCCTTTCTTTGTTTTTGTTAAAATACATGCTGCTGAGTTCTGAATGAGTTGGAGATGATAAATGATTTTTCTTTGCGAGACAAGTGAAAAGTGCATTACAGTAATCTAATCTGCTGGTCACAAAAGCATGAACTAATTTTTCTAATACTCCATGAGAGGCAAAACCTCGAACTTCAGTGATGTTTTTAGGTGATAAAATGCAGATTTTGTAATGCTATTTTTATGGGACTGAAAATTAAAGTGTTCATCTATGATGACACATAGGTTTTTAATTTGACGACTACCCTTCAGTGTAAAATCAAAAACTAATTTTTTTCTTCATTTGGCTGCAAGAAATTTTGAGACATCCACAGGTTTATGTCCTTGATACAGTTACATAATGTATGGGGTGTAAGTCCCGAGGTCAGAGATATATAAAGCTGTGTCATCAGCATTGTTGTGGTAATTAACATTTCTATTCTGTATCAATTTTCCAAGAGGGAGCATATATAAATTAAATAACAGAGGCCCAAGGATGGACCCCTGCGGGGCACCACATGAGGCGAAATCGCCCACAGCAATAAAATAGTCTCTGCCTGTCAGATGGGTCCTAAACCAGTCAAGTACAGACCCAGAGAGACAAATCCAATTTTCAAGTTTGCTAAATAAGATATTGTGGTCAAAGGTATCAAAGGCTGCACTTAGATCGAGTAGAATAAGCATAGAGAGCAGCTTAGTGTCAGAGTTCTTTCTCAGGTCATTGGTCACTTTAACTAGTGCCGTCTCAGTGCTGTGGTGTGCATGAAAACTAGACTGATAATATTCTTAGAAACAGCTTTGTTTAGGTAGTCATTTAACTATGAATACACAACTTTTTTTCAAGAAATTTACAAAGACAGAAGATTTGAGATAGGGCTGTAGTTACTCACTGTGGAACAGTTTGAACTTTTTAACATTGGTTTCACAATGCCAGTTTTCAGACCAATAGGAAAAACAGCACTTTGCAGAGAGCAATTTACAATGTTTAACATATCATCAGACAAACCACTGAAAACTGTTTTGAAGAGGCTTGTAGGGAAGGTTTCTAAAGGACAAGAAGATGACTTTAGAGCAGATAAAACTTCAGTGAGTGTTTTCAAGTCGATTATGGAAAAGGGTACTATACCACTGCCCTTGTTACCATCATTGGATGGAAATGGGAATTCAGCCGCTGTTTTGTGTGGATTTGATTTTGGATCAAATATTATTGAGCTTATCATTGAGGAAGGAGGAAAATTCCTCACATCTGGCAGTATACTGTATGTCACACGATATAGCAGGCATAGGGTTTATCAGATAGTCAATAGTACTAAACAAAAAAAATAAATATATATACGTTATTTGTGTGATATTCAATGATATTGGAGAAAAATTATTACCTTGCAAGTTGTAGTTCTTTTCTATAGTTGTGTTGGCCATCTTTGAATATTTGCTTATCAATGTCAAGTTCTGTTTTCCTCTATTTATGCTCATATTTTTGCCATTTTCTTTTTAGTAGTCTAACATTCACTTCCTTTCTCCAGGGTGCTTTCTTTTACCCAGATATGACTTTCATATTTAGTGGTGCAATAATTTCAGTGTTTTCCCTAATTCTATTATTGAAGCTGTCCACTAAAATCATTACATGAAGAAGTAGCAGCACTTGTGTAACCTCAGAATTAATATATCGCTTTCTTACTTTCTGATCTGTGTCAATCTTAGAAATCAAGACTTTTACATCAAAAAAGCAGTAATGATTAGAAAGAGCCACATTCAGGTGTAGTATGTGTTTTTGTGTTTTGACAACATAAAGATACCTTGTTGATAGTCACAACACATTTGCACAGAGTAAGAAGAGACAGCATTGGCATTATCTTTCTTCCACTCACATCTCAGCCCAGATAATGAGTACCTGGAAACAGCTCCTCTGTTGTGCATTAAGTTGCCGATGTTAGATGATATTCCTATTGATAAAATGACCATCAAGCCTCCTGGACCTCTGTGTGGGAGTTAAGCCAGAGTTTGCAGACAAAAGATCCAAGGCTTGCTTCAGTGATTGTTGTTTTACCTTAAGTGTTTGTATGGTCAAGGTGAACATCTGTGCAGAGCATGTGGGTATCATCCAAAGACAAAACTACATCCCTCTTAATTCCAGTAGAAGAGGATGGATTCTAGATTTTTTTTAAAAATGACAAAAGAAAGAAGAAATGTAGAGAGTCATTTGATGGACACATTCCAATTTCTAATTTGAGTGAGTGGTATCACACAAGTAATATCTCCAGAGGAACTAAGTCTGTTCTGTTAGTTTTTAATGTGGCCTGCAACATATGATATGTGTCCCTTCATATTTGAAGGATTATCCATCATCCATCCTCTGATGTTTGCCTGGCAAATAGTCCTACATTAACCATTGTAAACTATGCAGCAGCTTTCAAGAATGTCATAATAATAATAATGCATTTTATTTAAATGTGCCTTTCAAGACACTCAAGGTCACCTTACATCAAATACAATAAAACCAAACAGTAAAAACATTTGTAGAATCAACAATAAAACACACTGTATGCAATAGAACATACATCAGCAGGAGTTAAAAAAAAGATGAATTTGATGCTGTTAATGCTGTTAAAGTGAGTATGCTAGTTTTAAAAAGGTGTGTTTTAAGAGCAGTTTTGAATTCTGTAATGGAGTCCAGTAAGCGGATGTGATGGGGGATGGAGTCCCAGAGTATGGGTGCAGCATAGGAGGAAGCCCTGGCACCCATTGTGCTGAGGTTGATGGCTGGTAGCACCAACAGACCTGCTGGTGAAGACCGGAGGGAGCGAGATGGAGTGTAAGTCTGAATGAGGTCTGTGAGATGAGCAGGGGATAGATTATGAAGAGCTTTGAATGTTAATAATGACATTTTAAAATTAATCCGCTGTGATACAGGAAGCCAGTGTAATTGAATCAGCAGGGGGCAGACAGGGTCAGTGGACTTTGAACGTGCTGTAGAATTCTGGATGAGCTGAAGTGAATAAGTTTGTCGGGGATGCCTGCCAGGAGCGCATACACAGTAACGCAAATTTAGTTTTGTAAAAGTCATCTGCTCTTTTTAGCTCAGCTCGCCCTCCTCTCTTTTCCTGTCCTCTCCTTTCAGATTATACAAACTCCATGACAAGAAATGTGAACCTATAACAATGACAGTTCCCAGAAAGGTAAGTACAAAAACAGAGTTCAGCCCAAAACGAGTCCCCTCCACGTCCAGGTAGCGTAGTGGTCTATTTTGTTGTCTACCAACAAAATAGACCTGGTTTGAATCCCCGTGTTACCTCCGGCTTGGTCGGGTGTCCCTACAGACACAACTGGCCGTGTCTGCGGGTGGGAAGCCGGATGTGGGTATGTGTCCTGGTCGCTGCACTCGCACCTCCTCTGGTCAGTTTGGGCGCCTGTTCAGGGGGGAGGGGGGAATAGCGTGATCCTCCCACGCGCTACATCCCCCTGGTGAAACTCCTCACTGTCAGGTGAAAAGAAGCGGGTGGCGACTCCACATGTATTGGAGGAGGCATGTGGTAGCCTGCAGCCCTCCCCGGATCGGCAGAGGGGGTGGAGCAGAGACCGGGGCGGCTCAGAAGAGTAGGGTAATTGGCAAGATGCAATTGGGGAGAAAAAGGGGGGAACCCCCCCCCCCAAAAAAAAGTCCCCTCTGAATTGCACCTGCAGGATTCATTTTTTTTAACATATGTTGTGCTCTTCTATTACTCCTGTAGGAAATAATAGACAGTTTCTCTCACCCTCATATGTCCATTTGTTTATTTCTACGCTGCTGGTATGTTTATCTTCTATTCTCCTCTGAACTCCGAGCCATCTTATCTTCTTCCACTCCGGTCTTCCTGTCTGAGTAGGTAGGTGGATCGATCAATGAGTGGTTCATCGGCCTTTGTTTGAAATTTGCCTTATCCGTCCCCCAGTCAGACCTGTTCCAGGATGACCTATACCCCGACACCGCGGGGCCTGAGCCGGCCATGGAGCCCGAGGAGTGGCTGGAGGGCCGCGATGATGACCCCATCCTGGTGTCCATGAGGCAGGGCTATGTGCCGCCCAAGAGCCGTGAGCTGAAAGTGGCCAAGAAGAACGTTCTGGACTCCAGACCCTCCACCCGACGCAGCATGTCCACATGTGACGCCAACAGCCTGCCAGTAAGTGCCGTGATGGCGCGGGTTGCTATGTGTACGTCCTGTGTGGCGCCATCTCTTGTGCCTGCATGTTAATACAGTCCACAGATCTCTTGAATATGACATGAATAATAACACCGATTCATAACTTGTTTTCCTTTCCTTTTTTTGTTGTTGCTTACACTCGCTTTCTTTTACCTGACTCTGTAGTCCTGTCTCTGTTTACCATATTTTCCTTCATCTCTTTTTTTCTTCTTCTCTCGATCCTGCTTACCCCAGCACCTTTCTTCCAAGCTCTTCTCATCGTTTTGGTTTGTTTTTGTTTTGTTTTTTTCCAGTTGTTCACTTTCCTTGACCTGTCTTTCCACTTGTCTTTCCTCCTTTTCCTTTCGTATCCCCTTTCCTCTTATGTCCTTTTTATCCCCCTCCTCTCCTACCGGATCTGCTTCTCTTTCCCTTTTCTTCTTTCCTTCTCGTCTATCATTTTCTTTTCCCTCCTCTCCTCTCCTCTCCTCTCTAGCCTCAGTTGATTGAGAGGTTGCTGGAGGAGATACAGAACCTGAAAGCCACAGTTTTGTCTCAGGAGAAGAGAATCTGTGACCTGGAGAACAAGCTTTCCCAGTACACTAACGGCACTGCCTGATAGCACCCCCGCCCATACCCCCCCTCCACACCCACTCACACACACACACACACGTGCTGAGGAAGTAGTCAGTTATATTAATATCACAGAGACACGTTGCCCTTGCATAGGCATGGAAAAACATCCCCTTTGACCCGCGGACAGTAAAGTGCCCTAACAAGCCTGTCCCACTAATGCTGTTACAGAAACTCATAGATGGTCATGTATGTAGCGTGTACGGTGAACCCCACGAGGGTTACATGGTGGACAGTGGGGGTTGTGCGTTTGATAGACGTGTGGCGGTAAGGACTGAGGAAAGTAAACTTTTCTTTGTGTTTTCGTGTAGAATGGTTGTGTGCAAATGGCATCTCAAGGTGCTTTTTAGAAGATTGCATCCCATGAAACTCACAAACTAAACAGCCATGAACACATGCCACCAATAGTAAGCAAAGGGACACACACGCACACATGTGCGCACACACATGCACACACATAAGCACACAAACACGCGTGTGCACACACATGCACATGCCCAAACACACACACACACACACACACACAGGCATGCACGTGTAGAACGTAACAGGGGCACACACAACACACAGCCATCTATCTGCACAATGCATTTCAGCGTATATATGTATACTCACCTTGCCATCCTTATAGGATTATCACTGACCAGCACATGGAAATAAGTCTCTCTGAATCTCTGACACCCTTTTTCAAAATGTAAATAGCGATTAAGGACAAATGGAGAAAAAAGAAAAAAAAGTTGAACTTATACCAAAATGTGAAAACCAAAAACAATTTTGTGTGTTCTGCAAAGGATTATACATAAGAAACATTATGACATCAATAAAAACAGTCTTTTTTAAAGTTTTGTGTAGTTTTTTTTTTCTTCTTCAATTTTTGTTTATTCAAGTAATAAAGCCACAACAATAAGGCAAACATTACAATTGAAAACTTTTCATCCTCTGTGGGGCGCTCCTGCGTGCGACCCGGAAGCAGTCTACCTAGCGGTTTTTAGCTGTTTTTTTATGTTTTGAGTGTGTTCTCTAACGTCGCGCGCGCGCGCGTGTGTGAGAGAGGTTACGTCAGACTCGGTATGTGGGCTGTGGGGTCGTTTACGCGCTGTCGCCGGGCGCGATATTATGAACCCTACATAGGCCTCGCCAAAATCCCGTTTCTGGCTTTGTCACGTGTGCGCCACCGTAGCAACGCGAAAATATGTTGTTATGGGGTTAGCGCTCATCAAGGAAACGCTGTACACCCACAATTTAACCTGTCTAAGTTATCCACAATCAACATTACTATAATACCAATAACGTATCCAAGGAGCAGAGGCAGACCTTGTAACCTAAAATTGTTAGGTTAGTCAACTTAAGGCTATTCTTTCCCTCACAATCATAATTTCAACCCCATGGTTCACTTTTTAGACGATTCATAAGTTATGTAACTTAATATTTTGATTATTTTTTTATACACAGGTAACAACTTACTGATCAGCTTTCTTAAATGTGAGAAAGTCTATTTATTAGATATATGTTCATTTTCAGACAACTAACGTTACTTACCTCTGTTCTGTTGTTGACAGCCAGCAGTCCAAAATTACAAAAGCAGCCAGCTGTCCAAAATTGCGAAAAATACAAAATTACAAAATTGAAGGTAGCTAACGTTAGCTTTGCTTCGCACCGAGTTGATAGTTGATTGTTTCCTTAGCAACGCAGCGGAAATCCGGCGTCCGTTCGCGAGATTTGGGACAGGGTACGGGATTTTGGCGAGGGCTATGTAGGGTTCATAATATCGCCCCCGGGCGTCTTCTGCCATGGCGCGGAAAGACATCATGGCGGCTCCGAGAAACGACTCACTTCCGGCCGCGAGCTCCTTCTTTCACAACGGACCTCGACGAAAGGCGGTGTGCCGGCGAGTATACCGACGGAGCTGAACATACCGTACAGCCCGGATGAAAAGACTTCTCGTCGGACTTCTCATCGAAAAAGAGGAGGAAGGGGAGGGGGACGCCGCAAACTGAAAAGTCCTCAGGCTCGACAATCGCCGCAGGCCTCCTCCACGGCCAGCAGTCCTGCTATCCGATGTGCAGTCTATCAGGCATACGGTAGAGGAGCTGGGAGCGTGGGCCAGATACAGACGTGAGACCTGCCTTCTTGCCTTTACGAAATGGACCGGGGCGAGGACCTGACGATAAGTGGGTTAGGTAGCCCATTTCGGCTGGACCGGTGACCGGAGATTACCGGGAAGAGTCGAGGGGGAGGAGTGGGTTTTTTCGTCAGCCACAGGTACTGTAACGCCGGTGTGGTTCGGGAGAAGATGTGTACTCCTGCTGTCAGTCTCGCTCCGCCCTCACTGCCTCGTGAATTTCAACAGCTGTTCTTCACGATAGCGTACATTCATCCGCGAGCTAATGCATCCGCCGCTGCACAACTGGTTGCCGTAACACACAGGCTCGATTCAAATTTACCCTTGACCCATACGAACAGTATGTGACCTGTGCCACCACACAAAAGAACACTACGATAGACCTGTGTTATGGTTCAGTGTGCGGCGCTCACAAGTCCTTGCCCATGCCTTCTTTTGGTGCGTCGTACCATAACATTGTGTATCTTATCCCATGTACAAACCCTCCTTCAGGTGCCTTGAGTGTGGGGAGAAACAAATAAAGACTTGGTCAGAGGACAGTGTCTCCTCTCTTCAGGTACCTTGAGTGTGGGGAGAAACAAGTAAAGACTTGGTCAGAGGACAGTGTCTCATCTCTTCAGGCGCGTGAGTGTAGGGAGAAACAAGTAAAGACTTGGTCAGAGGACAGTGTCTCCTCTCTTCAGGCACGTGAGTGTAGGGAGAAACAAGTAAAGACTTGGTCAGAGGACAGTGTCTCCTCTCTTCAGGTGCCTTGAGTGTGGGGAGAAATAAGTAAAGACTTGGTCAGAGGACAGTGTCTCCTCTCTTCAGGCGCCTTGAGTGTGGTGAGAAACAAGTAAAGACTTGGTCAGAGGACAGTGTCTCCTCTCTTCAGGCGCATGAGTGTAGGGAGAAACAAGTAAAGACTTGGTCAGAGGACAGTGTCTCCTCTCTTCAGGTACCTTGAGTGTGGGGAGAAATAAGTAAAGACTTGGTCAGAGGACAGTGTCTCCTCTCTTCAGGCGCTTGAGTGTGGGGAGAAACAAGTAAAGACTTGGTCAGAGGACAGTGTCTCCTCTCTTCAGGCGCGTGAGTGTAGGGAGAAACAAGTAAAGACTTGGTCAGAGGACAGTGTCTCCTCTCTTCAGGTACCTTGAGTGTGGGCAGAAATAACTAAAGACTTGGTCAGAGGACAGTGTCTCCTCTCTTCGGGCATGTTTTGATTGCGCTGACTGGCAGTGTTTTTATGATGCTTGTGATGATATTGATGAACTTTCTGACACTATCTCGTCTTACATCACATTCTGTGTTGACTCAGTTATCCCAAATAAAAAGGTTGTTACTTGCCCAAATAACAAACCTTGGATAACTAAAGAGCTCAAATTGGTTATTAATAAAAAGAAAAGGATCTTTTATTCGAGAAAAAGACTGTGTCAAGAGAAGTGAGGAATGAAATAGCTAAGGCCAAAATGAGGTATAGGGAAAAAAAATAGAAATGCAATATAGCAGTGGTGACCATAGAGCAGCCTGGCAAGGGATCAAATCAATGGCCTCCATTAACCAATATGCAAGTGAGACCAAGCAACTTAGTGTTAATGGGGTGGAGGATGCTGATCTGTCAAACACTTTAAACTCCTTTTTCTCTCGCTTTGAAAGGTCTGATTTTTACTCATAATTTTTCCAGGCTGAGGGAGTCCCTCGTACCTGTATCAGAATATTGTGATATCTCAAAAACATCCCACAGCCTTATTTAAGAAAATGAACATAAGGAAGGCTGCTGGCCCCGATGCCACCTGCGGGCGCACTCTGCGCTACTGTGCTGACTAGCTCAGTGAGGTCTTCACTAAACTCTTTCAGATGTGTGCCAACTGTTGCCAGTTACCTTCAATCTGGAAAACTTTCACTGTAATCCCTATTCTGAAATAAAAAAATTCCAGAGAACTAAATGAGTTCAGACCTGTTGCACTTTGATCACTTAGAATGAAAACCTTTGAGAAATTTTTAAAAGATGAAGTTGTCTCCCTAGTTGATGGCAAACTAGACCCCTTGCAGTTTGCTTATCAAGCTGGCAAGGGTGTGGAGGATGTAAAACTCTTCATCCTTGACAGAGTATATAAGCACCTGGAGAAACCCAATTCTCATGTGAGACTTTTATTTGCTGACTTCTCTTTGCCTTTTAACAAGATGCAACCTCAGATTTTGATCGAGCGGCTTGCGTCTTATTTTACTTTTAAACTTTTTAACAGACAGAACCCAGCAGATTTTAGTTAATGGAGTCATGTCCAATGTCCTGGTCTCAAACGGGCTCACCGCAGGGTTGCGTTCTTTCCCCCATGCTTTTTATTTTGTATACAGACAGCTGTAGGTCTTCTAAAGAGGGTAGCTACCTGGTGAAATTCTCTGACGATACCGCACTTTTGTCTCTTCTTCAGGGCTCAGAGTCAGATCATGGTTGTGTCCTACCTGCCTTTGTTGATTGGTGCGATGATAACTTCCTTGACCTTCAAAAACTAAAGAACTTTGATTTTAGGAAGAACAGTGATATACCCAAAGCTAGCACTATACATGGCGAGGATGTTCTAATTGTTGACACTTACTTGGGAACCGTGTTCGACTCCCAACTCAAGTTCGATGTGAACACAGATTTAATTGTCAAGCGTGGACAACAGAGAATTCACTTACTGTGGAAACCTAACTCCTTTAATGTCTGTAACCCCATCGTATGTTTTTTAACAGTCATTTATTGAAAGTCTTTTAACTTTTTCCTCTATTTGCTGGTTTATGGGTTGACTGTGAAGGACAGGAATCACCTAAACAGTATTGTTAAGGTCTGCTCCAAAATAATCAGAGTCCAGCAGAGAGACTTGTGCTCCCTCTGGCAGAAATGTGTGGCCCAGAAAGCAAAAGGGATTGTTAGCCAATCTGACCATGTCCTGTCCAGTGAATTCATTGTAATGCCCTCAGGCCGGTGCTATAAAGTGCCCCCTAGGAAAAAAGATCGCCGTTCTCGGTCCTTCATTCCTTCTGCTATCAGGCTGTTAAATGCTGAGAGTAGTCATTTTAAATAAATGCTTTATGTTGTTTTAAACCACAATAGTTGGTTTATACCTTGTTTGTAGTTTCACATGGCTTGTGGGCCTGTATGTTCACTGACTGTAGTGGGGGAATGTAACCCGCAATACATCTTAGAATGCTCCATTTATTTATTTATTATTCTATTCTTTTAACTTATATGAATTTTTGCCCTTCGCTTGGTCCTCGTGTGTGTCTACATACAGGGAGGGCCACAGCCACATGAGGGTGACAGTGTGCATCTCTTGCCCATGTACTGATCTGTCTGTTGTCTCTGACATGGTGATGATTGCCGCTTGTCTGAGTTTGTGTAGGGTCTGGGTAGACTGTAAGAACTGAATTGCTCCTCTGGGATAAATAAAGTTGTCTGAAACTGAATCGGAAAACGGTGAGCAGGCACCACAAGAGCTGTAAAACATATACACAAACCATAAAAAAGGCATAAAATAAATCAATCAAGCAGAATAAAATGTAAAATAACAATAAAATAACTAAATTGTAACTAAGAATTGACTTTAGTTTTTAAGATATTATGTTGGTCAGATCATTTTCTAGTAATCCATAGAGAGCTTTGGCACATTTTGATTTCATTAATTTCAGGGACTTAATATAGAGTTGAGTAGCACATGAAGATGGGTGGAGTCTTAATAAATTTAGCTGTATGAAAAAAAAAAAATTGGCTAAAATAAGTAAAACATTGATCAGCTGGTCCAATCTTTTATCTTTTAATAACACACCAGAAATAACACTGTTATGATCTATAATATGCATAGCTATGGTTTTTCTACTTAATCCAAAGGAATTGTGCAAAAGTGCAACTGGACTTGGTATATATCCGTGAAGACGTTTTGCCTCTCATCCAAGAGGCTTCATCAGTTCGTGCCTTTCTGACTAGACCAAGCTAGTCTGACTGGCTGGTGATGAAACTCAGATATTTATCCTCTTTGGAGTCATTATCATAGCTATTGATGTCCATGGCTCTTTGTGTTCTGCCACCAAAATGAATAGTCCCGAACTCACTGGACAACCCTGCTGGGTTCCTTTCTGTACATCAAAATGAGGCGAGGAACCATGAAGTAATGAAACATGGCTATTCATTTCCTTGTACAAAGTCTCTATGACCTTTATGAAATTGAAATTTCTCTCTTGATTACTTTTATCTAGTTTGCAAAAATAAGAGATGTTTTGTTCTCCTTGTATCCATTTAGCGTTTGAGTGAATATGTGCACCCTTAGCTTTGCAGACAAAGATGGCATCAAGCTTGTTTTGGAATTCCGTAATTTTTTGTCTGTCCTCCTCAGTGGGATTACTTTTATTACAATGTGTGTTCAATTTCTTAATTAAATATTTTCCCTCCTTTCTAGCCATAAGAGCTTTTTCTTTATTAAAAGAAATTGAATATTTTCTGACCTTATACTTAACGAATTTCCATTTGTTTACATATGATTGGATTTTAGGGGCCATTTTGAGAATCCTCCAGCATGGCTTTGATTTTCTGACAGTAACCTTCATCTTGCAATAGACTTGAGTTAAATTTCCAAAAACCTTTGTTATTTCTATTAGTATAAGTTGGCTTCAGCTCCAAATGTATTAGACTGTGGTCTGTTAAAGGGGCAATATCCACTGATAAATCAGAGACAGATTTTGACAATTTACCAATAATCAGTTCTAGATTTACATGTTCTATTTGGTTTAAACCAAGAGTACTGTACTTTCTCAGGGTTCTTGACTCTCCATATATCCTCTAAACTCAGTGTGTTACAGAAGTCCATTATGGTGTTGCTATAGTGATCTGTATCAAACCTTGATGGGCACCTGTCTTTCAATTCATCTGGGGGTCATATTAAAGTCTCCCCCAACTATAATATTATCTGTAAGATATAGGATTTTAATTTCCTCAACCAAAGTGCTAATATCTGACAGCAAATCCTTGTTCTGTGTGCTGTAATTGTAGCCATAAAGATGGCAAAGAATAAAAAAAAAGAATCCTCTATATTCACAACTAACACAATCCAACAACCATTTACATTTGTTTTGTAAGCTATGACCTTCCCTGGGCAGTTGTTGAATAAAACAGCAACTCCACCTGAGCGTGAAGAACCATGGCTAAGTATCATTCTTACCCCCCGCTGGTGAAACCAGAACTTAACATCATATTGACTTGAATGAGTTTCCTGTAGGACTACAATATCGACACCTTCTTAGAATAATGGCCTAAGTTATATTCTCAAATTTTTCCAAAAGCAGAATAAACTGACAAATTTTGTTTCAGTTTCAGTTTATTCTTCATCACCTTCTTAGAATAATGGCCTAAGTCATATTTTCAAGTTTTTCAAAAAACTTGAAAATATGACCTAGGCTATTATTTTAAGAAGGTGACGCTATGGGCTTTTAGTCCCTTACAGAATAAAAAGATTGCTTTTCGTTTTTGATTTTGATTTTGTAGACCCTCTGGTATACGAGAGATCAGAATGTTTGTAAACAAGGAGCGCCAAGCTACTTCCGGGTGGATTCTAGTAGCTGGGTAGTGCCTTGCTAGTAGCTAACGTACATAACGGTTGGATAGCACCGGTTGAACAGACAAATTTTCAAAATGCCGAAACCGTGCTGTGTGTGTGGGGCTGTAATGCCAAATGTACCCCGGCAAACAAGGTTTTTGGCTTTTTCCGGTTTCCATCAGACAAATCTAAATCTCCCCAGCGAAGTCTGTGGGTACAGAGGGTAAAACGGGACGAAGAGCACTGCTAACGTTACAAAGTTAGTGAACTTGCCAGGAGGACTTACTTGTGCTGAACTGGGAGGAGGATGGAAACTGTCCACTCATGACCGGATTTGTGGGAGAGATTTTATTACAGGTAACAGTTAACATTGTTGCCCTGGTGTAGTGGGAGATTGTGTATCCATCTCACCCGCTAGCTAACGTTAACCACATTTTACATCAGTCAAAGTAACGTAAATCCCCGATCGCGACATTACTAATGAAGACAACATATATTATTGTTGATGAAACACCCAGCTTTCTATAGCTAGGCCCACTACTTTATTTTTGTTTCAACAGAATTATTAATTAATTAGTCGCCAACACTTCCTTACCTTCTCATTCAGCTAGGCGATCCAAAATGTCCGTTAGGAGCAAAACGTCCAGAGGTGGACACATGTCTCGAGACACGTGTCTCGGGCATGATATGCCTAGCTATAGGCTAGAGAGCATAATCCAACAAACTTTTGTAATGATGTTTACACACGTTATTCACAGCAAGTTGAAGATAAAATGGACACAAAAACAATAGTTTAATTTAATCCGCACTCAAAATTACAATATTATGCTCTTTATTTCATACACACATGGGACCAACCTTACCGACCCCTTGCTACAGACGCGTTTCGCCTCTTGCCTTCTGTGTTGTGTAAACATTGCACACCGCGAAGCTAGCCACCCGGAAGAGAGGTTGTTGGTTGTTGTGACGTCACGCCGATCTCTCATATAAGCGTTATCTGACACGTTAAGGAAGACATGAAAATAAAAATAAATAAAGGCAGAGGCAACACTTTGTGCAGTGCTTTTGTGATAGTGTTTACCAGATTTAGGTAAAAATATGTCTTCTGTGAGGACTGAGTGTCATGAGGAAACAAGTGGTACGCAGCAGATAATAAGAATAAGAATAACTATTTATTTAGCAATTTTCTAAAAAAAAAAAAGTTACAAAGTGCTTTACAAAGACATAAAACCAGACAAGGCAAAAATAAGACTAACACCAAATAAGTAAGAGTAAAAATAAAACCTATAAACAAATAAAAACAAATGTCTACTTTCTGATTTTGTTGAAACTTTCTAATTAATAATCAACGGCTGAGTGATTTGAGGCCAGTAATGGTCTTAAATAGTTTTTCCAGCATGTATTCTGCACAGGGGGGCCTTCCATTATAAGAAGAAGATTGTTTTGGTGGATAGCAGATGTGAGTTTGATAATATTTCCTGTGCCTGCTTCTCTCGAAACTACAGGAACTATCTCCCTGCTGGTGAAAACTGCAGTTGTGTTGCTGCCTTTGTCATTCTGTTGTTGGTACTGCTGAGCAGCCTGTATTTACAGTAGGTGAGAAGCCATACCTGGCCCGCGCAACAGAAAAGTCATCATGGGAAATCATGTACCACGCTCTAACGAAGACACTAGTGGGTCTTTTTTTTTTTTTGGTGTTGAAAGGACATTTTTTCTAGCAGTGGTCCCATGTCCAAAATTATCCAAACAACACTCAGGTTGTGGAAAAAAAACAAAACAATTATCCTTCAAACATAGTATCTTCACAGTCACGTCTGGCTTTAACAAACAAATGCCAAAATAGCTTTGATTTGATACAACACAGCCAGAAAATATTTACTAGTTAAACAGCAACTCCAAACAACCATAACAACATGGTTGTTAAACATTTGTCAAAAAAAAAAACAACAACAAAAAAACAGAAAAACGCAGAAACAATCAGTGCATCCCCAGTTCAGTGGGTATGAAGGCCCCGAGTGTCTGTGTGACCGCCATCAGTGTGAGGACGGGGATGAGGGAGGACCAATGGGCCTTGGTGGCCGCAGACAAAGCGGCTGGTGTGACAGTGTTCTCAACCTGTGGGCTGTCGGTTGTTGTTGTTGCCCTGAGGGTGAAGAAACAGGAGCCTACGTTGCCCACCCCGTCTACAACCATAAGCTCTACGCTGGGTGAGCAGCAGGAGGCGCTGTAAGACACCAGAGTTATGTTCTCGCCATTTGCCGCAACTGCTGCGCTGGTGTTCAGGGTCCCGTTGCCCTGTTTGAGGCTGACACGCCCGATGCCCGTCCCTTCAGCCCCGTCGCTCAGGTTGACGGAGAGCTCCCAGGTAGATGAGGCGCAGTTGCCTGGGCATCTAGACTGAAGGCTGACCAGGCGACACGTCGGCTGAACAAAATCAGTCACCTGCGGGAAGAGGTCAGTCAGTTAGCCAAATGAACACGAGGGCAGAATTATGGCATGGTTAATGCAGCTGACAGATTAGATGGCCGCTATACACATTTGCATACCTGAAACCCCGCCCCCTTTTATCCCCAATTGTACTTGGCCAATTAGCCCACTTCCAAGCCGTCCCAGTCGCGGCTCCACCCCCTCTGCTGATTCAGGGAGGGCTGCAGACTCACCACATGCCTCCTCCGATACATGTGGAGTCGCCAGCCGCTTCTTTTCACCTGACAGTGAGGAGTTTCGCCAGGGGGAAGTAGCGCGTGGGAGGATCACGCTATTCCCCCCAGCCCCCCCCCGAGCAGGCACCCCGACTGTCCAGAGGAGACGCTAGTGCAGTGGCCAGGACGCATACCCACATCCGGCTTCCCACCTGCAAACGCCCGACCAAGCCAAAGGTAAGACGGGGATTCGAACCAGCGATCCCCGTGTTGGTAGTGCTCAACAAGTCCCCCTTTTTCCTCCCCAATTGCAGTTGGCCAATTACCCCACTGTCAGAGCCATTCCGGTCGCTGCTCCACCGCCTCTGCCGACCCGGAGAGGGCTGCAGACTACCACATGCCTCCACTGATACATGTGGAGTCGCCATCCGGTTCTTTTCACCTGACAGTGAGGAGTTTCGCCTGGGGGACGTAGCCCATGGGAGGATCACGCTATTACCGCCAGTCCCCCCCCCCCGAACAGGCACCCCGACCGACCAGAGGAGGCGCTAGTGCAGCGATCAGGACACACACCCACATCCGGCTTCTCACCCGCAGACATGGCCAATTGTGCTTGTAGGGATGCCCGACCAAGCCGGAGGTAACACAGGGATTTGACCTGCCGATCCCTGTGTTGGTAGGCAACGGAATAGACTGCTAACGCTACCCGGATGCCCTATACGTGGAAATCTTGTCACAAGGAGAATTACCGTGTTGACGATGGAGATACGCATCACAACGTAGTTGGTGTCTGTGGCCCCTGGAGCCTCTGCTTCAATGGTCAGGGTGACATCGCTACCAGACGGCGTGTTAAGAGGCGCCGTCAGGGTCACTGTACCGTTGGCACTGCCAACACCTGGCACCATCAGGCTGGTTGGAAACGTTGAGTCAAAACTGCGGTCGTTGGTAGCTCGGATGGAGAAGTTTCCCCCTGTCCCGTTGGTCATAACAGTGAAGGGTACCGAGAACGGCGTCCCCGGTACTATGATGTCATCTGCATCAGCCTGTATGCAAAAGAGATGCAAGAAGGCAAAGATGTGGATAAAAGATATGAGTGATAGTCAGTGTTCACCACTCTGTGTGCGACCAGAGTGGCCTCTCCTCGTTCCGTAGTCGGCAGTGGTCAAGGAAGGGTACTCACAGTAACACTGAGGCTGGAGGCTCTGAAGCTGGTGGAGGACTGTCTTTGAAAAGTGGTTGCCGAAGTCATCACGGTCACCTGCCCCTTAAGACGAACCACAAACTCCACCGATGGAATCGGGTCAACGTGAACTAAGAAGTCTCCATCTTCCAGTGACTCAATGGTGCCGGTAACCTCTCCTGACCCCGCTACTTCCACAAGAGATACCTCTGTCACCGTGGCTTCGGCACTTCCCGTGAGGGAAACCAACAAGCTGCCATTCACACCTTCCAGAAAAAAGATCTTTAACTTTTATACCGTTCATGCATGGAATAATAGAATAGGAAACCGTGACATGGCATCAATGCCATACTGATAAAGGAACATCATGTCTCATTTACCAGCTCTAGGACGGGCTTCCAGAACTTCATACCCCGAAAAGGGGCCCTTGGAGACCTCCACAAAGTCGAACAAAAAGTCAGTGCCACTTTGACCTGCAGATGAAAGAATATGAAGAAATGAGTCAACCAAAGGGACCCACATCTACATGTATTAGTTAACTATCCTATGTCTTTGGGAGTTTTCCCCCTCCTTTTTTCTCCCCAATTGTATCTGGCCAATTACCCCACTCTTCCGAGCCGTCCCAGTCACTGCTCCATCCCCTCCGATACATGAGGAGTCACCAGCTGCTTCTTTTCACCTGACAGTGAGGAGTTTCACCAGGGGGACATAGTGCGTGGGAGGATCACACTATTCCCCCCCAGTCCCCGCCCCCCCCCGAACAGGCGCCCTGACCGACCAGAGGAGGCGCTAGTGTGGCGACCAGGACACACACCCACATCCGGCCTCCCACCCGCAGACACGGCCACTTGTGTCTGCAGGGACGCCCGACCAAGCCGGAGGCAACACGGGGATTCGACCCGGCGATCCCCGTGTTGGTAGGCAACGGAATAGACCGCTACGGTACCCGGACGCCCACGTCTTTGGGGATTTTAGTATTGCTTCAGCGCGTGGCTCGGCACACATCGGTGAGCCTGTATCTTGCTTGTCCAACCCTGTCAGGCGTGTCATGGTGTTTTGCTTGATGTCTGGTTTGACAGACAGATGGGCACGCGCTGCTGACTTGTCATTTTGCCGTCCTGTGGGGAACAATTATTTCAGGTTTGCTGGGACTTTCCCCTTGGGAATGTCTGTCTCTTACTCTCAGCTACTATGGATACGGGTTTTTTTATTCTGTCATTTTAAACATTGTTATTAATGTGCTGCCCTGTTGTTGTTTGTGTGTTGTGTCCTGTTTTTAAAAAAATAAAAATTGTTGATCACAAAAAAAAGAAAAAAAAAAAGTTTGCTGAGACTGGAAAGGCCTGGACTGCATAACCGCTGAAGTGGAAGATGTTTTCTACTGACACCGGAGGCCCAGTTAGCAACCCAACAAGTGAAACATGGCGCGACCCCTTTAACCTTGTAGCGTGTACAGACACACACAGCGCGACTCTTAGTACGGGGATTATACCGCAGTTTGGTTAAGGAGCAAAAACCCAGACGACACGTGCCAGTGACTTCAGTTCATTAAAAAAAGTCGTTTGGAAAACACATCGAATGTGTGTCACACTGCAAGCTGGGTCAGCATTTATACCCCCCCCCTCAAAAAGAGGATAGATGACCAGTCTTACCTATGACCTTCAGAGTGTAAGGGTTTGCTGACTCCATTTTGATTCCCCACATTCCCGTTTGCGTGCTTAGCTGTATAGTTATGAAGTTCCCCACAGACTGGATGGTCCCCAGTGAGCCGGTCTTCTCAGTACTAATCTGGGTCACACCTTTCGGAAGAAAGAAGACAAAGGTGATGACAGACAGCCGCAGACAAAGAACCGTCAAAGCTGTGTTATGTTTTAAATGTGATCGAACATCACTTTATTCTTTTACAAGTTTAAGCCACAGTCCTGGAAACGGTTTTGTTTACTTGTGCCTGTTGACCCCAGTAGTCATATTTGGTAATTGCAGTGGGGTTTAAGCACTCCAAATCCCAGAAACCACTTTGAAACGAGAAATGAAACGGCAGTCAGTGATGTTTTGTTGGTAATGAAGTCACCAAACAAAAAGAACATGGTTGAACCTGGGATTTAGCTTTTATAGTATCGGTCGGTAAAGGTCCTCTACAGGCTTGTTCTTTAAAATATCTGAGATAGAAGTATTTGGATTGTGTACGCAAAGCCTCAGGATTGTAGCTACAAGAAGTTACAGTCTTGCCCACCAACACAGGGCTCGCCGGTTCGAATCCCCGTGTTACCTCCGGCTTGGTCGGGCGTCCCTACAGACACAATTGGCCGTGTCTGCGTTTGGGAAGCCGGACGTGGGTATATGTCCTGGTCGCTGCACTAACGCCTCCTCTGGTTAGTCTGGACGCCTGTTCGGGGAGGTGGGGGAATTGGGGGGAATAGTGTGATCCTCCCATGCGCTACATCCCCCTGGCGAAACTCCTCACTGTCAGGTGAAAAGAAGCGGCTGGTGACTCCACATGCATCGGAGGAGGCATGTGGTAGACTGCAGCCCTCCCCCGATCTGCAGAAGGGGTGGAGCAGTGACCGGGATGGCTCGGAAGAGGGGGGTAATTGGCCGGGTTAAATTGGGGAGTAAAAGGGTGTAAAAAAAACAAATGTCCTTTTAAATATTTTCTGTTGCTGTTGTATTGAAGACATTGGCTAATCCACAAGTGCCCAGATCATGATGCTTTAATAGTTGCTCGTTCTTAATGGTAACTGTGAAGTACGAAAGGGAAATAAATTATACAGCACATTAAATTTTGGGTCTTCACCATAGCAGGCAAATGCTGGAGAAGAAGAAATGAAGCAGTGAATATGAAGAAATTGGCTTGCAAGCAGATATTGCAGAACAAGCTCCTGAAAGACCTTTAACAAGAGATACTATAACATTAATTGCCCAAATCTAGATTTTTATTTGGGGAGGAGGTGCTAATATGAAACTGGAGACTGTTATATTTTGAATGGTCTCTGGGAGTTAGAGTGGTGAAACACCACTGCAATTACCACAAAACACCATAGGTGTCAGTAAATTAAACAAATAAGATGATAAAACAGCATCTGGGAATGCAGCTTTAACTTTTGAAAATAAAACGTATTCCCTTTCAAGTAGTGTCACCTGAGGGGCTGACGAGAGCGAAGGTGAGGGAACGTCCTGTGATGTAAATGGTAAGATCTCTCATAGACTCTTCTATGGAGAAGAAGAATTTTTCTGCTGTTCCTGGGTTCCTAACTAGCTGAAGAACTGTCACCTACGGGAAATTTGATAAAACAATTGTAAATTCTGTTTTAAGTTAGATATGTGGTTTGTACAAGAAAGTCATCTTCGATGTTACCAGAGAGGAGCTGGAGGACTTGGTTATAATGCTAACAGCCTGAGACAGCTCATTTTTGGCGACTTCAATAGCTTGTCCTCCTGAAGCCTGAGCCAGTTCCCTGTAGAGTTGGTCCTCTGTCCTCCTTGTATGACTGTAAGATTGGTTTTTTTCACCCTCTTTCCAGCGACGTAGCCCCAAAACATTTGTTAACATGAAGTTCACCTATAATAAGTCAAGTGGATGAGAATGGAGTAGACCAAAGTAGATAGACATGTACCATAGTAGTTAACAAGTTCCTCAGCAGTGTCTAACGTTATTGACAACACTACTCACCACTGTCTTGGTCCGTTCAATCAGCGCAGTCACCGTGCTTTTTAGATGTTTGTCTTTTGCAGTGGCATCAGTAAAAAGGAAGATCTCTGAACTAGGAGGAGCACCGGTTAAAGCCAGCTACACAAGGGAGAGAGAACATGTGATGGTTTTCCGGCCCTGGCCTATCCTTCATAAACATGCTTTGTCTGGCAGAATTGGAGGTAGACTCGGTAGACGATGTTACAATATGTATCACAGTACCTGAAGTGCCGAAAGACTCATTTCAGCAAAATCCCCGCCACCGTGTTCTGACAGTGCATTAATTCGAGTCTTGAAGACTTCTGGGTCTGTAGTCCTTATTAGTGGCCCAAAGTCTTGGGTTCACATGAGGGCAGGAGATAGAAATGTATCCTTTACTTATTCCTTTTGCTTTTAATGTTTGATTACTGGTTTTCTGGTCATTGCAGGTACAGTAATTCCCAGTCTACATTACTGCCTGGTTGTCTCCATCTGATTATGTGATTAACTGATAGCACTTAACAGTAAGGCAAACTCTAAAAAGGGCTTCATAAGTGGTTACTAATTACATTATTAATAGTTGATAAGTAATTTATAAATGTATTTTAAATCAGTATTTCAATGTCATAATGCATAACAAAAATGCTTTTTGGGTTGCCAGGTTGGGAGCCTACATGGGTAGACTCTCCACAGACATTCTCCCAGAAACCATGTGACTAGACGAAGCTCACTGAATGGTGGTATGGCAGTCTCATCAACCACCACCTAACCTTAACACTAAACTTAACCGCTACCAACCTAAACTTTACCACTGTAACGGTAGTTACTGTCACTACTGTGCAAAAAACTATACCATTACACTGCATTTTCAAGTTATGTTTTTGTGTGCTGCTCACGGAAAACTTGAATCAGCGGTCCTTGCCGGTCACAGTTTCCAAGACAATGTCAATTGAGACTCTTGTATTGATAAAATGTGGGCTCCAAGCCTGGCAACCCAACCTGGCATAAAGTCTTTATCAATGTGTTATAAAAAGACTATAATTTGATTATAATGTGATTTATAATGTATTAAATAATGAGTTATTAACCATTAATAAAGGTATTAGTAGCCACTTACAAAGCATGCCTTATTGTAGGCTGATACCGCTAAATTGGAGCAAGCCTACATCATAAAATCTGTTAGGATGACAAAGTCATGATGATTTGTGTTAATTTAATTGTTATGACCTTCATAGATTTGGCAGGCAGTTATAAAATGGTTAACATTGCTCTAAACAGCACAAGCGGGCCTTGCCTTGACAAGAAAAGAAAGAGAATAGACGTAAGCTTGCACCTGGATCATTGAAAGGAACCAGGATGTAGACAGAGGGTTCATCCTCAGTTCCTACTTTACTGTCGATTATAAAAGAGGTCACAGCCTTCACCGCTGCTATTTCATCTGCCATGCTGCCTGTGGTGTCAATCACAATGCAAAGAGCTTTGTTGGATCCCTTAGAGATTCCCATCATTCTGATGGAAAGAGAGCCAAAGAGACAAGATAGATAAATGGATGGATAGATAGATAGATAGATAGATAGATAGATAGATACACACACACATACATACATACATACATACATACATACATACATACATACATACATACATACATACATACATACATACATACTGTAGGGAATTCGGGGGGCAGCCCGGGAACAGCCGCAGTTGTCGCCCGTGGTGCGGGAGATCCAAGTTCGCGTCCTGGCTGCGGCGGTTCCCGGGCTGCCCCCGGGCTGCCCCGGATTCGCTACATTGGTGTCAGAAGTGGGATGGTGAGACCGTGAGGTCATCGGAAGCGTGTGCGCCCAGAGGCGTGAGGGAGCTGATAGGCTGACGAAGGTAGTGTAACGATCACGGATGAATAGACTCGCTGGCCCTTGGCTAACGGGTCGGACCCTTTAGTCGACTGGTTAACGTTGTCGGCCGTGGTGCGGGAGATCCGGGTTCGCGTCCTGGCTGCGGCGGCGGTTCCCGGACTGCCCCCCCCCCCGAATCCGCTACATTGGTGACAGAAGTCGGATGGTGAGGCTATCAGAAGGCGTGAGGGAGCGGGTATGCTGAAACGCGGGGACGCGCTTCCCGAAGGACGGGGGTGGTAGTGTAACGTGCACGGATAAATAGGCTGGTTAACTTTGTCAGCCGTGGTGCGGGAGATCCGGGTTCGCGTCCTGGGTGCGGCGGTTCCCGGGCTGCCCCCCGAATTCGCTACAATATATAAATACATGCAAACGTACATAGACAAAGAGATGGAGCTATAAAAGAGGAGCATATTAAGAAACAAGATGAATCATCCATGGAATAACTTTTCACTATACATTAGCCCTATAAGCTACTAAGGACAGGATGTTGTGTTGCTGTTAAGCCCACTGAGTCAAATTTGTAATTTGTGATATTGGGCTATACAAATAAAATTGATTTGATTTGATTACTAAGCCATGTTTCATACTGCAGGAACTCGATGTCTCCAGCGGCCGCTTGGACGTCCTCCAGCAGCTCTCTGGTTGCAGCGATGGCCACATTGGCTGCGTCAAAATGGAGATGCCCATGACTGGAGGTCTGGGAGTCCTTATTGATCCCACCTTTAGGCTCAATCCTACTTGTTTGATCAAGCTTTCCTCCATGGCTGCATTTTCCTATAATTGTAGAAACCAAAACTATAAATGTAGATTTCAATTTTTTATTAAATGTCGCAAGTATCCAAGAATATCTCAGCATGTTGGTTGTGGTCCAAAAAGCTGAGGCTGGTGCTGCAAACATATACGAACAAACAATGCCACTTAGGAGCGCCCTTGGTAAGAATACCACAACAATACAAACAAACATCTCAGAGATGCTGACTTACTATTAATGCTATTGACAAGTTTTAAGTCAGGCAACCTCATAATTCCCACCTTTACCTTCAAGCTAGACTTCTGTTGGTCCCACGCTCAAAAAAAGGAGATGTTGGGCGTTTCAAGTTTTATACGCTTTCATCTGTGAGTTTCGTAGGTACCCACGTTGTTTCTCGGCCATGTTTTGCCTCGTGTTCTGCGCGGCATCTTGTTTACAACGCAGCTTTTACGTCACGCGATAAGGGGGTCTATTGGCCGTGTCTGCGGGTGGGAACCCGGATGTGGCTATGTGTCCTGGTTGCTGCACTAGCGCCTCCTCTGGTCGATCCTCCCACGCGCTACGTCCCCCCTGGTGAAACTCCTCACTGTCAGGTTAAAAGAAGCGGCTGGCGACTCCACATGTATCGGAGGAGGCCTGTGGTAGTCTGCAGCCCTCCTCGGATCGGCAGAGGGGGTGGAGCAGCGACCGGGACGGCTTGGAAGAGTGGGGTAATTGGCCGAGTACAACTGGGGAGAAAAAGGGGGGGGGGGGGTCCAAAAAACAAAATAAAACCAAAAGAAATGTTGGATTTATTTAAAAATGTTTGTCAAGAGGTTCCACGAAACTTTATCAGTAAATTCCAGCGCCGTGATCACATATGAATAAATCAAGTTGCTTAGAGCAGTGTTTCTCAACCGGGGGTCCGCGGACCCCTAGTGGTCCGTGGTGTAATTGCAAGGGGTCCGTGAAAATAAAATATCTTAAAAAAAAGATCCTATGACATTTATAGAAATAGGATTATTTTACTCAAATGTGACTGAGACCTTTATCTATCTAAACTATAAAGGGTAACAGGACTTTTTTCTCTAATTACATCTGTTTCACAAGTGTAATTTATCGTATTTTAATAAGAGATCTCGCTCCCGTTTGCATTGTTAAAAGTTACTGCATAAAAATTCTGTTGTTACATATATCTGAAAGTTACTGAATACATATTCTGTTTTGTTACATATATCTGAAAGTTACTGAATACATATTCTGTTTTGTTACATATATCTGAAAGTTACTGCATAAGAATTCTGTTTTGTTAACTATATCTAAGTTACAACTGAAAGCTCTTATTTTTGCCCCAAGGAGTGAATAAATGCTATAATGCAATTTAAAATGCAGTTTCTACTGTTTCTATCAAATTGCAACCCCCCTCCCCCAAGATCAGGTGGAGGGGTCCTCAGGGTAGATCAAAAATACACAGGGGGTCCAGGACCCCAAAAAGGTTGAGAACCACTGGCTTAGAGGTTCTGCACAGTTGTAGGTACCATTTGAATCCAACATTTCATTTTGTTGAGTGTAATAGCACAGGTTTAACAGCAGGCCTGACAGTTTTTTAGTGTTAGCACAGGCCTCTTATCAACTAACTTCTTTTAAAACTTGAATGCATGTGTCTTGCATTAAATACACCAGTGTGTCTGATTATCCAGTGAACATGAAATGTACAAGCGATTAATGTGGGGCATAACCTCTCAGGCTGCAGGATTCACTCTGTTTGGTCACCCCCAGACTAGAGGGCCATGGTTGCTTCAGCTCTGGCTTTCGTTTCTAGAGGCCATACGATCGATAGAGCAAAAACAAATAGTTTTGTTTGTGAAAGATAACTGACCCCTCTACCTTTTGGTTTGGTTGAGAAAAAAGGCACAAGACCAAAGTAGCCCGTGGTCAGTATCTTCTCCTTTAGGATGTCGTCCAGGATGTTGTTCCTGCAGTCGTCCCCGTCACAGTTGCGGCAGGTTGCCCTGTTCAAATCTGTAGAAAAGTCGTTTGACAAGATGTTTTGTTCGAGCGAATGATATTTCTACAGACCCGCAACAATCTTTGACATTCAGATCACAGATAATGTCCCCTTTTGTCCTCACAGACGAACACAGACAACGCCGGTCTTCTCACCTGCTGTGTTGCCAATGCTGGTGCCTGATTTGATGAGATTAGAGTTGGGCATTTTATTGCCAAGTTCAACCCAGTTACTGTGACTGTAAAAATCCTTCGGATTGACAAACAAACAAAAAAAGTCAAAGGTTTTTCATTGCAAACGTTAAAAGCTCCCAAATACTTGGACCGTAATGTTATAGAAAATGTAATTGCTAAACCATGGCGTCAGCTCTGCATCTGAGGACGAGGAGAATTACCTGTAAGGGGTGTAAAATTTCTCCCAGCTTCTGTCTGGCGGCCTCATAATTCTCTTGTTTGTTACTGGCCTTGACCACTGACAAACCATCCGTGATGATTTTCCTTCCCTGTGTGAAGTGTTCCTCATCAAAATGAAAGCTCGAGTTGAGCGGATGGCGGATGTCTACCCGTATGTTCCTCCACTTGATAGTCTTAACGGCCTGACGGAAAGTCTTGGAGGACGAGGGCGAGCCACAAGCGACGGCAACGGCTTCAGCGGTCCAAGGCTGTGACTAGAAAAGACAGAACGCGCACACCATCACCACATCTGAAGACAATACAAGAACAGACACCCTTACATCAACATGCCGTCTTTTGTTGCACACGCCGGTTGGGTTGTGTTTGATTCTTACGGGGAAAGTGAAGCCTGTCCCAGCAGCCAGGGCCAGATTACGGCACACCTGGACAGTTGCATTGAAAACGGCTCTCTCGGTGATTTTCGGGTGGTTCAGGGACTTCCCCGGTAATATCCCAAAGCCGAGAGCTCCGCCCTGCAAGAGCAGCACACACAGCACAGCCAAACCCGAGGTCATCGTCACTCTCCGGGATCTGTCCGAGAAATACGAAGACCCAGATTTTCAATCAAAAAAAAAAACTGATTAAAAATTGGATTAAAGCATAATTTTAGAAACAGCGTGAAATTCCATACTGCACAAAGTGAGATATATCTTGAGGGTATGACATAAATGTCAGTTGGATGTCACAGTTAATTTCTATTTTCTACTCCCTACCAATAGTTATCAGTGCACGGCAGCATACTGTACCTGTAGGTCGGTCCAGGCCTGCTGCAGCTCTGCTGTGGTGGTGTTTATGTACTGGTGAAGGGACGTGTCATTGCCACACCTGTTGGACTTGTTGAACATGCTGCTCAGAAGCATTCAAAAATACTGTCAAACCATCCGTTTACCTGTGGAAAGTGTTACCTGTTTGTGGACACCACGCTATATGGGTTGTTTTCACTTGTTTTGTAAATGTCCGGGAGTCTGTG
Organism: Lampris incognitus; assembly: GCF_029633865.1. Classification (NCBI taxonomy): domain Eukaryota; kingdom Metazoa; phylum Chordata; class Actinopteri; order Lampriformes; family Lampridae; genus Lampris; species Lampris incognitus. The sequence continues at coordinate 44,094,573 of NC_079218.1, forward strand.
TCAGAGGTCAATATGTGGGTTACTCAGATTTAGAGACAGAAATATGAATGGCATGGCCAGAGGCATAGCTCATTTTTTTAGGTGCTACCCCCCCTTTTTTTTTGTTCTCCCCACTGAAGTAATACTTGGGGTAGTATTGGTCGAGGATCAATTACCACACCGGGTTATAGAACTCAGGTTTAATCGTGGCTCAGTAGGCAGACGTAATAACCATACGTGGTAGTGGTGTAACCATATAACAGTCCGGGTAGTACATAACACCTAGTGTAGTTCCAGTGGATATACATGGCGTTATATCACTACACCCACTTGTACCCGGCCAATTACCCCACTCTTCCGAGCCGTCCCGGTCACTATTCCACCCTCTCCGCCGATCCGGGGAGGACTGCAGACTACCACATGCCTCCTCCCATACATGTGGAGTCGCCAGCCGCTTCTTTTCACCTGACAGTGAGGAGTTTCACCAGGGGGATGTAGCCCCTGGGAGGATCAGGCTACCCCCCCTCCCGAACAGGCGCCCCGACCAACCAGAGGGGGCGCTAGTGCAGCGACCAGGACACACACCCACATACGGCTTCCCACCCGCAGACACGGCCAATTGTGTCTGTAGGGACGCCCGACCAAGCCGGGGGTAACACGGGGATTCGAACCGGCGATCCCCGTGTTGGTAGGCAACGGAATAGACCGCCACGCTACGCCCCCTTACCTCTTGTTTTTAATGTGTCAAGTTGAACCCCATGCTGTTTGACCCGGAAGTGACCCCTGTCGCGCTCTTAAATCAAATTGCTGCGGATCAGTGGCCAGACCAATGTAAGAGACGAGCAGCAGGAGTATCTCGTCCGGTGGCGGTTAAACCTGTAAAGCTGTTACCTGTTCAGTCACGTGAGTTCCCTTTTGTTACGTGTCCTCGCTCGCCTTGGTCTGCAGCGGCGTGCCAGGTGTGTTCACGCCACATCGGTTTCTCTCGGTATGCCGCCTCGGCTGGGATTCCCCCCCGTCCCTCATTATGTTCCTCATTATGACCTAATCGCGTGAATGACAGCAAATACTCGGCTCGCAGTTGCTGTTTGAGCTCACTTTTGTTTTCGTGTCTCGCGCTCTCCTGCACGTCTTCCCCTAAAACGAGCTTCTTTCCGTCTGCAAGCGACCTCTGAACTACAGCGCGTGTTGGGTTTTCATGGAGGCAGCGTGGCGTTGTTGTTACAATTTGCTTCTTGCAAATTGGGGTTGATTGCTGTTTTCTCTCGGACATTTGTTTCTGACTTTCCTCCCAATTTAGTGGCCAGTCGGTCCCTATTCTAGCTCGAACACCCACCCTCGTGCTGCATGCGTTCGCCGACCGCATCTCTCCGGCCGGTAGCCTCGGCGGAGACGCCTCGCCACTTCCGGGACAGGGTGAATCCAGGCCGAACCACTGCCCCCCACCCCCTGTCCCAGGTCCTTTCTGTGTGGAGTTTGCATGTTCTCCCCATGTCTGTGTGGGTTTCCTGCGGGTGCCCCGTTACCCCCGCCATCTAAAAAGACATGCATGTTAGGGTTCATACTCCTGTCTCTGCCCCTGAGCAAGGCAATAGGAAGAAAAAACTGGAGTTGGACCCCCAGGTGCTGCATGGCAGCTGCTCACTGCTCCTAGCTACACAGCTAGGATGGGTTAAATGCAGTACATTTCCTTTGTATGTATGTACAAAATGGCCAGTAAAGAGTATTCTATTCTATTCTATTCTATTCTTTAGTGCTTGCATAAGTATTCAGCCCGTTGTGCTCTGAAAGCTCCAAGTTTACACAAATGACAAATTATTCCTAAAACAACCCCAGGTAAACACAATTGGACATAATTAGTGTGCACCTGTGAGATATTAAAGTAACGGTCTCCTTTATAGGTATAAAAAGTACTCTGTGTAAAGGGCCATTCTGCCGAATGGGTGCCATTTCCGTCCTCAGGACATTATGTATAAATATGCAGGGAAATTAACTGTGAAATACAATTTTATTATTAAGCAAAGGGTCCTGCACAATAATTTAATTGCAGGTTTAAGCTATATGATTCAAAATATTCATAAAAACTATATAGAACACTGAAAAAATGGCATTTGTTACCCGTCGCCGCTCTCTAACACTACACTTTACCATGAAATATGGTTAAAATCCTAAAGAAACCTTTTTTTTGCATTGTTTTGTGACTCCGTATCCCATCCATGCTTCAAGTACATTTTTTTCATAAGAAACCCATAATATTTTAGTTGAAATACACATTTTAGTGTCCCCAGGTTTTCACTCAGTCCTTTTACCGTAACCCCCCCCCCCGAAACATTTGGAACGTTCCCCAAGTCACATGTTCAACAGGAAGTTGCATCATCTTGATTTTCTGAATGCCATGGGAAGACCAACAGTAAGCACTCCCATTTTCTTTTCTGTATATTAGAAGATGTCGTAACTATGACTGAAAAGTTTTATGTCAACGTACTGTCCTGTTGCCTAAATTATTTCTCAGATGTTATTTGTTTATTTAAAAAATACACATTTCTGGTAAATCACTACAATGTGCTCAGTGTCCTCATGCTATTAGCATGGATGCCATGTGGCCATATTTCATGTATTTGCTAATTCTATGCTAAAAACTCAGTTCTGTTACTTCCCGTCCTGTTATTCATATATGACTGAGTAACAGTAACAGGGGTGAGTGGTGTCCTATTAGTGCAAATGTTAGTCGATATAATACTATTCAACAGATTTTTATGTTTCACTGTTGAAATTACTGAACAGTAATTGGAGAAAAGGGATTGGAGACTGCAAGGTGGTGGACATGGGAGAACGTAGCTAGGCAGCATCGGATGGTGGTCTGTAGGATGACTTTAGAGACCAAGAAGAGGAAGCGAGTGAAGGCAGAGCCGAAGATCAAATGGTGGAAGGTGAAGAAGGAATATTGTTGTGTGGAGTTCAGGCAGGAGTTAAGACAGGCACTGGGTGGTAGTGACGAGTTACCAGATGGCTGGGAAACCACTGCAGAAATAGTGATGGAGACAGCTAGGAAGGTACTTGGTGTGTCATCAGGACAGAGGAAGGAAGACAAGGAGACTTGGTGGTGGAATGAGGAAGTACAACAAATTATACAGAGGAAGAGGTTGGCAAAGAAGAAGTGGGATAGTCAGCGAGATGAAGAAAGTAGACAGGAGTACAAGGAGATGCGGCATAAAGCGAAGAGAGAGGTGGCAAAGGCAAAGGCAAAAGGCGTATGGTGAGTTGTATGACAGGTTAGACACTAAGGATGAGAAAAGGGCTTGTACCGATTGGCTAGACAGAGGGACCAAGCTGGGGAGGATGTGCAGCACATAACGGCGATCAAGGATAGAGATGGAAATGTGCTGACAAGTGAGGAGAGTGTGCTAAGAAGGTGGAAGGAGTACTTTGAGGGACTGATGAATGAAGAAAATGAGAGAGAGAGAAGGTTGGATGATGTAGGGATAGTGAATCAGGAAGTGCGGTGGATTAGCAAGGAGGAAGTGAGGGCAGCTATGAAGAGGATGAAGAGTGGAAAGACAGTTGGTCCTGATGACATACCTGTGGAGGCATGGAGGTGTTTAGGAGAGATGGCAGTGGGGTTTTTAACTAGATTGTTTAACACAATCCTGGAAAGTGAGAGGATGCCTGAGGAGTTGAGAAGAAGCATACTGGTACCGATTTTCAAGAACAAGGGCGATGTGCAGAACTGTAACAACTACAGAGGTATAAAGTTGATCAGCCACAGCATGAAGATATGGGAAAGAGTAAGAGAAGCTAGGTTAAGAGGAGAGGTGATGATTAGCGAGCAGCAGTATGGATTCATGCCACGAAAGAGCACCACAGATGCGATGTTTGCTTTGAGAATGTTGATGGAGAAGTATAGAGAAGGCCAGAAGGAGCTAAATTGTGTCTTTGTGGATTTAGATAAAACATATGACAGGGTGCCAAGAGAGGAGGTGTGGTATTGTATGAGGAAGTCGGGAGTGGCAGAGAAGTATGTAGGAGTGGTGCAGGATATGTATGAGGGCAGTGTGACAGTGGTGAGGTGTGCGGTTGGAATGACAGATGGGTTCAGGGTGGAGGTGGGATTACATCAAGGATCGGCTCTGAGCCCTTTCTTGTTTGCAATGGTGATGGACAGGTTGACGGACGAGATCAGGCAGGAATTTCCGTGGGCGATGATGTTTGTGGATGACATTGTGATCTGTAGTGAGAGTAGGGTGCAGGTTGAGGAGAGCCTGGAGAGGTGGAGGTATGCACTGGAGAGAAGAGGAATGAAAGTCAGTAGGAGCAAGAAGGAATACATATACGTGAACGAGAGGGAGGACAGTGGAATGGTGAGGATGCAAGGAGTAGAGGTGATGAAGGTGGATGAGTTTAAATACTTGGGGTCAACTGTTCAAAGTAACTAAGGGAAAGTGCAGAAGAGAGGTGAAGAAGAGAGTGCAGGCAGGGTGGAGTGGGTGGAGAAGAGTGTCAGGAGTGATTTGTGATAGAAGGGTACCAGCAGGGGTTAAAGGGAAGGTTTACAAGATGGTAGTGAGACCAGCTATGTTATATGGTTTGGAGACAGTGGCACTGATGAAAAGACAGGAGGCGGAGGTGGAGGTGGAGCTGGAGGTGGCAGAGTTGAAGATGCTAAGATTTTCCCTGGGAGTGGCGAAGGAGGACAGGATTAGGAACGAGTATATTGGCGGGACAGCTCAGGTTGGACGGTTTGGAGACAAAGCAAGAGAGGCTAGATTGAGATGGCTTGGACATGTGTGGAGGAGAGATGCTGGGTATATCGGGAGAAGGATGCTGAATATGGAGCTGCCAGGGAAGAGGAAAAGAGGAAGGCCGAAGAGGAGGTTTATGGATGTGGTGAGGGAGGACATGCAGGTGGCTGGTGTGACAGAGGAAGATGCAGAGGACAGGAAGAGATGGAAACAGATGATCCGCTGTGGCCCCCCCTAACGGGAGCAGCCAAAAGTAGTAGTGGTAACTGTTGAAATTACTGAAGTTGTTGACATTTAAGATCAGTTGTACAATATAAATACCATACTTACAGGGAGCCAATCCACCACTAAGTGCTGCAGAAAGGCAGCGGCACTATCGCGCTCGACGCGATGCTGATCCAGAGAGGAGAAAGACGTATTCGGAGAAGGAACATGAGAAATGCAGGAAGGACCTAGACTCAGAAAGGAAGACACCATCAATGACCTTAGCGAGAGAGAGAGTGAAAAGCAGACATCGTAGAAAGTGGAGGGAGACTTATCATAGAATCCAGGACGGGGAAAAAAAAGCTCTACTACACCACCTCATCTACCCGCCACACAGCCCCCAGCTATCACCAGAGCAAGCTTTAGATCCACAGCCAAGTACTTCCAGGTCAGGATGAGAGTTAAGCCCCCTTTCCCACATGGAATCCATAACATTGCTGGATAAAACATTTCTGCAATGACAGTGGATAGTCATTCACACATTGGCCTCCTTTCTCCTTTGGAGAAGTTCTGTATGGTGTCTGTTCCCACATTAGGTGACTGTACAGTAGGTAATGCTCACGCGAGAGATGTCTATAGCACACAAGAATAGGAAATACCGGATATTACGTTGAGATGATACTAGACTGAGAGTGAGGAAATTTACAGAACAAATTTTTACATAAATCAACCCCGGCCCCTGTTCCCACGTTACACCAATGTGGAACATTGCCAGTGGATTTAGAGCTTTCAGTGCATGTGGGAAAGGGGTTTTAGTTTCTGAAATGGATCAAATGTTAAAGAACAACGGCACAGGGGGAGATGGAAAGGCGGATCATTTCAAAACTGACAGGAAAAGTCCTGAAAAAGTACAGGCTGCAATGCTTCACTCAAAATGCATTGGGCTTTTCAAAGAAAAGATGGAAGAATGGGAAGAAGGAGATGGTTAACTAATGCAAGCGGTTCAAGCGGAACAACCGGGTTGTGGATGGTCTGATAAGCAGAGAGAGAGAGAGAGATAACTACTCAAGGGATGAGTCACATCACAACTGGGAAGAGGCAGACCCTCACTCGGAAGACAAACAAAAAGCTTCCTTTTGGATAACGTGAAAATTTTGCACAAGAAGTTTTTCACTGAAGGACCAAGCTGCATCTCTTACTCACTCTTCTGTTTGCTCCCACCTTTCTGGGTTGTTCATCCAACTCTTAGTGGATGTGCAAGATGCATGAAAATCTGTGTTTTCTTGTGCAGAAGCTGCACCACTTGAAAGTGATCAGCACCCCGTCAATCTGGATGACCTTGTGAAAGCCATCACATGTGACACAGAAAATGTAAAGTGCATGTACGGAGAAGGCTCTGAGTGCAAGGACATCTCTTGCCCAATCTCTAGCCGGTACAGTGCAGAGAGTCAAGGGTCTTATCTCCAGTGGGCAACTGTGGATAAGGAGCACAAGCCACACACACACACACACACACACACACACACACACGACTGTGGATAAGGAGCACAAGCCACACACACACACACACACACACGCTGGGTAACATTCCTGTTACCCAGCGTTCACCCCTGTTACATAATGTTCATTCCTGTTACTGAATGGTTTAGTTTTTGTTTCGTTTTTTGTTTTTTTCAAAAAAAAATTACATGATAAATTTCAAATTACATGATAAAAAAATATACACTTGAGTTTTCAGTCTCCTTTAAAAAGAAAAAAATTGCTTCGCTTTTTTTTTAAATACAACTTGCGTGCATATGTAGTGATTTTTTTTTTTAGTCACAAATATATGTTATTTGAACATGTAGCCAACTAGTACTTTAAAATAAACCCTTTCTTGAGGGGAAAGCAAAGGAATTAGTTCACCTGCTTTTAAACGTGCGTTTTAAATGGCGCATGAATTTTGGTGACAGGACTGATTAAAATGCGACCATCTTCCGCTTACGAACTTTGTAAAAAATGAAATAAAATTGCCTGAGATTGACCAATACACATTTTGAATAGCTAAATATGTGTGTTATTAGATTCAGGGATAAAAAAAAGGTAGAAAATTGAGTTCAGTTTGGAAAGGTTGCAGCAAACAAACGGCACCCATTCGGCGGAATGGCTCCAAAGTTCATTAGCCGGGCGTGAAGTCCAGCAGAAAATGAAGACAAAGGAGCATAATACTGAAGTCAGAGACAAAGCGATTAAAATGCAAAGGCGGGAAAGGGATATAAAACAATATCCAAGTGTTTGGATGTCCCACGGAACACTGTCGGATCCACTGTCGGAAAGTGGACGCTGTCTCACACCACCCAGACGCTCTGTAGGACAGGCCGTCCCTCAGAGCCAAGTGTCCGAGCAAGACGTGGGCTGGTGAGGAAAGCCACAGATGATCCTGGGATCACTCTGAAGGAGCTCCAGAGGTCAGTGGCTGAAACGGGAGTAAATGTGCACGAGTCCACCGTATCACAGGCTCCCCATAAATCTGGCCTGTATGGGAGGGTGGCAAGGAAGAATCCGTTGCTCAAAACTATGCATATGAAAGCACGCTTGGAGTTTGCTACCAAGCATGAGAATCAGAATCAGAAACATTGTATTTCAGAATCAGAATCAGAAACATTGTATTTCAGAATCAGAATCAGAATCATTGTATTTCAGAATCAGAAACATTGTAAATCAGAATCAGAAACATTGTATTTCAGAATCAGAATCAGAAACATTGTATTTCAGAATCAGAATCAGAAACATTGTATTTCAGAATCAGAATCAGAATCAGAAACATTGTATTTCAGAATCAGAATCAGAAACATTGTAAATCAGAATCAGAAACATTGTATTTCAGAATCAGAAACACTTTGTCATTTCATTCCATGCACTTGTGCACATGAAATGAAATGAAACATCGTTTCCCCCAGCCCACAGCAGTGCAACACATATCCAAAAACTACAAGAACACATAGTATATCCAAACTAACACATAGTATATCTAGATCAACAAAGAGGGTAGGTATGAGGTCGCCATAGTAGTATGAGGGTTGACCTTGAAGCAGGTCAATTCCCACGACAGAGTGCTTAGGAATCTGCAGCGTTCCTCAAGGAAGTCACGCTCTGATACTCACCTGGCAGGGAAATCAAGCTCTACCTCTTTGAGTGGTGGGAGTTGCGAGGCAGGCATGATGTCAGCGAGCTTCTCCCGGAGAAATGTCCGCCGATTCAAACAGTCATAAAGAGAATTCCCTCTACAAATTCCTGCCTGCAGGGTGTCTTCATTCGCTGGTTGGTCAAGTCGCTGAGTATTTCCGCATATTTAGATCTGCCAGGAGCATTCCATAGGGCTGAACACTTTGCCGTGGATGAGCGATTCAGCCTGGAGAGAGTTGAACTGTTTTTAATTGCCCTTTTTACGTTAGTGGTTGAAACCAAACCCGGTGTGAAAGGGAAACACCTGACGTAAGTGGTAGAATGGTAGCACGCTCTGACACTTCCTCTCCCCCTGGATCTGTTATTACGCCTGAAAGATCCTGCTCCTGCTCATCTGTCTCACCATATTCCTCTGAAACGACTGTCCTGTTGAACTCTAAATGCTTTTGAGAAGTTTGATGCATTGGCACAAAATACGTAGAAGTAACAGAATTAAGTCATAGATTACACACAGAGCGAGGTAATATGAAATATATACAGTTAATGCATAGAATTTAACAAATTTAAATGTGCAGGGTAATAACATTGTAAAGAGAGTGCAAGGCAAATTTAGTGAATCTATGTCCATTCAAGACAACATCAGAACCCCCCTAGATGCAGTCCTGAGCCGGCGGGACCAAAGTTATTGATTTAATATTGCTTGGTTTTAGATGTCCCAGAATCAGAATCATGTTTACTGGCCTTGTAAGTTTGCACATACATGGGATTTGACAGGTCTGACCAAAATACAGGTGAAATAAGAGGTGATAAAGTGCAGTGGTGCAGAGAACATATCAGAGATGCTGAAAATAGATGTTAGCAGGTTGCTTGCATACATGCCTGAGGTAGATGGGCGTGACAGAGTACCAGTATACAATGTACAGTACAGTTTATATACAAAATGGTTGGATTTATTTGGCAGTGTTAAGCATTCATTTGAATGACAGCCCGCGGAAAAACTGTTTTTATATCTGGTCGTTTTGGGGTACAGTGCTCTGTAGCGCCTACCAGAGGGGAGGAGTTGGAACAGCTTGTGATCAGGGTGTGATGGGTCTGCAGTGACCTTGCTTGCCCGTTTCCTGAGTCTGGAGGTGTGTAAGTCCTGAATGGAGGGCAGGTTGGCACCAGTGATTTTCTCTGCAGTCCTAACTGTGCATTGTAGTCTGTCCCTGTCCTGTTTGGTGTCCGATCCAGACTACAGGGCTGCTGTGCAGGAGCAGGAGAGACAAAACCACCGAGCACGGAGAGGCCGTCATTCCTCCGCTGTCTGGGAGGAAAAAAATACACAAATGCAGGTAGTATATCTGCTATTGTCTCAACGGTAAGACATCCAGCTGCACTGGCGTACACAATGGGAAAGAGCAATTTGAGGAATGGAAATCTAAAGTTTTGTTGTTGTTTTTTTGGTCAGTATATAGATGCACAAAACTCCTGTATGTTATCACTTCTGCATATTCCTATCCCCACCAATTTGGTTTCTTTTTATTATTTGATCATATATATATATATATATATATATATATTATGTTTTATGCATCTGTGCAGAATGAATAATTACCATTGATAAGCACGCTGTCCCTTCAAACCCTGACGCGGCCTGATCAGGGTAGCAAAGGCCTGCTTCATGGGAAGTTCTGGGATGCGGAAATCTTGGGAGCGCTTCCAGAAACGTGTGCCATCCCAAAATGAGACATTACTAATTAGCGGTAAAGAAGAAGTTATTCACCTTGTTAGTCAGTAGTGCAACGCATAAGGAAAGGTTTATTTGTTGTTGGCTTTGCTTTGTATTTTGCCTTTATATTAATGTTTCTTAATTCTTTGTTTCATTTTTGGATTTGGGGAAACCAAATGTGTTTTAAATGTAAAGGGGCATCGAATGAACAAACGGCGGCGATGAAGAGCAGGTGTAGAAACCCGTGGTTATGTAACACACACCCAGAAGGAGACGAGCAAATGAAGCCGTACACCTCCATTCCCATGAGATCACAAACCGCAGGCTGGCTTCTCTCATTCCATGTGTACTTCCGGTGCTTCTGACGGGGGAAGCTTCCGCGTGCTTGTTGATGGACGGCGGGGAATCTGTTGCGTCACGCGCAGCTTCGGGGCGTTTGTGGCTTCGCCACTCTCACGTTCTTACCTCCGGCTTGGTCGGGCGCCTGCGGGTGGGAAGCTGGAGGTGGGTGTGTGTCCTGGTCGCCGCACTAGCGCCTCCTCTGGTCGGTCGGGGCGCCTGTTCTGAGAAGAGGGGGAACTGGGGGGGGGGGGATAGCGTGATCCTCCCACGCGCTACGTCTCCCTGGTGAAACTCCTCACCGTCAGGTGAAAAGAAGCGGCTGGCGACTCCACGTGTATCGGAGGAGGCACGTGGTAGACTACAGCCCTCCCTGGGTCAGCAGAGGGGGTGGAACAGCGACTGGGGGCGGCTCGGAAGAGTGGGGGTAATTGGGTGGACACAATTGGGGAGTAAAAGGGGGAGAAATTTGAAAGTACACACGGACGCATTAAAACGGCGCCACGCACAAAGCTGCTGCATTATTTACTGATTCGGTTCCAGCTTGATCCTGCGCAGACCGGCTGATACGGGGAGCAGGACCAGGTCCCGGTGTTGTGAGGAGACACGGCGGCACGAAGGCGAGGAGATCACATGATGCTGGCAGCTCGAGATCAGTCAGGCAATCATCCAACAGCCAATCAAATGTCCGCCTGAAGGCATCGGATAAAGGTATGTGTCGCCCAAACTAATACCAAATGTAACCTGCCTAAACCTCCGTATACTCCACCTCCACCTCCACCCTTCAGCCGCCCCTTCCTCCTTCCCCCCTGCATACCACGGCCCTGCCCAGGCCAATGTGTTTCCTCATTCTATCAGACAACCTGTTTCCGAAAGGAAATCCAAGTGGGTGCAGTAAGATGAGCGCTGGGGTGCCCCCACCCCCACCCCAACAGCCGAGGCCCCGTTCTCCTCCACCCGGCGAGAGGACAGCATGCTCAGCAGCTTAGCTAGTTAGCCGGATGACATGAAAGGAACAATGTAACCTGCTGAAATAGATGAACAACAATAACGCGAGTGCATGAGATGTTGGAGCCGCCAGCCTGCTGTTTCCATGGAAAACCGACACTTCCGGTTCTGCTGTTTCCATGGAAAACCGACCCTTCCGGTCCTGCTGTTTCCATGGAAAACCGACCCTTCCGGTTCCGCTACTCCGACGTTTGGCAGTTTCGTTGAAGCTCTACGGTGGAAGAACAAGAAATCCTTTGCTTCCAAGTTCTGCAAAAAAAGATAACAAAAGGATGGGTGGATTCAGTGCATTGTTTTTTCTTTTTCACTTCATGTTTCCCATGGTAGGACAGAAGTAGATATGAGTGTATATATCAATCAATCAATCAATCAATCTTATTGAACATGTTAAAGAAACCAGATAAGCAATAAAAACAAACAAACAAAATCATTGGCAACATATAAACGACGAATAGGCAACCCAGATACTGGCGATCAAGTTCAAAAGGGGCAAAAAGAAGGTGGGAGGTTTTCCGGTCCTGCCCCATCACACTACTCACGCGCTGATAATACAAAACGGAAGTCCGCTTTACAGCCACGAGACGACCCCAGCAGATCAACCCGTTTGGACAAAACGGACAAAAATAATTGCTCAGGATTTTGTTTCTGAAGTCTTTTTTTTCTTTTGGATTCCCCTCCCCTCCCCTCCTCACCCCTCCCCTCCTCACCCCTCCTCTCATCTCCCCTCCTCTCCTCTCCCCTCCTCTCCTCTCCCCTCCTCTCCTCTCCTCTCCCCTCCTCTTCTCTACTCTCCTTTCTCCTCTCCTCTCCTTCTCCTCCAGTTGTATGCGGCCAATTACCCCACTCTTCCGAGCCGTCCCGGTCTCTGCTCCACCCCCTCTGCTGATCCGGGGAGGGCTGCAGACTACCACATGCCTCCTCCCATACATGTGGAGTCGCCAGCCGCTTCTTTTCACCTGACAGTGAGGAGTTTCGCCAGGGGGACGTAGCGCGTGAGAGGATCACGCTATTCCCCCCCTCCCAGGCGCCCCTGACCGACCAGAGGAGGCGCTAGTGCAGCGACCAGGACACATACCCAGATCCGGCTTCCCACCCGCAGACACGGCCACTTGTTTCCTGTAGGGACGCCCGACCAAGCCGGAGGTGGCACGGGGATTCGAACCGGCGACCCCCGTGCCGGCAGGCAACTGAATAGACCGCCACGCCACCCGGACGCCCCTTAAGGGTCCTTGTAGTTCAGATAAAGCAGCTCATCACCGCTGTTGGTCCACAAACCGACTCCCTCGGTAGCGACACAGATGTTTTGCAGCTGTCGTGTTTACTTCCTGTCGGCCGGAGCGAGCCTGGCATGCTAACGGCTAGCTGTTGATCCATCACTCTGAACACGACCCGAACAGCTGTAAAATCAACCACATCTTTCTGTTTCGGTGCTTTCAGTTTGATAAAAAAAAGACAGGCAGCGGGGCCGGGACAACACGTCAGCATGTGTGTCATCCGTGCCCCCTGTTTACTCAGCCCCGGTCTGAGTGCAGGTCAGTGGTAAATGATTTATGGTGGGGGGTGGGGTGGGGTGGGGTGGGGGGAGGGCAGAGGAAGGGGTTAGGCGGGTTCAGATGACTGGGGGAGACCGTTTCTCCCATCCAGACTGACCAAACTTAACGAGAGAGTGGAGTGGTTTACTTGCGCTCATCCTCCCTGCCTCTGCGGTCCCTGGGCTTCTTCGGTGGTCTCCGGGGGCTCCTGGTTAATCTGCACCGGTGCTGGACGCGGTATCAGTCCGGCGGCGAGAGAAGGTCGTCACGTACGTCATTTTGCCACACGTGCTGCCGTTGTGTACGTCCTCCCTCCGGCTCTAGGCTGAATGAGTCGGGGGAAGCAAAACCTCCTGGAGAACGTACAACATTTAAGGAGCTACGCAATGACTCCGGTGCTGTATTTGACAACGGGGGTCTTCACGGGGGAGGTCTTGTTCTGTTTGTTGCCGACTCTGGTCCTCGTCCTGCTCTCTGCGGCCTCCCACCATCCCAGGGCTCAGCGCTGGCTGAGGCTGACCTGGATCTCCGCAGGCTGGAGTCTCTGGGTCGTGGCTTGTTGGATTCTGGAGCTCCCGCTGTGCGGGGACGAGAGAAACCGGGCCGGACAGACGGGAGCACCAGGCACGGGTGGTGTACCCCGCCCGCTGCAGGCCTCAGGGAGACCCGCTCTCACCTGCAAGCCGACGGCGCTTTCTCACTACCTGCTCCGCCACTGTGGCTCTCTGGCCCCGCCGAGGCTGGCCGCCTGGCCCAGGGGAGACCCCCACCTTCAGACACTGTCCAGTCTGCTGTGGGGCGCACAGGGCCGAGGCCGCCAAGGGGGTGGAGTGCGGTTTGCCAGGGACCACCTCCTGCTGAGAGACGGGGGAGTCGTAGCTCTCGACTGGGCCGCGGGGGTACGAGGGGTCAACGTGTTGGGGAGGGATAGCGGCGAGGGGCGGAGGGAGCGTCCGTCCGGGACGAAGGCGCTGGGGTGCCACACTTCCGCCCCTCCTATCCTGCTCCTCATCCCGCAGGCCTGGGGAGGGACCACGCCTCACCTGAAGGGCCTGTGCCGCGTGGCCCTGCGGCAGGGCTTTTACCCCGTGGTTTTCCATCCCCGCGGCACAGCGGGCTGCCCGCTCGCCACCCCGCAGATGACCGAGTTCGGAGACCCGTCCGACCTCGCACAGGTGAGGCAGCGTCCTCTCACAGTCCTTACTCCCGTCCTGCCGTTTTTACAACCCTGTCAACCCCGTCACGTATGTCAGAACCCAAAATACAGCCAGCCGCCTCTCTGTTTGCACCGTCAGGCGCTGGAGTACGTGCAGAGCCGCCACCCCTCCTCCGCGCTGGCTGCGGTGAGCGAAGGCTCGGGGTCGGGCCTCCTGCTGTCCTACCTGGGCGAGTGCGGCTCCAGCTCCCGCCTGATGGCGGCCGTGGCCATCTCGCCGGTGCTGCGGGGCCAAATGTGGTTCGAAACCGCCATGCCCACCATCTACCGCTGGGGGGCGCTCTTTCGCCGCAAACAACAGCTCGGCAGGTGAGCGAAATGCTGCGAAAAGTGAAGCGTGGGCGTAGGGAGGGGAGTCCGGGGCGGTGGGGGGATGGGGGGGCAGTTTTAACCAGTTTTCACAGATTGTATCTGCTGCACTTTTGTTTGGAGAAATTAAATGATTAGCTTTTCTTTTTTTTTTCTTTTGTTTTTTTTGTGGGGGGCCAGAAGGAGGATACAGCGGGTCAGACCCCAAAATAAAATAACCGGGAGAAAGAAATCCGGTTTTCTTCTAGCGGACATTTTTATCTGCGGAAATAGCTAATTATTTGTGCGCTGTGTCAAAAAGCTCAATGGGTATATGCAGATGCCCAAATAATTTGTGTTTGCTGGTAAAAAAAAAACATCGCCCCCTGCCTGTGTGGTTGAAAATGACCCCCGGCTACAGTAGACACACAAATCACACAGCGAAACCTGCTCCTCTAAATTCCCAATGCAACGATAATGGCCTCTGCAAATTGACTCATACGTGTATGAACACGGCGGCACGGTGGTTAACGCGGTCGCCTAGCAGCAAAAGGGTCCTGGGTCCGAACCCCAGGCCGTCACAGGTCCTCTCTGTGTGGAGTTTGCATGTTCTCCCCGTGTCTGTGTGGGTTTCCTCCGGGTGCTCCGGTTTCCTCCCACAGTCCAAAGACATGTAGGTCAGGTGAATCGGCCCTAGGTGTGTGTGTGTGTGTGTGTGTGTGTGTGTGTGTGTGTGTGTGTGTTTGTGTGTGTGTGTACCATGTTTAACTATCCTAATGGGGACATTTGGTCGAAAAACAAGAAACCACCTAACTTGGGCCATTTTATGGGGCCCCACAAGTAAAAGGGTCTATTGTAGGGTTAGGGCCTGGTTTTAGGGTTGAGGTTAGGGTTAGGTTAAGGTTAGGGTTAGGGTAAGGGTTAGGTTAAGGTTAGGGTTAGGTTAAGGTTAGGGTAAGGTTAGGGTAAGGGTTAGGTTAAGGTTAGGGTAAGGGTTAGGTTAAGGTTAGGGTAAGGTTAGGGTAAGGGTTAGGTTAAGGTTAGGGTAAGGGTTAGGTTAAGGTTAGGGTAAGGGTTAGGGTAAGGGTTAGGTTAAGGTTAGGGTAAGGGTTAGGGTAAGGGTTAGGTTAAGGTTAGGGTTAGGGTAAGGGTTAGGTTAAGGTTAGGGTAAGGGTTAGGTTAAGGTTAGGGTAAGGGTCAGGGCTAGGCATGTAGTTTGTGTAGTTAAGGTTAGGGTAAGGGTTAGGTTAGGGTAAGGGTTAGGTTAGGGTTAGGGTTAGGTTAAGGTTAGGGTAAGGGTTAGGGTTGGGTTAGGGTAAGGGTTAGGTTAAGGTTAGGGTAAGGGTTAGGGCTAGGCATGTAGTTTGTGTAGTTAAGGTTAGGGTTAAGGGCTAGGAAATGAATGTAGTCAATGAGGGGGCCCCACAAGTATAGTTTTGCGAGTATGTGTGTGTGTATGTGGGCCCCGTGATGGACGGGCAGACTGTCCAGGGTGTCTCCCCGCCTGCCACCCAATGACTGTTGGGATACGCTCCAGCATCCCACGACCCTAATGAGGCTAGGCGTCTTGGATAATGGATGGGTGGGTTTATGAGTCATTCCTGGTTCATCTTGCAGAACTGTTTTGATGCCATCAAGCGCACAGGAATTGGAATTCTTTTTTTTTACCTCGCTATGCAAAAACTATCGCCCATAAGAAAGTGGCGCATGATGCGAAGGAGGCGTGGACAGATTATCATGACCATGGGCCCTGGACACAAACGGTCCACGGGACCCTACCTACACACACAAGTAGTACACATGCCCTGCGTGTGCCCTCCCCAAGCACACGGTTTGGTCGCACAAACAGGATGACCCACAATCACACAGCATGTATTACAAATTATATTTGTTATTTTGACGTGTTAAACGACCGCCATTTTAGGTGTGTTTCGTTCTATACATGCCATGTGCAGCACAGTATATACATCTTTCAGAGTCAAACACTCCTTAATTTAAATAAAACCGCAGTGAAAAATCCCTCCATCCATTATCCGAAGCGCTTATCCTGCTCTCAGGGTTGCGGGGGGGGATGCTGGAGCCTATCCCAGCAGTCATTGGGCAGCAGGCGGGAAGACACCCTGGACAGATCGCCAGGCCATCACAGGGCCCACACACACACACACACACACACACACACACACCCATTCATACCTTGGGACAATTTAGTACGGCCAATTCACCTGACCTACATGTCTTTGGACTGTGGGAGGAAACCCACGAGGACACGGGGAGAACATGCAAACTCCACACAGAGGACGACCCCACCAAGGTTGGACTACCCCGGGGCTTGAACCCAGGACCTTCTTGCAGTAAGGCGACCGCGCTAACCCCTGCACCCACCGTGCCGCCGCAGTGGAAAATATCCTACCTAGACCACCGGCTTTCTCCTGGCCTTCTTCGAAGAGGAGTCATCGATCAAGTCGTCCACAGTCCAAATCCCGCTCGAGTTCCTATTCGATGGCCGTGAGCGACAGCATGTTCGGGCATCTGTGTCATGGAGGGTATTTGTTGTCCCAAAGTGGCATCTTTCGCTCGTTTTTCTTTTCTGAGTCGATGCTTTGCCAACCCGCCGAGCGTCCGTTTCCCCGTGTCGACCACAGAGTTGAACTGTAGCCGACGATATGTGATTTAATCAGCTAAATAAAACATTCAGTTTCCTAATCCTACTACATTTTCAAAATCGCATTTACTCCAATATTTTAAAAACAAAAATACTTTACACAAAAAAAAAAGATAATAAAGCTTAAGACCAAGGGCCCTCATTGGCTCCAGTGCCCTGGGCAGGTGCCCACTCTGCCCATGTGGTAATCCATCTGTGGAAGCGGGCCAGACATGATGAATCAGTTTACTAGATTTTTTTATGGGGTAGGGTCCTATTATTTATAAAATGGCAAAACTGTATATCATCGTTTGTGCGTGATTCTAAACATGTGACAAACCCTACTTTGCCTAAAAATATTGGTGGGCATTTCATCGCAGACCCAACAACTTGATTGGGTCTCTTCTCCCCTACTTTCACCTAAATCTGTGTCTACGTGACGAGGTGAACCAAGCTAATCTTGGAGATGGATGAATTTCCTAAGAGTTTGATTTTAATTGACCCCCCCCCCCTCCCAATTCATGGACACACTTTATTTTCAGATATGCGAGTTCCTTCGATGCAGTCTTGGATGTGGACCAGGCACTCCGCTGTTCCACCCTCAGGGACTTTGAAGAAGTTCTGTTCTGCTCAACCCGCCAGTCGACGAGGCCAAACCACCCAACAAGTGTCCCCAGCTCAGCCAGGGTCAAACACGTGGCAGGCTTGGCCCCTCAGCCCTTGGTGGCCTGGGCCCTGGGAGACAGGGCTTACCCAGCCAAGGACTGGGACGGCTACTGGGAGAGGAACGAACCCCTGAGAGATGCGGATGAGGTGGCGGTCCCTGTGCTCTGTATATGTAGCCGTGATGACCCGCTCCTGCCCCCCGCCTCCAGCATGCCCTTCTCCTTGTTCCAGGAAAACCCCTACTTTTTTCTGGTGATGACAGAGACGGGGGGACACTGCGGGTTCACTTTAGAGGGGCGAGACAAAGTGGAGGCGGGAGAGATGTCAAGCACAGGAATCGGGGATGGGGAGGCGGAGGAGCAGAACTGGAGTCACGTGGTCGCTCTAGAGTACTTCAGTGTGGTGGCCAACTTCCTGAGGGAAGAGAAGGAGAGGGACGGGGTGCAGTGGGATGGCGCTGCCGGAGGGCATGGACAGGCGGGGCAGAGGAGCAGGCCCGGCGCCGTCCCACCGCCCCGCAGAAGGAGAGCCACCGTGATGAGGAGGTCACCCAGGAGCCAGGCACATGGACAAGCCTGCCTGGGCAGAGAGGAGGAGAGGCAGTTTACCTGGAGGAGGTCCTACACACGCTAAAGGAAGGAGGAGGTATTAACCCTAACATGCATGTCTTTTTTATGGTGGGAGGAAACCGGGGCAGCCGGAGGAAACCCAAGCAGACATGGGGAGAACATGCAAACTCCACACCTGAAGGACCTGGGATGGCTTCTTCCTTGCTGTGAGACAGCAGTGCTAACGCCTGGGCCTGCCAAGGCAGGTGAAGGAAGAGGAGATCAACAGACCTCTAAAGTGTGATGTATATGTGATGGTCACATGGGGGATTCTGGATCCACCAGTTTTAGTTTAATGTAAAATTGCATACGGGTGTAAATTAGTTGTCTTATGCAGGACTGATAGAGACTCTTGTTGCACATTTTTCTTACACATCGTTTTTAATGACAAATTGAATTGAATTGTTACTTTTGAGGGTTGCTGTTTTATGCATTTCTATATCGGTTGAAGTGGAATTTGATCAGTTCTGAAGGTGCATTAAGAAATCGCTTGCAGTAATTAGCTTACCATAGGCTGTATTTGTCATTGACGTGTACGTGCGCACACATGGCACTACTAGTGGTTCCTCTCATAGCCTGGTGGTGCAACAGCCACGCTATATATGTGAATTCTTAAAAATTCCCAAACATGCTAAAATACGTAAAACCCTCATGTCATTTCTACTAATTAATCAATATATTGTAAACGCAGAACGACTGGCAAACAGGAACCAGAAACCGTATTCATTTTCAACGTAGGCAAAAGAGTAGATGGATCTGGGCGTCCGGGTGGGGTTAAACTTCACAGTTCTAACAAATTTGTGAAGAAGGGAAAATACAATAGCAGAGAATGGAGAGCTATTACAGCAAGACAAAGACCCCAATGACTCATTAAACAAGCAATTTACAAAGACAGAACTGGACCGCTCTCTCAAGAAAACCAAGATGTCAGCACCAGGAAAACATCCGATCTGTCATTTAATGATAAGCCATCTTAGAGAACCATCAAAGGATATTTTACTGGAATTATATAATAAAGTTTGGGAGGGTAGGAAATTGCCACAAAGCTGGAAGGAGGCAGTTGTAATTCCAATATGTCAACCAGGAGAGGATTGTACAAACCCAGAGAATTATAGACCAAATGCTTTAACATCCGACATATGCAAAATAATGGAGAAAATAATAAATGAAAGGTTAACATATCATATAGAAAATAAAGGTTATACATCTAAATTTCCCCTCGGGGGTGAATAAAGTATTCTGATCCTGATAAATACCAGAGTGGCTTCAGGAGAGGAAGCAATACCATGGATCCAGCTGCATGTTTAGAACATGACATTAGAAAAGCAGATAAACGGAGGACGTGTAGTGGCTGTCCTCTTTGATGTACTAGAGAAGGCATACAATATGATGTGGGGAGAAACATTATTAATCAGACTTTGTAAATTAGGTATCAAAGGTAGAATATCTATATAGATGGATTAAGAACTTTTGCAAGGAAGATCAATACAAGTTAGAATAGGAAAGAAATATTCAGCAAATTTTGTTGTTAAAAATGGAACACCTCAATGAAGCATGGTAAGCCATTTATTATTTACCATAATGGTAAATGATGTATTTATGGGAATGGAGAGGGAGATGGGCCTTCCACTTTTTGCAGGTGATGGGGCAAATTGGAAGAGGGGAAGAAATGGGGAATTCACTATGAAGAAACTGCAGGGGGCTATTATGAAAGTAGAAGAATGGTCATATAAATGGGGTTTTAAGTTTTCAGTTGATAAGACAAAGACAATGTACAAGGATAAGAATTGGTAATGAAGTAAAACTAAAATTATATAATCAAGAATCGGAACGAGTGAAACACTTAAGTTTTTAGGGATATGGTTCGATGAAAGAATTACATGGCTTATACATATTCAGAAAGTAGTGGACAAATGTAAGAAGGTACTAAATGTTGGAAGTGAATGGGGGGCAGATAGAACTGCTTTGAAGGCCATATACAGTGGTTTAATTCGGTCAGTATTAGATTATGGTTGTGTGCAGCAAACACTTCTCTAAAGAAATGAGATAAGATACAGTATCAGCCTTTAAGATTATGCACAGGTGCATTTAAAACGATCCCAACAGCAGCGTTACAGGTGGAAATGGGAGACATGGCACCAGAAATGAGAAGGATACAGCTATCCTTGAACTACTGGGTTAATTTACAGGCCCATAGTCAGGATCATCCAACACTAGACACTTTAATCCCTTGTTGGGAAAAGGAGAGGAGGGAAACGAAAAGCTTTGGATGGACAATGACACAGAGACCAATAGAACTTGAAGTAGGGCAATTAAACATTAGTCCAACAGTGCCTTTGCCAGCAATAACACTTTGGATACTTCCAGATGCCACCGAGGATTTCACATTATTAGAAAAGAAGAATAAAGATAAAAGAGTTTAATTATGATTCAAATACCATACAGGCTTATATTGATAATTACCACAGTTACGTCCAGATTTATACAGATGCATCAAAGAGTTCAGTAAATAAAGTAGGAGTAGCATTTATTGTTCCAGAATTTCATATTAAAGTAGGGGAAAGGATCAAGAGAAAATAGCACTATACACACAAGAAATGCGTGCAATATTATTAGCAGTGCAGTGGGTAGAGGAAACAAGACCATTGAGAGGAATTATTTGTTCAGACTGAAGTTCATTGCTAGCCAGTTCACAGTACAGTCATTCAGACAGCAGACCAGACATATTAATAGAGGTAGAACAAACATTACATAGAATTCAAATGATGGGTCTTACAGTATCATTTTCATGGGTACCGGCACACACTGGCATTGAGGGGAATGAAATAGCAGATAAGGTTGCAAAGAAGGCTACAAAACATATCACATTGATTTGGTAGTTACTTTAAGCAAGACAAAGCACAGATTGAAGGAAAGGTGGCAAAAGCAATGGGAGGAAGAGAGGAAAGGACGAGTTTTACACAGCTCAAAGGAAAGTGGGAAACTACAAGTTCACATCTTTCCAGCTCAGCACCATCAACCTAAAGTGACCTAATCTACCAAGACGGAGTACGCCGCTTTCGGGAGCTGAGACCATATGGCCGAGGCCTTGTCAGAGGGACCTGCTAACTGCTAGCCTGATACCTCGGTAAGCTCGCCCACCTCCGGGCTATTTCTCTAGTCTTGGAAATCAGTCCTTCTTTCTGTTTCCTCGTTTTTCACCTTTCCTCACACTCCAGGTTAGGACTAGTGTTGCATGCTTAACCCGTAACCCCTAGACCCGACTAGTCCATAACATAATTTAGGGGCTCGTCCGGGATTTGTTTGAAGATTAATGTATATTAATGTGTGGTAAAACCGATTAGCAATTAGACGTCAGTTAGTGAGTGACATCCAAGCATTCTGTTTGTGAGAAGAGGCACAGCTGAGATGGATTCAGCTCGACAAAAGCCGTATGTTGCTAGGTTTAGAAGTGGGCCACAGGCATACAGGTACATGCTAACTTCTCACTTAAAACAGGTGGTTGTGTATGTATGTAAAACTAAGCTAGCTAGCAGGGAAGTTAGTGAATGCATTTATCGTGTGAGTTGAGGTTAAACACGGGGATGTAGGTTGATAACAGATTGGGAATATAGTGACCTATGAGCTACCTCTTGTTGCACGTTATATGTTTTGTCGGTAAGGCTATTTGGTAATGGTTACCTTACAGGTGATTTTGTGAGAGTCTTGTCTCGTTTGGTTAGATTATTTTTTTGAGAATTTGATAACGATAACCATGGCAACGTTCAACGTAGAGCAGTTTTGTGGGAGTGATTTTGGGCGCAAGGAGTTGCCTAAGCTTAAAAAAGATTTGCTTGCAGTAGCTCAATAGTGTGAGGTAGACGTCACTCCAGAGCTTGTGGAGACCTGATTTCCATGTTACACCTAAAAGATCCCGTTGTGGAGTTAGAAAACAACGAGACAGGAGACGTGAGAGTAGACGTAGTCGAGGTAGTTTACTAGCTCCAACTTAGCATGTCATACATCTGACAACGACACTGAACTGACTGAACCGGAAGCGGAAGTGCATTATCTGACCCCTCGCCTCTTCCCTTAAAGGTACACCGTCCTCTTAGGTGAATGTCTCTCGATATATAGATGTGGGTCACCACACCGTACATGAAAGCGCAGAGCATGAGAGAGGGGGAGCGGCTGTTTCAGCTGAAGTTAGCAAAGCTTACATTAGAGTTATACCCTTTTCCCACTGGCCAAAAAACCCCGCTAACATCCACCTTTGATTGACCACCAAAGGTGGATGTTAGCGGGGTTTTTTGGCCAGTGGGAAAAGGGCATAAGAGAAGTATAACCGGTTATTTTCTTGCCCGGTGCGGGATTCGATACGGGGTGTCCTGCACCACAAGGCGACATCGCTAACCGCTCGGCTAAAAGGTCAGACCCGTTAGCTAGGGGCTAACGGGTCTTATTAGTAGTTTACAGAAGGTTAAAGTGAACAGCGGTGACTTACAACGTAAGCACGAAACTTGTTTTGATGTTTTCAGCTGTTTGAGACTCATGCCAAAGTTTGGGATGATGATAAGATACTGTAAACTACTAATAAGACACATTAGCTACTAGCTAACGGGTCTGACCCTTTAGCAGTACACTCCATATCGAATCCCGCACCGGGCAAGAAAATAACCGGTTACAATACCTTACTGTCATTGTGTGTACATTGTGTACACACGAGACAACCCAGCACAAAGTTGGGTTGCTGAAGCGTCATGTGACGTAGGCTGAACGGTTCAGGCTACCGATTCCTGCATGCGTGACAAACCCCGGATAGGCCCCTCCTCCCTCGCGGCCTTCACTTGTGGAGTTGGCGTCACCCGGGCAGCGCTCAGCTGGCTTAAGCCTGGCGGGGCCGAGGACTGGCGGTTATAAACGTGCCTAACAAGTGGGCCGTCCGGACTCCCGATCCGACCATCACTTGGGTGCAACCTGTGGCGGATCCCATCGTCTTCGCTCTTTGTGTTGCCGTGGAACTAGATCCTCCCAGGCCGAGCAGTGTGGACCAGCGTCGCGACCTGA
Source organism: Lampris incognitus (assembly GCF_029633865.1). Lineage (NCBI taxonomy): Eukaryota > Metazoa > Chordata > Actinopteri > Lampriformes > Lampridae > Lampris > Lampris incognitus. The sequence goes on from NC_079218.1 coordinate 44,117,715, forward strand.
TCACCACCTTAATCAAGGCTTCAGCGAATGGCTCCAAGAGTCTCCCCCACCCCCCCATCCACCCCCTCATCTCTGGGAATGGATCCTCGGACACGAGAGACGCCAACGACGACGACACACGACGAAATTTCGTTCGGTGACTCTCAGACCAGCAACACTAGACAAGGTAAATGATAAAAAACCAAACAAACAAAAACAAACAAGAACAAACAACATTTAGGATAAATAAGCGAGGTAGTAAAAATGACAAGACAATAAAAGATAGCAGCGGCTTTTAAAGTTCAAAATTGTGCATGGGATCATTGCACACAGTAGTTCATATTGCAGCGGCTTTAGCACCAGTTAGTCCTCAGCAGCTATACACCTATTTCACGCCGCGGCCATCTTGGACTTTAAAAAAACCAAGTGGTGGGAATTTAGCCACGCCCCCTTCTTACTCAATCGGAAATCAATGCAGCCGGGGGCAGCAGCAAACATGGTTTGGACTACCAACCTCGAGCACCTACCGTCATTTGCCACAATATGAAAACTAAGCTGGATCTTTTCTTTATCGAGTACTTTCTGCCTCTCCTGTGCCAGTGAGGAGAGACACACACACAGGGCTGTATTCAAAGAAGCTGTTTAATCACAATAAAATAAAAAATAAGATACATTTCATTTTTATACTGTACATTCAATATTTATACATTAGATTGTCCCATCTACAATATTTTTATTCTTTGTCCTTTAACTTTAACAAAACTGTTGGTTAATTTTAAACTAAAATATGTTCGGTCAACTGTCATTCTGTTGTAGCAATAAACTGGAACTCACTACCAACTCAAATCATCAATTGTTTACTAAGCTAAGATAGTGATTGCTCATCTCAAGGTGTGGGCTAAAAAATGGGACTGTACTGAAATGAAGTTAAATATGTTTCAATCTATCTAAGGTTTGTGTGCACTATTTTCTTGTCAGCTGATTTTAACAAATGTTTAAAACAGTGGTCCCTGAAAATGTGTTAGGAGAGCACACACAGTCCACAGTTGGTTGACTGTTCCACTTAGTGGAAGGGGTATGACTCCATCAAAAATGTGGTACTCCTTTATGCGTCTTATTGACCGTTCGACGTGTATTCTCAAGCCAGCAATACTCTGTGTGTCTGTGAGCTCATCACAGCTAAACTGTCCACTTGGGCCTAAAATGCAGGGATGACAAGTTTTACATCTATTTCATCGAGCAGGTCTTTGATAAGGAAGCCCTTATCGGCCATGACCTCATCACCTGACTCTAAGAGGTCCAGAACACCTGACCTCTTAGTTATCTCCTTATCAGAAATACATCCTGTGTATAGATTACTTACCAGGCTAAGTGACCCTGAGGGAGTGATCCCAATTAGGGATTTCAGTGTAGTGTTACTTTTATAATGGGAGTATGTCATGGTGTTTAAAACCTTCGAACTAGCTGTCTCGATGTGGATCTCTGTGCAGTCTAGTATCACTCTTGTGTTTGGGTAGAATACTGATGGCATTAGCTCGTCTACTGCTGCTCTACTAGGCCATATTGGGAGGGTCCCTAACATAAAGAGCAAATAGTGGCCCATGTCGTACAGTTCCTGCTGACTGTGGCTGGCGACACATTGAATCGTACAGATAAATCCAGAGCAAAAAAGCCCTGCCTCACACAGCACAAGAATAGGAAAAACTGATCAATCAGCGATAAATGCTCTGCATGGAAGCCAGACACAGAAATGTGTTCTAGGTTATGGCTGTTCCTTTGCATTGGAGTCCATCGCACCATGGACTCTGCAGTAGGCTGTAAAGCTAGGAAGAGTGCTTTGAGGGTGTGGTAATCCTTAAAACCAGTGTAAAACCTGATCAGATTGGGCGCACACTGGAAGCGTTCTAGACCAAAACGCTCACTTTTCAGCTTTTTATTTTCATCCTCCAGGAAAGCAATGCGTTTCTTTACTGCGTCAAGCTGGTCTTCCACAGAAAGGGGCTTCACGTTGTAGTCATGATCAGGTAGAGTCGCCCAAACCTCACTGGACACATGAGGATATGTCATACATGTGGGACGCAATATAAATCCACACATTTTCCTGTTATCAAGATGATGTGTCAGAACAGAGCTATCCACTATTGAAAGATTAGTGAATATATATGCATATATATGTATATATATATATATATATATATACATATATATATATACAGATTTATCTCTTTCCCTTCTTTGATAGGAGTTGCAGGATGGTACACAGCAGTACGACATGTTGCTTCCCGCAGTGTTTTCAATGAAGTAAGAAGGGGGCGTGGCTAAGTTCCCACCGCTTGATTTTTTTTAAATCCAAGATGGTCGGGGCGTGAAATGGGCGTATAGGCAGGTGTGGGGGGGTGGGTGTGGGTATGTGGGGGGGGGGGGCGATGGAGGCTACAGCTCTGGGGAAGAATCTGTTCCTCAGCCTGTTTGTTAGTCCGGGTTTTGATGGTGCGGTATCTTTTCCCCGATGGCAAGGGAACAAACAGACAGTGACCTGGGTGTGTTGCATCTTTGCTGATGTTGCTGGCTTTCCTCTGTAGGCAGCCAGCATACACAGCATCCAGGTCCGGGAGCACAGCTCCCACAATCCTCTGTGCTGTCTTTACCACCCGGGCTCTTTCTTGTGGGCTCTTTCTTTGACGCTTTTGAGAAAATTGCCAAAGAGCTAGAATGGCCTGGGAATAGGTGGATGTTGCTTGTCCAGAGTGTGCTTGAGGGCAGAGCCCGGGAAGCTTATGTGGCGTTAGATGCTTCTGACAGCAGAGACTATGATACTGTGAGGAAGGTGGGTTTGGCAGCCTATGAGGTGGTGCCAGAAGCCTACCGACAGAAGTTCAGGTCTCTGCAACGAAAATCAAGTGAAACTTTCATTTTGCTAGGCAACAGGAGCTTGTGTTTGACAGGTGGTTAGCGAGCCCTTCTGAGCTGGTTTATGGACATCAAGTGAGAGGACCGCTGAAGGTGGTGAAAGAACAGCTGTTGCAGTCAGCTTTGCTGAAAGGTGCTCCTGGTGGGGTTATGCAGTATGTAGCATCCTTCAAGGACCTGGCCAAGCTTGGCCAGGAGTAACTTGGAAGCAGCTAAAGGAAAGATGAAGGTTGACGATGACAGAAAGGCAGTGAAGTGTACATTCAAAGCAGGAGACCAGGTTCTGGTGTTGTTGCCCATGGATGGAGGTAAGCTGGGGGTGAAATTCTATGGTCCATATAAGGTAATCAAGAAGTTGGGTGATTGCAGTTATGTTGTTGAGATACCCGACCGGAGACAGAAATCACGACTATGTCACATCAATCTCCTGAAACCTTATTATACTCGTGACAGTCCATCCGCTGTGTCTATCACATCTCAGGTAACTGTGGAAGAGGAGAGTGAGGATGATGGGGTTGGGTCAGTTGAACCAGTTACAGATAGGCTTAAGAATTCCAGTGTCTTAGCCAATCTCAGAGAGTCACTGAGTCATCTCACCACAGAACAGAAAGAGGATGTATTACATCTAGTGGATCAGTATAGTCTTCTGTTTAGCGATGCCCCTGGTTTAACACATTTAGTAACCCATGATGTAGACACTGGTGAGGCAACCCCCATTAAGTAACATCCATCAGATTAACACACAAAAATGGGCTCAGGTGAAACCAGAGTTGCTCAACATGGAAGAAATTGGTGTGATTAAACAAGGCTCAAGTGAATGGAGTTCTCCCTTAGTCCCTGTTCTCAAGCCTGATTTAACTGTGCATCCTTGCATTGATTACCGAAAGGTAAATAATGTAACTAAAACAGATGCATATCCTATAACCAGGCTGGAGGACTGTATTGATAAGATCGGCAATGCACAGTACGTGTCGAAATTTGACTTGTTAAAGGGCTACTGGCAAGTCCCATTGACAGAAAGGGCAAAAGATGTGTCTGCATTTGTGACACGGGAGAGTTTGGATTGCTGTCAGGTTCTCCCGTTTGACATGAAAAATGTGCCAGCAACCTTTCAGAGGTTAATGAATTTGGTAACCTCCAGACTGCAGAACACTGTCACATATCTGGATGATGTGGTTTGCTATAGCACTTCGTGGTCTGATCATATCGGCCACATGAGACAGCTGTTTGAATGTCTTAAGCAAGCGGGTTTGGTAATCAATTTGCCCAAATGTGAGATTGGAAAGGGGCAAGTCACATATTTGGGGCATCAGGTCGGTCAAGGTTCAGTGAGACCAAGGACTGCCAAGGTGCAAGCCATTTTAGACCTGCTTGTTTCGAAAACAAAACGCCAGCTAATGCACCTTTTGGGCTTTTATAGGCGGTTTGTTCCCAACTTCGCAGCTGTGACAACACCGCCTACAAACCTGTTGAAGAAGGGAGTTAAGTTTAGCTGGTCAGCGGATTGTCAGACAGCTCTGGAAATGGTTAAAGCTATTCTGGCTAGTGAACCGGTGCTGGTTGCTCCGGATTTCTCTGTCCCAATCAAGCTTGCAGTGGATGCTTGTGATGTTGGAGCGGGGGTGGTGCTGCTACAGACTGATGTGTCAGGAATAGACAGGCCTGTTGTATATTTAAGAAACTGAATCTCCATCAGAAGCGATATTCCACCATTGAGGAGGCGGCCCTGGCTTTTGTCCTAGCAGTCCAACACTTTGAGGCGTTCGTCTCTAGTGCTGGAGCTGATCTGGTGGTCCTCACTGACCACAATCCACTTACGTTCCTGTCAAAGTTCAACACACCCGGTAACCACTGGCCAAAAAACCCCACAAAACCCCGCTAATGTCCGCCTTTGGTCGCTGTAAAAAGGTTGATATTAGCGGGTTTTTTGGCCAGTGGGAAAAGGGTAAGAGAGTGTTCTGCTGGAGTTTAATTTTACAACCATATAAGCTGAGGGTAGTGCATTTGCCAAGCAGGGAAAATGTTACTGCGGACACCCTGTCAAGGGGATGAGCATGTGGTTTGGGTATTTTGAAAAGTTTGGGAGTGCACTGATAGTAATGCTCATGACTCAATGGGAGTCAAAAAAACAAAAACTTATTGGATTATAACTGTACATAGTCTTGTTGTTTTAAGAAACGAGAAAATGATTAATATAAAAAGGATAAAAGAAAAAAAATAGGTTGAAACCAGATGTTTTTTGTAAGTGGGGAGGAGTGTTAAGTGATATGGGGGTTATATTTACCTTTTTTCCCCTTCTTCCTTTTCTTACATACTTGGGATGGTTTTCAACACCCTCAACCTAAACTGAACTAACCTACCACGACGGAGTCCGCCGCTTACGGGAGCTGAGACCCATATGGCCGAGGCCCTGTCGGAGGGACATACTAACTGCTAGCCTGCTACCTCGGTAAGCTAGCCCACCTCCCGGCTATTTCTCTAGTCTTGGAAATCAGTCCTTGTTTCTGTTTCTTCCCTCGTTTTTCATCTTTTTTATTTACACACTCCAGTTTAGGACTAGTATTGCATGCTTAATCCTTAACCCCTAGACTCGACTAGTTTGCAACAGTGGTATCACCCCAGAACACATACACACAAAACACCAAGAACCCACAAAATACTAAAATTACTTTTAATACAGTTGAGTCTTTATCCAGTAGCCCTCTTCCAACAAAAAATAATTACAAACAAAATATTACATTTATCCCCTAAACTTTTCAGTTTCTTTTATACATTTTAAATCACTTTATCTTCTTCAATGAATAGCTTTTCTTTTCTGTAATCGCTCTTGACATTCAGCTTTTTGCACAATCTATACAGTTTAATACAGGTTAATACAGGTCTCTGGACCAGGGACAGTAAAACAGTAAAATCCACTGATGACAGGAGAGGGAAAAAAAAAAGGAATACTGCTAAACAGACTGTATATACAGAAATACTGATATACAGGAAAGAAACCCCGCCTCCCGCCCGGTATCAGCCAATCACAGCACCTAATTGTAACGGTATGATTAATCACAGTAAATGTATCTGTAATCTGGTCGAGGCAAATGCTTGATGTGTGTGAGGTCAATAGAAACCTCCTCATCCTGCTGACAAAACCTGTGAGTGGAAGAAAACAAGAGAACGAGCGGAGGAACAGCCTCTTATCTGAACCTCTGCAAAGTCATCGTTTAGAACAAACTAGAAATCAAATGACCCTCTCAATCATTAAAAGAAAATAAAACTCTGGAATTAAAAATAATCTTGTATATAACTATAATTATAGAGAGAGAGCTTGGAACAAACACACTGGTTGGAGAGTTTAATCACCTCATTTAGGTGGTCCAAAAAAATAGAAAAGTGAGGCCAGAAAAACAACAACAGGTTTCTAATGAGGACTTGGATGGACACTGGAAGGTGAGATGTGAGAATGTAATGTAGGTCTTTCACATACCAGACAGGCGAATTAATTCCAACATATTTCAGTGAGGAAAAATAAACGGAGCCCATATGAGAATCTTACAACCAGTTACGTGTTTTTAACATCTTGTGTGCAACAGTTGTGAAACCAGTTTTCATTTCACATCATTTTGTTTCAGCCAGAGTCATCAAGAGTCCAAGAAAACCTGGAATAAGGGGACCGAGTCTCCAATGACAACTACAAAATCATGAGAATAATTTAGCCACTGCTAAATGAAGGGAAATTTTAATCTTAAAATTGTTAAACATAAATAAAATTCAGATTATGAGTAAAACCCTATAAATATAAAACATTTGGAGTTGTTATTTTGCTGAAAGTCTTAAAATGGAAAAAGTTTCACAACTGTTGCCAGTAAGCCTCTGGGGTGGGGTGGGGATAACAGAAACACAGCCCCCCATTAATGGAAGGTGTTTGTACATCCTTATAAACCACGTCTCTAAATCCTCTTTACAAGCAGGGCATTAGTCTTTGATTTGTCAATTTATTAGAGTTTCATACTTTTTCAAATTCTAAATATACAATATTAACACTTTTTCCTGTACATTCAACCACTGAGAAAAATCACAATGTATTATCTCCATGTTTCTCCACCCAACCTCCTTCTTTATCTCTTTCCCTATAGCATTTATTTTAAATGTATACATTATATATATATTATATGTGTTGTTTTTTTTTCCTTTTTTTTTTTCTTTTCACCTGGCTGTAAAGTTCTTCCCACGGAGGATGGTGGAGACCAGACCAGGTTCCGGTTGAGGGAGGAGGCGGAGGCGAAGGGGGAGCAGGGAGGTCGGTGGTAGCTGGAGGTTTTGCAACGTGATGATGATGAGGAGGGGGGTGGGGGGGGGTTAATCAGGGGTGAGACAGAGCAGGGTGTCAGACCGGGGAAGGCTGCAGGGGCATGGCGGGGGAGACCACCGCATCACCACCCATCCACCCGTCAGGACATTCAGCGGTCATAAACCAAGAAAGCTTCCACTGCAAGGTACGCAGGGAAGACTTTTCAGGGCGGCTTTGTCAGGACGATAGTAACGACAGGCCGAGATGTTTTTATCCATTATGGAGACAAAGTGTTGCTGCACAGGGAGACATGAGAGGACTGGACTCGGGTTTTTCCACCCTCATTGAGCGACATTAGGAGCAATCCTCGCCGAAAACTACCGAATGTATCGCCATTAAAAAAAAAAACTAAACTTCCCGATTCAGATGAGTCCCACTCTGACACCTCTGGGTTTAAGACCCCTTTCAGGACATGCATCCATTGGCCCGGTCCGGGAGAGGACATATGCTTAGAAGGAAAGTAAATGTCCTTGCATCTTTGAGGTAAGCCAACAGGCTTTTTTTAGATTTGTGAGAAGAAGAAAAAAGTAATATTTTTACTGCATAGTTACCACCAATCAAGACTGACATTAGATCAGGAGCTACTGTAAGTGAATGAGGGTAGATCACTTGTATTAAACCCATGGCTGTCGAGCAGGGAACTTGTTAAAGCTACAGCATCCCTCTGACCGGTTAGCGATTAGCTCTTGGCTAGTGTGAATCAAAGGGAAGGGGCCTGTGGAACACCAAGACTGAACCCCGAAAGCCTTACAGCGTATCAATAATCTGTTTTTCTCCCCTAACTAACTAAGCAAAATGTAAGCCCGATTGGCCACTTAATCCTATTATCTTACCTCCTGTAACCGTTTTCTGGCACCAACTCTGTGAAAACCCCTCATGGTACAAACACTTAAGCTAACCAGGAGGTGGCCAACTTGTCGCTTCTGCTTTTGACATGTTCGCAGTGACGTATACAAATGGTACTTTGAGCAACAAATTGTACACAGTGTACAATGGACACAGTTCGTACGGTAATAAATCCGGTCAATACACCGATGGCATTCACCTTCAGCACGCACAGCGATTTTGCACATTCTCTCTCTCTTACTCTGAACCGTTCTGAAATCGAACCCATCGTTCTGTTACCCCGTCCCTCTCACCTCACATCGTCTCTTCACCTCTCTTCACCTCTTCACTTCTCAATACCTTCTATTTCACATCAATAGTAATCTCTTTAAGACCACTACCAACATATAAGTTTTATGAAAACAACATAACAAAGATCAATAGCTAAAATAATATCACACCGTGAGAGTGATTTTGGGAATAATCCTTGATGATGGCATCTCCCCTGCCAGGTAAGTATTTTTGGGAATAATCCTGCTGGCATCCTGTTCATGGTCGTCCCCATTGGCACTAGAACTACTCCCACTACAATGAACGACACTGATTTGAGCGCATCAGCTTTACCTCGGATGAGGTTCAGGTGATGGCATACTGCATTGCAAGCGTAAAATTCCTGACCGATAACTGCATGTGAGGTCAGTCGAAATACAGAGACGTTTGTCCGGGCCCATGGCAACTGACACTACTATGGCAAAGAGAAATACACAGACTAAGACCAAAAAAAAAAAAAAAAAAAAAAAAATTACATTGCAAGACACTATCTTTCTATGGCATATTGCATTACGGCCCTGAGCCATACAGGGGTAAGCCTTTGGGTTTCCACAGTCCCCTGGAAGCATTAAACGAATAAAAAGATGTAAGGGGGAACTGAGAGGGACTGTGCCAAGGGAAAAAATGTTCCAAAAAGATCCCCGGTGTGATTACTGTGCAGCCTGTGTGTTTTAAAATTCACTACAGGGTATAACAGGAGCTGTATGTGTGGTGTGTGTGTGTGTGCGCGTGTGAGTGAGTGTCTTTTGTGTAGTCTAGGTGTATGACAAGTGGGATCCATTGGAGATCTGGGAGGTGATGCTGGCACTCCTGCTCATGCCCTGTTCACTCCTCCCCCCCGATGACGTCCTCCTCATAGCCTGCGGGCTGTTCCTCACCCCTCCCCCGCTCCCCCTCTGGCTCCCCGCTCCAGGGTGGTGGAGACTCCAGGGCGGTGGGCCCCCAGCCAGCATGGGGTGACCCCAGGGCTGCTGAGAGCTGGAGCCCCCCTGGTGGTGGTGACTGCTGTGGTGGCCACCTCCACCGCCCCCTCCTCCTCCCCCTCCAGGCCAATGGCCTCCCCCATGAGCACCCTGTCCTCCGCCACCTCCTCCCCCCCAGCCGCTCTGGGAGTCATGAGCCAGGTTAGTGAGGACCATGTTGCTGAAGCCCAGCCTCATCGATTCAGAGTCGAAGGCCTCGATCTCTCGGGCTTGGCGTTCCAGAAGCGAACGGATTCGCTCCAGGCGTTCGCTCTGCAGAGCCAGCATCTCCTCTTCGATCTGGGGAGGCAAACACAATGGACAGAGAAACGGTTTTAAAATGTACACTTTCTTTCCTTAAATACAGATTCTGTGCATTTGTGTTGGAAATGTCAAGGAAAAGTCCAAATGTGTGAAAACCACCAGGACCGGAACACGTCAGCCTATCCCAGCAGTCATTGGGCGGCAGGCAGGGAGACACCCTGGACAGGCCACCAGTCCATCACAGGGCCGACACACACACATTCACACCTAGGGACAATTTAGTACAGCCGATTCACCTGACCTACTGGACTGTGGGAGGAAACCCACGCAGACACGAGAGAACATGCAAACTCCACACAGAGGACGACCCCCAAGGTTCGATGACCCCCAAGGTTGGACTACCCCGGGGCTCGAACCCAGGACCTTCTTGCTATGAAGCAACCGCACTAACCACTGCGCCACCGTGCCACCCCAATCATCCTGACATACTAAATAACCCTAGACATGTAAACATACACAGTGGAGACATTCTTACTTTCTGCTCGAGTAGAGCCCTCCGCAGCGAGACCCTCTGCTCCAGTTCCTTCCTCTCCTTGTCATGCTGGGCGTCCGTCTGCATTTTGATCTTGCTCTGGTAGGCGTTGAGCAGCTCCATCTCCTGCAGCAGCTGCATTCTCAGTACCTGACACTCCCCCTCCTGGGCCTCGTCCAGCCGCAGCTGAGGACGGGCGGGCACAGGGGAACCACGGAGAGAGAGAGAGACAGAGCAAACAATGCTCAAATTACGAGTAAACGTGAACAACCAAAGATGGACAAAAACGTTTTCATGACTAAGCCCCCCCCCCCCCCCCCATGTAGAGCTAATGCCTCACACAGTGTTTTATTTTCAATACCTCTAATGTGCATCGTCCTGAGATGATTTACAATTTTTGCAACTGTGGGCTTCTCATCTGGAGAATTCACCTCAGTAATAACTGCATTTTACTAAGGTGGTCCCTCTCGATTCACTGATCTCTTTTTTTAAGGGACACCTTGTCAAGAAAGTAACTTTAAGACAAACTGAAGCAGTGTCAGACAGATAACCTGGTATGTACAGAAGTCTAATGGAGAGAGACAGACAGAAACAGAGAGAGAGAGAGAGTCATTCTGAGTTGCAAATAGTGATTCAGGGCTTGAATTTTAAATTCAGCCAGTCCTTACCTTAGATGCCAAACTAGCTAAACTTACCTCTTCAAACATGTAATTGTTCTCCATGCCATGTCACCTTCAAAACATATTGAATAACGTTGGATTTCTACTTGTAAAATCAACTTCATGGTCTGCAGTTTTTTTGAGCCGAGATGTTTCTGACAACATCAAGCCTTGTGTTCCAGTCATTCAACTGGTGTTTGTAAACTACTCTTCTTATCATGACCTTTACTCTGTTGCTTGATTCAATTACAAAACACCAGAGCAACACAAAGATGATTCAAAATCACTGTTTACTGCAGTCAGTAGCAGAATGAAGCCCTGACCTTGGTGGTTTGGCTCAGTTTTGTGTGGGACAACCTCAAAATGAGCCCTTGGTTGCCCTATGTACAACTCAAGTTCAAAGTTTTCTCTAACAGGGGGCATCCGGATGGCATAGCAGTCTATTCCGTTGCCTACCAACACAGGGATCGGCGGTTCAAATCCTCATGTGGCGTCCCACTTGGTCGGGCATCCCTACAGACACAATTGGCCGTGTCTGCAGGTGGGGAGCCGGATGTGGGTATGTGTCCTGGTCACTGCACTAGCGCCTCCTCTGGTTGGTTGGGGTGCCTGTTTGGGGGGGAGGGGAAACTGGGGGGGAATAGCGTGATCCTCCCACACGCTATGTCCCCCTGACGAAACTCCTCGCTGTCAGGTGAAAAGAAGCGGCTGGCGACTCCACATGTATCAGAGGAGGCATGTGGTAGTCTGCAGCCCTCCCTGGATCGGCAGAGGGGGTGGAGCAGCAACCACGATGGCTCAGAAGACTGGGGTAATTGGCTGGATACAATTGGGGAGAAAAGGGGGGGGGGATCCACAAAAAAAAACAAACTCTAATGTCCTGTTCCCATCAATGCCGATCGGAGCCAGAGCTGATAAAAACCCGTGTCTATTGCAGAGTCATTTGACCCGGGACTGAATGCCGACTGTAACCTTCCCCACTGGCCAAAAAAGCCAGATGTTAGCAGGTTTTTTGGCCGGTGGGAAAGGGGTATAACAGAACAAAATGCAGGGAGTAATGTCCAAAAAGTTGTCTGCAGATAATGGATGAGATCGTCATGGTAAAGCCATGTAGTAATGCAAGTAAATGCAGGAGCACAGGTTACCATAGGAACAGAAGCTCACATTCAGTGCAAGGCTCACAATGGATAAATTCCCATTACTCTGAAGAGATCTTAGCAGCTCAGCACTCATCTAAATGCATATCAAGGACCTCTTCCATGTTTTCTTTTTCTTTTTTTTTTAATTTGATGCTTCCATTCCCTTTTTCAGACATTCATTTTATGAAAGGACTGATAGATTTTGGTCAGTGTTTAAAATTGTATCTCCACCCAATTCCTCTGCGGCATGACTACAGGATAGAGTGTACCCGTCTTCAGCTGATCATAATCAAAAAATATTGTGCAATTCTGAAAATGTTTAAAGGCTTTGAAAAAAAAAATCCTTAACATTTTTCAAACTCTTTTCCAGACCAACCAGACAACTGCGCAGGTACTCACAGCCTGGGTGGAGAGCATGTCATTGATGGTGTGGTCGTACTGCTCGGCCAGGATGGCCAGCTTCCTGGTCTGCTCCTCCTTCAGCCTCTTGAGCACAGCTTTGTGGTCTGACTTGGGCGTGGTCTCCAGCAGGTGGTTCCGCAGGGCCTTGTACTGCCTTGTCTGGGTCTTGCACGTGTCCTGGAACTGCTTCTTGATCTGCAGCTCCTTGGACTAGGGGAGCCAAGGGGAGGGAAAGGAAGTGAGAAGTCCAGTGAGGGGACATGAAAGCTTAAAAGTACATTTACTCTAATCACCCATGTAGGGGAATGTCGTGTAAATTTACACGACATTCCCCTACATGTAAAAGTAGTGTAAAAAGTGAGTCGATACACCAGAAAACAACCAGGATCAACTTTATTTCTCATTATTGCAACAAACTATCTGAAGGGGGGGGGGGGAGACCACGAAGAACAAGTTCGTCAGCCATTAAGAATTGAACCTTGGTGATTTTTTTTTTTTTAGCTCGGATGCAGCCATTGCAAGCAACGCATAACGAACACAACGCAGGCAGCGGAGCAACTTTGATTACTTCGAAAGGAAACACGCATTCAAAGGCTGCGCCTGATGCCTGGTCACTGTAGTGGAGCTCGGGGGTGAGCTAGAAGGGCTTTGGCGTCTTCTCATGGACACTTTGGCGGCATGAACGCAGTGCCGACAGGTAGGCTTGAACTGGTGTTAGTTTCTTATTCACAGCATCACCCCCCATTCGACTTTGGTAATTCCTTACTCATTTTTATATTTGAATTGTGTTTGAATTTTTAATGCTCAAATTTATCCTACTATTAATATTTACCTACAGACAGATCATGCATTGCCAATGCCGCTATCAGCATGTGGTTGTTATACGTTCTGTCCACTAGAGTTCATTCCAACATCACCAATCTTTGTCTCGATGCGTGCTCAACAATCCAGGTAAGGAAATCACAGGAAGTTGAATCGGTTCATCTGGACACAACGTTCACTGAGAGAAACGTGTCATCACTCATCTAAGTGACCTCTTCAGTCTCAACTGACTGCAGGTACCTCCACCCTTATAAACGATACCGAAAACCAAAAACAATGATCGCTTTCATATGCAAATTACCGTGACTATTAGCTAGAGTTATAAAGGCCATGTGTACTATCCAGAGGATTGGTGAATATCCAAAGGAATTGAATCGAGTGCAACTAGACTTGGTATATATCCGTGAAGACGTTTCGCCTCTCATCCAAGAGGTTCATCAGTTCGTGCATTTCTGACTAGACCAAGCTAGTCTGACTGGCTGGTGATGAGACTGAGATATTTATCCTCTTTGGAGTCGTTATCAGAGCTAACAATGTCCATGGCTCTTTGTGTTCCAATGTGTAGCAACGCCCATCGCTAACAGAAGTATTGATATGCTAACAGAGGTATTGATATTGACAGATGGCCATCTATGCGAAACTGGAAAAACCATCCCTCAACATAGGAGGAGGACTGTGACACCACCTATCTCCCACTTACAATGCCGTCCTTTCATCTCTACCCAGGAGAGTCAAGAAGCTTAGGCTCCAAGAACAACATTCGGTCACTAACGGCTCCAACAACTCATGACCACTGAATGGAGCACTAACGAAGTCGAAACTAACACCCCCAATGACCGTTGCTGCTTAACATCAGATCACAAAGAGCCACGCATATCAATACCTCTGATAACGACTCCAAAGAGGATAAATATCTGAGTCTCATCACCAGCCAGTCAGACTAGCTTGGTCTAGTCAGAAAGGCACGAACTGATGAACCTCTTGGATGAGAGGCGAAACGTCTTCACGGATATATACCAAGTCCAGTTGCACTCGATTCAATTCCTTTGGATAACCATGACCTGGATGAATGAAAACATTCACAGACGATTGGGGAACAGTTGCAGTAACAGCATTGTAAGATGGCGACAGATGTACACTTAGCCCCCCCCCCCCCCCCGGTTCAGGGTTGGTCGTTCCCTCTTCACATAGATGGCCTCATTGGGGAAACCAAACAGACGCTGGCGAAGAGGACGGCACAACACAGAAGAGCTGACACGGGGGGTGAGAGTACATCTGTTGTCATCTTATAATGCTGTGACTGCAAATATTCCCAAATCCTCTGTGAACAGTACACACGGTCATTGCAACTCTAATGGTCGCGCCTATTTGCATATGAAACCAGTCGTTGGTTTCGGTCGTTATACCACTGTATTGTTTATAAGGGTGGGGGTACCTGCAGTCAGTTGGGACTGAAGAGGTCACTTAGATGAGTGATGAACCATTTCTCTCAATAAACGTTGTGTCCGGATGAACTGATTCAACTTCCTGTGATCACCAAACTTTATTTGTTATTCTCCTGTTTGTTGATGGGAATCCAAAAACTTTACCACGTGTCGCTTCTTAAACGGTCAGGAGTGCTGATCTCCGTGGATGCATCGTTTTCTGCCATTTCGGATATTGTAACGTTAGACGTTAACATTAGCGCGTTGAACGTGAGATTGTGATCGAGTCAGACTCAGAAAAAATCGTATTGTTCATCACACGTGACAAAAGCATTTTGTTTTCACATGCAGGTAGGCCAAGGCGAGAAGGTCCGTGTCTAGATGGTAACCCTAGATTTGCAAAACTCTCGTGGGATTTTTTTACGTAACCATAACTTAACCTAACGCTTGTGAAGTGCTACTGCACTGAATCAAGTGCGCATGTGCAAGAGTTTCACAAATCCAGGGTAACCGTCTTGTGTGTGTGTGTGTGTGGGGTCGTACCTTGAGGCTCTTTGGCTGCTGGCGGACCTCCATGACATGCTTGCGTCTGAGCTCCCTCTCCCTCCTCTTGTTGTATTCCAGTTGGTTGGTGAGCTCCGTCTGGTGCTGCGTCCGGATGAGCTCGGTCCGTGCCTTCTGGATCGTCCCAAGGTGCCGGAACTCCAGTTCCTGCATCGACTCGTGGTGCCTGAGCAGCATGGCGTGCTCCAGATCCTTCTGTGTCTGTCGCTTATTCAGCTCCTGACACACAAGAGAGAGATATGAACAACCTTCTCTTAAATGTGTTACACACATTAAACAAACAAACCCAAAAGTGGGACAAAACAGCACAGTAACACATAACAATGAACAGGGCAGTTGGACCGTGACTTTGATCAATCACTGCCACTAGGAACAGGAAGTAGATATTGAAGAGCGCACCTCTCTGGCCAGGTCCTGCTCTACGTTGTGCCTGGCGATGAGGATCCTTCGCTTGAAACGTCGACACTCCAGTTCGAGGTACTGCCTCTGTCTCCTCAGTAGGTTGGCCTCTTCCTCCGCCTGGGGGTTGATACGACCTCACGTCAAAACACTGGATCTCTCCATCTCAATTATGACCACACTCTACATGTAAATCCCTCCCTAAAGACAAGTTGTCCAGAGTATGTGGAAACGTGATGCTTTGCTGACTGTACACAACTAAAAAGGGGACACACAAGCAACAATTGCTGTCTATTAACACCTGAAGAGCAAAGAAATATCCAAATTACACATGACAAAGAAGCCTAATATTAGCACTTTTAGCCCATTAGCTACAGAGTTACCTTGCTTACCGTAAGTGTATATTAAGAACTAGTGCTACTTTGTTGCATACCACTTCGCTGGTCTCACACCAGTTAACATAGAACTGAAAAAGCTATACTTAGTCTAGGTTTCCACACAGCACAAAATCTGTGGCGGCTGCAGACACGTCTGCACTAGAAATCAGCTCTTTGGTCATTACAAGTGTATGATGATAGTAATGTATGTATATATCTAATAATATGATAATAGTCTGTTTGTCTGAACAAAATGAAATAAAATCAAAATTGGGCTTTATCTGCAATCGAGTGGACTCAGAGCTAATATCTCAATCTACAATATGCTCAGGTGCTTGGGTAATTATATCCAACATGACATAATGCATCCATACATCCATCCATTATCCAAACTGCTTATCCTGCTCTCGGGGTCGTGGGGATGCTGGAGCCTATTCCAGCAGTCACTGAGTGGCAGGCGGGGAGACACCCTGGGCCATCACAGGGCCGACACACACACACATTCACACCTAGTGACAATTTAGTACGGCCAATTCACCTGACCCACATCTTTGGACTGTGGGAGGAAACCGGAGCACCTGGGGGAAACCCACACAGACACGGGGAGAACATGCAAATTCCACAAAGAGGACGACCCGGAACGATCCCCAAGGTTGGACTACCCTGGGGCTCGAACCCAGGACCTTCTTGCGGCGAGGCAACCGTGCTAACCACTACGCCACTCTGCCGCTGACATAATTCATTTGAAATCAAAATGTGACTATTCATCCATCATCTAAATCCACTTAATCCAACTCACACTTACGGGAGTTAGAGCCTGCCCCATCATACAGCTGGCTAAAGACAAGAGAAACTCTAAACAGGTCTCAAGTCCACTGCAGGGCTCTCACATCATTCACACCTACACCCAATCCAGAGACTCCAGTTGACTTAACACGCATATCTTTGGACTGTGGCAGGAAACTGGAGTAAATGGTAGAAGCCCAAGCGGGCGCAGGGAGAACAAGCAAACTCCACAATTACAATATACCATTTTACCATTTGTACAAAAAGTGAATCACCTGCAAAACAACTGAATTCAAACACTTCCAGTTTTTGTTCCCACAAGAGAATTAGATGCTTCACCATTCATTCACTTTACTTGCCCATAGACATTTTAATTTTTAACTATAAACCAAGTTAACTTATAAACCCAACGAATGCTGACCTGGAAATTCTGGATGTTCTCTTTCTGCTTGGATAGCCACTCCTGCTTCTCCTTCTTGGGGGTCGACTGATTTTCACTCAGTTCCTGACCAAACCAGTGAAAATCATCTTTTACAAGCACAGTGAGAACTAGCTGGACAGAACAGGGGCATTCAACATATCGGTGTACAGATGTTTGTTGACTGATATAGACCCCCCCCCCCACACACACATTTTTTCTCCCCAATTGTACTTGCTCAATTACCCCACTATTCCAAGCTGCCCCAGTCGCTGCTCCACCCCCCTCTGCCGATCCAGGGAGGGCTGCAGACTAACACATGCCTCCTCCGATACATGTGGAGTCGACAGCCGCTCCTTTTCACCTGACAGTGAGGAGTTTCACCAGGGGGATGTAGCACGTGGGAGGATCACACTATTCCCCCCAGCCCCCCCCCAAACAGGCGTGCCAACTGGCCAGAGGAGGCGCTAGTGTAGCGACCAGGACACAAACCCACATCCGGCTTCCCACCCGCAGACACGGGCCAATTGTGTCTGTAGGGACGCTCAACCAAGCTGGAGGTAACACAGGGATTCGAATCGGCGATCCCCTTGTTGGTAGGCAACAGAATAGACCGCTATGCAACCCGAACTTGAGTTGTAAAATTAAAAATGGATCAGATGCTTAGAGAACCAATTTGTGTGTTTGTGTGTACCTCTTTCAGCTGCTCCTTGCGCAGCTTGTACTCCCGCTTTTGCGACTCCAGGAAGCTGCTGAGCTCTTTCTTCTGCTGGACCTGGATGTGCTGCTGGAACTTCTTCTCGTCATTGGTGAACGTCTTCAGCTAGATCAAACACAGGAATACAGTGAGCATGCAAACACACACAAGCTTGAAAACACAGGAGGACTTTTTTACCATATGAATATTCAAATGTCTTGGATAAGAAGAGATTCTATAACATCAGGGCCAAGTTTGTATTTGACATCCATTTTGTAATTTTTACTGTCAACACAACATGCTGGTCAAATTACCAACATATCCCTCATTTACTTTTTCATTTACTTTACTTTTACATCCGGCGTCCCACCCGCAGACACGGTGAATTGTGTCTGTAGGGACGCCCGACCAAACCGGAGGTAACATGGGGATTCGAACCCGTGATCCCCGTGTTGATAGGCAACAGAATAGACCGCCGTGCCACACCCCCTTAGTTTCTATGCATGTCCTGTTTGTTCTCACTATTTGGGCTATTAAGCACACGTCTTTTGTTACATATACTACTGAAAACCCCCTCCTCAGTGATTTAAACAATGTGTGTGTGCCTTTCTTCATGTGTGTGTCTACGTACATCTTTTTCCATGGCTGCCTGGTGTTTTCGGAGCAGCTTCTCGATCTCTTGGGAGAAGGTGTTCCTCTGGCTCTCCAGCTCTTTGTCCAGTCTCAGCCTGTGCTCGTCCATTTCCCCCTTCAGCTTGTTCTCCAGGGCCATCAGGTGCTTCTGGTGCTGCCGCCTCATGCGCTTGTAGCCCGTCATCTGCTCCCTCAGTTCTGAGTCCTGCTCATGCTCCTGCATCTGACGGGTCACCTGTAGTGATGGACACAATGAGCTGTTAGCAGGGTGGAGACATTTTGGATGCAGTACCAGGGGTACTTTCAGTACTTCAGAAGTACCTTTTATAATAAGAGTACAAGAAACTATTTGAGAGTGTGAGAAAATCAGACCCCTATGGAGGTTCACACACTTATCCTGATGTGTGTGTGAACCTTATGTAGTTTCAACACACATCCTGATGTGTTAGACGATGAAAGTATAACCTTATATATACAAAAAAGTAAACGCACAAGTAAACACTGAGGTTGTTGGGATGCATAAACTGTGTTTTCTATTAGTTTCTGCAATTATTTATAATATTGGCATATCTGTGATATGGAAAATCCCCCCCCCCTTTCTCCCCAATTGTACCCGTCCAATTACCCCACTCTTCCGAGCTGTCCCCAGTCGCTGCTCCACCCCTCTACCGATCCGGGGAGGGCTACAGACTACCACATGCCTCCTCCGATACAAGTGGAGTCGCCAGCCGCTTCTTTTCACCTGACTGTGAGGAGTTTTACCACGGGGACGTAGCGCATGGGAGGATCATGCTATTCCCCCCAGTTCTGCCTCTCCCTGGAACAGGCGTCCAGACCGACCAGAGGAGGCGCTAGTGCAGCGGCCAGGACACATACCCACATCGGGCTTCCCACCCACAGACATGGCCAACTGTGTCTGTAGGGATGCCTGACCAAGCCGGAGGTAACACGGGGATTCGAACTGGTGAGCCCCGTGTTGGCAGGCAACGGAATAGACCGCTACGCTACCCAGACGCCCCATGATATGTAAACTTTTAATTTAATTCTATGGAGTTTTGAATCCTGAATTAAGAGCTAGTCCTTTAAGTGGGTATGATATTGTCTAAGTTCCAGACCAACAGTAATAAAAGATAACATGGAATATGGGTTTAGCTGTAGAGGGACATCTAGTGAGCGCCCAACAGGGGGCTTACATCAAGTGTCAAGGTCAGATAGTGCAACAAAGAAGGCACATCCTGGAAAACTTTAAAATGAACAGTAACTATACAGCCATTTCTTTTTCTTCTTTTTTTTGTGTGGATTTTTCCCCCTATTTCTCTGAATTGTACTTCGCCAATTACCCTACTCTTCCGAGCTGTCCTTGTCACTGCTCCATCCCCTCTGCTGATCCAGGGAGAGCTGCAGACTACCATGTCTCCCCCGATACATGTGGAGTTGCCAGCCGCCTCTTTTCACCTGACAGCGAGGAGTTTCGCCAGGGGGACGTAGCGCGTAGGAGGATCACGCTATTCCCCCCAGTTCCCCCTCCCCGCAAACAGGTGCCCCGACCAACCAGAGGCGGCGCTAGTGCAGTGACCAGGACACATACCCACATCCGGCTTCCCACCCAGAGACACGGCCAGTTGTGTCTGTAGGGACGCCCGACCAAGCCGGAGGTAACACGGGGATTCGAACCAGAGATCCCCGCATTGGTAGGCAACGGAATAGACCGCTATACATCCATGTCTGAATAGGCTATGTCATACAGGGCACAGCAACAGATAAGGTGACATAGGGGTGTTCTCACCAGCGAGGCTGTGCGTATTGTAGCAAAGTGCTCTCTGTTGCGGTAGTGCTTCCTGGGGCCCTGAGCTGGGGGTGGCTGGGGCTCAGAGGGCTGACTGCTGGCAGCCTGGTCCTCACCATAACTCTGTTCTTCCTCCTAGAGATGCAGCACAGCATTATCACAACAATGTGGTAAATATAATATGTAAGATGGAGAAAGAGGAGACAAAAAGAGATGAGGGGAACAACAACGAATGAATCGCACATTGATGAACGCCGAAATACCACTGAAACAAAAGCTCTATCTGTCCAAGACAACTGCTTTGCACATTTGTACAGGTACAAAGGTTCAACTGCCCAAAGCAAACAAAAGTCCAAATCTGTGTTGTGATTCAGTGGCTGGCGTCACGTTGAGCTTTGTTAGCAGGTGTAATGCTGGCTGTGCTCTTAAGTAGGACAGCTTTGAAAGACAGCTTGGATGCCTTGATGGATGCTCGACAAGCCAGGTAAGGAAATCCCTAGAAAGTTGAACCAGTTCATCTGGACACAACGTTCAAGTGGGAGACATGTTTCATCGCTCATCATCTGAGTGGCTTCGTCAGTCTCAGCTGGCTGCAGGTATTCCCAACCTTATAAACTGCATAATGACTGTGAATGGCACAGTTGTGTCATGAGCGAAACCAGGAGTTGGTTTTGTATGCAAACTGCCGTGACCATTAGAGTTAAAATGGCCACGTGTACTAGTCACAAAGGACTGGAGAACAGTAATAAAAATGGGAATAGGAAGGAACACTGGTTTGAACGGCGAGTCAAAGAGGCCATCTATGTGAAGAGGGAACGACCATCCCTGAACCGGGCCTGGGGGGCCTAAGAGTACATCTGTCGCCATCTTACAATGTTGTGATTGCAACCATTCTCAAATCCTCTGTGAATAGTACACGTGGCCATTTTAACGCTAATTAATGGTCACGGCAGTTTGCATATGAAACTGATTGCTGGTTTCAGTTGTGACGCAACTGTGCCGGATTTGGTTGTTATCCAGCTGTGTGGTTTAGAGGGTCAGGGATACCTGCAGTCAGCTAAGACTGACGAAGTCACTTAAATGAGTGATGAAATATTTCTCCCACTAAAGTTTGTGTCCAGAATGAACTGATTCAACTTTCTGAGAGCTTGACTGCATTTTTTTTTCCAAAAAGAAAAATATGCATGTATCCAGAAATTGGTTATGAGTAACGTTTTTTTTTTTTTAAAGAAAAGTGTTTAAATGCAACAAGAAATGGTTTCCACACCGGCTTAAGGTGTATAACTGAGCTGTTGGACATGACAGTGTGGTCCCCCTCCATCAGATCCAGCTCACTGCGGCTGTCCTGGGCTGCTTCGTTTAGGCTGTTGACAGAGCTGCTCTGGGAGCTGGCGCTGATGGACATGCTGGGGATTGACTGGTTACTGCCCAGGCTGTCCACTGTTCCCGTCCGACCCCCGCCCTTCTCCTTCTCTGGCTCCTGGAGACATAGTGGAGAGATGGAGGGAGGGCGGGGGGGAGTAGTGGGATAGAGACAGCGAGAAAGAGTCGATAGAGAGGGAGAGATACACAAAGAGACAGACAAGAAAAGCACAGACACACAGGCAAACACATGCTTAGTTAATTACTTGGTGTAGTGTAATGACTGGGCCTGTGGGCAATTTATCTACCCATCTATTTGTTAGAAGAAGAAAAAGAAAGCCACTTTATTTTTTAATTGTACAGGTTACAATTAAATTTGTTTCCTGCACTTAACCCATCCTATTGTATAGGAACAGTGGGCAGCTGTGGTGCAGCGCCCGGGGACCATCTCCAGTTCTTTTTCCTATTACCTTGGTCAGGGGAACCCTATTATTAACCCTAACTAGTTTGCATTTTTCTTCAAACTAAATATACAGAACATGTCATTCTTACATTGTGGTCTTCATCTTGTAAGCACGTTCACCCAAAAAGTACAATACCCATACACTGACATGCTTGTATACACACACCTCATCCCCATCCTGCGTTTCGGCCGTGGGCCCGTTATGAGCCTCCTGGAAGAGGATCTTTTTCATCTTACGGTACTGCAGGTTGTCCAGTTCTCTCACTGCATCCTTGGTTCTCAGGATCAGGTCCATCAACACAGATTCTGGGCGCTCCCGCTGCAGGAAAGCATGCTGTGAGGACAGGCAGAAGGAAGAAAGAAACAGAAAGAACAGGACCATGGAGGGGTGAAAGGACAAGAGGAGGTGGAAGAGAGGGTAGAGATGGAGGAAAACAAAACAGGGAAGATCAATAACTTGCTTTAGGGGAAGGTATCATAGAGATTATATAGTCAATATATAAGCCCAAGACAGTTAACTCCCAGGATGCAGACCCTTTTTGGTCGAATCTAAACCTCATCAAGGAAGTCATACTGTGATTATTTCTGTGTAAGAACAGAGACTAGTGTAATGGTTATAAACAAGAAGATATTGTGTGCAATGGTGTTACACACCAAGGACAAGATCCATTAGCGGCAGTGAGTCCACTAGTAACTGACAGCTGCTCCATTACTTAATGATGACTACAGCATCTGCATCTCTAAAGTACTCATGGCCGCTCCCCAGTGACACAATCAAGCTCTCTGTGTTATGTGCGTTTGTTTCCAGTGTGCACGGGTGTTTTGTATGTGCTTGCAGGTTTACAATGTGCATGTGTGTCAGGAAGTAGAAGATTAGTGAATAAAAATAGCAGCTTACGGGGACAGAGCAGAGAGCAAACATTAGAGAGATTTAACACCAGAAGGCTTGGCAATCTTCAGTTTAACACTGACCCCGCTCTCTGCCTCTGTATATGCACATCTGTGAGTGTGTGTGTATGTGTGTATTCTTACACCCAGCATATCATCAGAGTGTGGTCTATCCTGGGGGATTTTCTGAAGGCAAGAATCGACAAAGTTTCTAAAGTAGTCCGTCCTGCAGAAGACAAAGAATAGAAGATGAGAGACTAGACAAAATCATCTTCAAACTCTGAGTTTATAATCTAAAGCATCTGATAAAGATTCCACGTGCCAAAAATACAAATGCAACTGAGTGAGGTAAAATGCTTTTGATATATATTGGAGTATTAAAATAATAATAAAGATAACAATACTGATAATAATGCCAAACTATAGAGAAGTTGTTTTGTGTATATGGTTTTGAGTCCTGACCTGTGCACCTGTTGGTCATTCAAGGTAGAGAGATTTCAGTAATGAGATGCCATTTTAGAGAATATCAATGGTTTGAAGGCAGGAACCTTTAGCATACTGAAGATGTTTAGTTAATGTTTAATTTTCTCTCTTTTTTTTAAATTTTCTCCAGTTTTCACATCAATTCTGACATGTTCAATGTTGCCTTGTTCACCTGTAGTCCTGCCATTGCATGATCCCTTACAGTGGTTGTGGAGGGCGTAGACTAGATATGAGCATCCTTGAATATACTTGGGAGTCGCTGACCGCTTCTTTTCACCTGCCAGCTGCAGGTTTCTCCAGGGGAACATAATGCATGTGGAGGCTCACGCTATTTCTCCAGGATCCCCCTGCAGCTGTACAGGCACCCCAAAACTAGTATGAGTCACTAGTTGCAATGGCGGGACATACACCCTGCTGGCTCCCCACTCAGGAGCACTACCAACTGCACTGCCTGAGGTGCCTAGGCGGCTGAGCCAGAGGCAGCAACAGGATTCTCAATCTGGGATTTGGATGCTAGCATATTAGTCAGCTGTGCCACCTAGGTGCCCAATTAAATCTTTCTCAAGAGCAGTGTGTGTGTGTGTGTGTGTGTGTCTCACCATTCACTGGACTGCAGTGCAGGACTCTCATTCTGCGCTATGTGGTATAAGGCACTCATTGCATTCATGTTAAACAAAGGAGGTTTCCTCTCCGCTAGAAAAAACAGGAAAAACCGAAGTTAGCACAATTTGGCAAAGTAGCAATGATTTACATGTCGGGTCAATTTAGACTTCGCCAGTTAATCTCATGGAGGTCACTGTGTCCCATCAGAGGGTCAAACTGTACCCGCCAAACTAGACTTAACATGACAAAAACCAAATGATAATGTAATAAGCCGGACAATGCCTGTAAATGATAGCCAAGTACAACAAAATTGGATGTGTGCATCATTTGAGCTGATCAAACTGTCATAAAAAGTACCTTAAGAACCAAATTCCATTCATGGTTTGGAAAGCACAACAAGAGAAACTTCAAGAGTCGCTGTTTCACATTTGGGTTCCCTATTAGGTCAAATCACTATGACATACATTTAGCATTTGCATTATAGCATTAGCTGGTACTCATGTTTGTGGGATAGTAATGTAAATTGGGAATGAGATTCTAAAGACATAAAAAAATTCAGCCTTGCAGACCAATCATTTTCAAAATGGTAGGGTAGAAACTAAGTGTTTCTACAGGTTTATACTCAATCTTTTGAAAATGTAGGAGGATGATTACCAATACAAGTATTACAACAGTCACATTCTGCTTCCGGTGTGGGAAGATGGTGGCGCAAATTCACGTTTGCAGCAGCCTCACCCAGCACCGGTGTGGGAAGATGGTGGCGCGAATTCACGTTTGAGGCGGCCTCACCCAGTACCGTCCATGCAGTGTCTTTGTTCACGTCTGCGTCTAAGTTTGCGTCTTCGTTTGATAGCTGGGTGAGTTGGCGCTGGATCAGCTGGAAGAGCTTGGTCTGCTGCATCCTGTGGGCCCAGGGACCACAGCCCTGCCTGGAGCTGTGCCCAACGAGGTAACACTGAGGGTGGTCTGACAGAACGCGGAAGCGTGGCAGGCTAAGCTAACTGCTTGCCCATGCAGACCGGCAGTTCCGATAACACCGAGGGCGGTCTGGCCTAGCATTGACTGTGTTTTTAGTGTTGTCGTGTGGAGTGCGGGGAAGTGTGTTGAAGGTGTTGGGCTGGGAGAGCTAGCGTTGGATTGGCTGGGAGAGCTTGGTCTGCTGCGTCCGGTGGGCCCAAGGACCACGGCCGCTGCCTGGAGTGGCGCCCGAAGAGGAAACACTGAGGGTGGTCTGACAGGACACGGAAACGGGGCAGGCTAAGCTAACTGCTAGCCCATGCAGTCCAGCTGTTCCAACAGTCATCGGCTGGCATTTGTTCTCCTGGACAGTGATTTTTTTTGGTTTAGTTTAGATATATGTGTTAGTTTGGATATATGTGTTAGTTTGGATAAATGTGTTCTTGTAGTTTTTGAATATGTGTGTTGTCTTTGTATTGCACTGTTGTGGGCTGGGGGAAACGATGTTTCGTTTGATTTCATGGACATGAAATAAAATGACACATAAAGTGTTCCTTATTCTAGACATGACAATGAACACCCACCTAATTCTATACAGGTTATTCCTAAGGACCAGACATCCACCTTCCCATCATATTGGCCTTCGTCCATAGCCAGAATCACCTCCGGGGCCATCCTGGAGAGGGACGAGGAGGAGGTGAGAGTTGGGGAGACATGCAGAGGGGAGGTAACAGATGATAAAGAGAAAGACAGAAAGTAGAGTGCAAGACATAAGACCATGAAATCTGTCAACCATTATGTGATTGCTAGAAGGGAAGAAATATCACTGTACTACCTGAATTCAATCAACTTGCACCTCTGTTGTACAGAGGATATAAAAAGTCTACACACCCCTGTTAAAATGGCAGGTTTATGTAATGTAAAAAAAATGAATCCAAAGTAAATCATGTCAGAACTTTTCCCACTTTTTTTGAAATTGCAACCTATTAAAGTGAAACATATCAGAGAGAGAAAAAAAGAAATACAAAACTTATAATAAACTAGTTGCATAAGTGTGCACACCCCTAAGCTAAAACTTTGTTGAAGCACCTTTAGATTTTATTATAGCACTTAAGTCTTTTTGGACGACAGTCAAATCAGCTTGACAGTCTATCTTTTTTTTGGACCCCCCCCTTTTTTTTTTCTCCCTAATTGTATCCGGCCAATTACCCCACTCTTTCGAGCCGTCCTGGTTACTGCTCCACTCCTTCTGCCGATCCGGGGAGGGCTGCAGACTACCACATGCCTCCTCTGATACATGTGGAGTCGCCAGCCGCTTCTTTTCACCTGACAGGAGTTTCGCCAGGCGGACATAGCGCATGGGAGGATCACGCTATTTCCCCCAGTTCCCCCTCCCCCTCAAACAGGCACCCCGATTGACCAGAGGAGGCGCTAGTGCAGTCACCAGGACACATACCCACGATCCGGCTTCCCACCTGCAGACATGGCCAATTGTGTCTGTGCAATGATGAGGATCTTATGAAGTCAGTGAAGGTGTGCTAAATCCATTTGTGTATCCCAATGAGACTTTATCTACTTTATGTACAGCACAGTGGTAAAGTTCACTTATTTAATACACTCAACTTATATATACGGGGAAATTCAGATTTACTAAAGTAGTAATTTTGCTTGTTTTATTCAGACTAATCTAGACAAATCCATGGCCCTTCTCATGATGTGTGAAACAAAACGTCGAGCAACAGGATTTCTGTGACTGGATTGTCCCCAGTAAATTTTCCATCCTCAGCCTAGCTCGCCCCAAACCAACTGCAGTCGCAAAGCATTTGAATAAATCATTTAGCGACGCTATGCTCCCATGGGTATATGCAAACACAAACAGAGGATTTGGGGTTTTAATCTCAAAGCAATTTAGTCAACCAACACTTGACTAACAAACCTCGAACAGTAACTTGATTTGTCATGTTTACGTTTGATTCATTGTAAGATCTGGGGGAGAGAAATGCCGTATTCTTTCAGAGTGGATGTCTGCAACGTGGGCTGGGTATTTTCTCACCAATATGGCGTCCCTACAAAGGAGTTGGCAGGTGATGCAATCGAGGCAGACCCAAAGTCTGCCAGTTTGACCTGCCCAGGCTCAGTAAGCAGGATGTTCCCAGCCTTGACATCCCTGAAAGGCAAAAGAAAGAAAGAACAATTAGAAGAATACAGTTTATATAGCTTCATCATTGAACATACTTGCATCCATTTTGCTGGGTGATGTATTTCTTTTCAAAACAGATTGGCTTCACAACCGCAATGTGCGAGCAACTCGGTGATATCCCTCAGTGATAGTCCTACTGTAAGACGAAATTCAGACATATACAGAGAAAGCATGAGATTGTAAAATCACTTCACCTGTGGATCATGTTGTGGGAATGAAGGTAGGCCAATCCCTGTAAAGCACCATGGGTAATGGCAGCAATCTCCACTTCTTGCAAGGGTTTTTTATGAACTGCAAGATAAAAAGGCAAAAAACAAAAACAAATTATTGATTCCCATCAAATACTAGGTTTTCCTGTTCCACGTGGCAATAAACCTCCTACCATGAGCCAAAACTTAGGGGGGGGCACTTACAGCTGACAGTGCAAGGATGAAATCTGGTTTTGACATGTGAAACATTGAAGGCAAAGCTGCCATTACTAACCTTCCAAAAGATCTGATGCCGAGCCGAGGCAGTACTCCATAACCAGCTGCACAGAGGAGAGCAGAAGGCAGGGTAAATGTAGAGTACAATCATAACACGTACATACGTATATTCCAATAGGACGAGAGATACAGAGAGAGAGACTGTGTAAGTGTCCTTGTCCTACCCATGCTGTGTGTTCACGGAGATAGCAGCCTTTGTATTCTATACTGTTGGGGTGCCGAATCCTCTGGAGAAACTTCACCTCTTTTATGATATCCTGCCATTTCTGTTAAGGAAAAGGGGAAAGAGAGGAAAGACGGATCCTTTCACATCATGTAGAACCTCAAAACCAGACGACACATTCAATGGCTTTATATTTCCCCATGCATTCATTTCTTTATTCGGATGGAGGTCTCTTTCTTTTTTTGGATTTCCCCCCCTTTTTCTCCCCATTTGTACTTGGCCAATTACCCCACTCTTCCAAGCCATCCCGGTCGCTGCTCCACCCCCTCTGCCGATCCGGGGAGGGCTGCAGACTACCACATCTCCTCCGATACATGTGGAGTCGCCAGCCGCTTCTTTTCACCTGACAGTGAGTTTCCCCAGGGGGACGCAGCGCGTGGGAGGATCACGCTATTACCCCCAGTTCCCCCTCTTCTCCGAACAGGTGCCCCGACCAACCAGAGGAGGCGCTAGTGCAGCGACCAGCACACATACCCACATTTGGCTTCCCACCCACAGACACGGCCAACTGCGTCTGTAGGGGATTCAAACCGGTGACCCCCATGTTGGTAGGCAATGGAATAAACCGCTACACCACCCAGACACCCCAGAGAGACCTGAGCAAAAACCATTTAAAAATCAGAATGTTTAAGTGCAAATTAGCAATAATTTTACTATTGCAATTGCCATGTAAACATCTTAATATGCTTCCTATTCTCCTCACTCACGGTTCTGCTGATGCATATAGTCCTGCTACTGGCACCGGACTCAGAAAAGGTAAACAAGCAAGCAGCAGTAAACAAAGATTAAGAAGAGGATGATGTTGATGTAAATATTTATTATTCGACTTTGAGTTCCCTTCTTCAGGATCTCGTTCCAGATAAAATAGTCGTGAGGCTTCCTCTCAAAAAAGAGGAGACAGCAAACAGACACATTTCTGGAGGGACACTGAAACAACATCTACGCTCAATAAAATGAAGGAGCTTAAGATCCAAAAGGTTTGGAGGTGCGAAACGGAGACATTTTCCATAAAGTCTTGAACACAACGTTGGAAGCAGGACTGCACGCAACATAACTTTCGTTTCATAGTTCGATCGTCCAATGAGTCTTGTAAAATTCCATCATGAAGAGATTAAACACACGTAGACACCTTAAAGAGATACTAAACCCTATACCATTTTTGTGAGTTTGATGACATCTGCAGGTTAAAAACCGGGTAAAAGGTCAAAAACATGGCAGGCTGGTCTTGGTATTCTGTGATGTTAGCATAGCAGGATAAACACAGCTGCAGCTAACAACATTAATTATGGATCTGTTGGATGTAGATTAGGCGGCACAGTGGTGGACTGGTTAGCGCGGTTGCCTCACAGCAAGAAGGTCCTGGGTTCGAGCCCCGGGTAGTCCAATCTTGAGAGTTGTCTCTGGTTGTCCTCTGTGTGGAGTTTGCATGTTCTTCCTGTGTCTGTGTGGGTTTCCTCCAGGGGCTCCAGCTTCCTCCCACAGTCCAAAGACATGTAGGTCAGGTGAATCGGCCCTACTAAATTGTCCCTGGGTGTGTGTGTGTGTGGGCTCTGTGATGGCCTGGTGGCCTGTCCAGGGTGTCTCCCCACCTGCTGCCCAATGACTGCTGGAATAGGCTCCAGCATCCCCGTGACCCTGAGGGCAGGATAAGCGGTTTGGATACTGGATGGATGGATGGATGGATGAATGGATGGCTGTAGATGTGCCAAAGAGGCAGCATGTACAGTGCTGCTGACAAATGTTAGTGCTGGCTCTATCTGTCAATGCTGATAGGTATGCTGACACACCTGACTCAAACAGAGCCATTATTAATGTTGTCTGCTGCAGCCGTGTTTATCCTGCTTTGACTTTTATATGGTTTTTAACCTGTAGATGTCAGCAAACTCACTGATGGTCTAGTAACGCTTTAATCGAACAACCTTAATTATCCAGTTGAATGAGGTTATTGACTGCATCGGTGTATGGTGTGTGTGTATGAATTAATTAATTGTAATGCACTTTGAGTGGCTGTTGCAGCTATAAAAGCGCTATAAAAATGCAACTTGATTGACTGATTGACTAACAGCATGTAAGCATGGTCAGTGACAGCTGAGTACAGTTGAGACACACAACCTGACAACATTCAAGCAACGAGATTTTTTTCCTAATCTGAGAGGATGTGTATGGGAAGTTCATGAGATCGTTTTCAGTGTGAATAGGAGTAGAGTCTGTCTGTCTCTCACACACACACACACACACACACACACACACACACACACACAGGTTAAGTATAATCTGATTATGGCTAATCTGAAATCATGAGAGAAGGAGTCTGCATCTGACCAGATGACAGTGAAAGTGTGTACAATGGAGTGACCCTGGCCCTGTGAGATTCTGTGTGTGTGTGTGTGTGTGTGTGTGTGTGTGTGTGTGTGTGTGTGTGTGTGTGTGTGTGTGTGTGTGTGTGTGTGTGTGTTATGAGGTGGAAGTTAAAACATCTTAGTCTGGCAGCCACACTGTCAGGGAGGTCAACCTCATGCATGGACACGATTCACTAGCATTACATCTAGATTGATGCAACGCTGCCACTTTAAACTATGTCATTTCTGGTGCATTTGGAGAGCGATCGGCTGGGTTGGTTTTAGGGGTAGCGTGATGCATCAAACCCATGACTCGCTATGGTTTCATTACAGTGATCAAGAAATACCTACTACCGAAATGAATGTGCCTTTTCCGTTGACAGTAATAAAAAAAGAAAAGCTATTTAGATTGAAAATGATTGCATAAATTCATTGTGAAGTTTTGTGAACATATTGAGAGGGAGAGAGCAAGAGAGACAGAGAGAGAGAGAGAGAACTGTTGGCATCAAATCTGTGTTGGTAAATGCTAACAAATGCTGTAGTTGGCCTCATTCTTTGAGTGAAGCACAAAGTGCGTGCCGGGGTTTCACACAGACATCGGTGTTTCCTAAAATAGTCGTGTGCTTCGCCGCCGCCAGTTAGGGTTTAGCCATCCCATGAGCCTGTGAACTTCATGGCCGGCACCGTCTTTAGAAACCGGCCCAACCTGACTAGAGCTCGGCCAGGACGGCTACTATTTACAACTCTACCACGCTTTGCCAACAGCGCTTATATTAATAGTCACTTACGCTGAAGAACGTCACCTTCACCTTCATGCTGCAGCCACTTTTTGCGAGACACAAAAAGGCATTACATTCATGGGTATCACATTTTACTGGGAAAAAGAATGATAATGTTAATGCCCGATGTACTTCTGATGCTTTTGTTAAATAATCAAGACAGATCTTGTCACATAACCCTGCTGGCCCTCGCCAGGTTATCCGCAGGAAATACAGATTAGAGTCATACACGAAGAGATGTATGCTTGTCACTTTGTGAGGGGAGCAACTTTCCCCGTGGCTGAAAGGATAAGTGCTCTGGAAAACCAGAACTGCAATGATATCAAAGAAACGCTTGGTAGGCAGGCCACATAAGTTCACCGACACTTCTGCAGCAAAGGCGATGGTTTAATTTGTACAACAACTGCTAAATCAGTTTGGGCAAATGAAAGATGCACCAAGTGTTCATGTGCTCCGATTATGATTCTGCTGCAAGTATTACTTCTCATGCACCATGCTGTTTAACACGCTTAAGACAGACCTTCAGACAGACCTTAAGACAGAAAAGACCTTAAGACAGATAGACATTAAGACAGCCCTTAAGACAGACAGCCCTTAAGACAGAGCGTCAGACAGACCTTAAAACAGATAGCCCTTAAGACAGATAGTCAGACAGACCTTAAGACAGATAGACGTTAAGACAGCCCTTAAGACAGACAGACCTTAAGACAGCGCTTCAGACAGACCTTAAATAGACGTTAAGACAGACCTTAAGACAGACAGACCTTAAGACAGACCTTAAAACAGACAGCCCTTAAGACAGACAGACCTTAAGACAGCGCTTCAGACAGACCTTAAATAGACGTTAAGACAGACCTTAAGACAGACAGACCTTAAGACAGAAAAGACCTTAAGACAGACCTTAAAACAGACAGACCTTAAGACAGACCTTAAAACAGACAGACCTTCAGACCTTAAGACAGATAGACATTAAGACAGCCCTTTAGACAGCCCTTAAGACAGAAACGACCTTAAGACAGACCTTCAGACAGACCTTAAAACAGACAGACCTTCAGACAGACCTTAAGACAGATAGACCTTAAGACAGCCCTTAAGACAGACAGACCTTAAGACAGACCTTAAGACAGAAAAGACCT
Organism: Lampris incognitus; assembly: GCF_029633865.1. Lineage (NCBI taxonomy): Eukaryota > Metazoa > Chordata > Actinopteri > Lampriformes > Lampridae > Lampris > Lampris incognitus. The sequence continues at coordinate 44,149,880 of NC_079218.1, forward strand.
TCAGACAGACCTTAAGACAGACCTTAAGACAGATAGACGTTAAGACAGCCCTTAAGACAGACAGACCTTAAGACAGAGCTTCAGAAAGACCTTAAAACAGACAGACCTTAAGACAGACCTTCAGACAGATAGACGTTAAGACAGCCCTTAAGACAGCCCGTAAGAGAGACAGACCTTAAAACAGACAGACCTTAAGACAGACCTTCAGACAGACCTTAAGACAGCCCTTAAGACAGGGCTTCAGACAGACCTTAAAGCAGACAGACCTTCAGACAGACCTTAAGACAGAAAAGACCTTGAGACAGACAGACCTTAAATCAGAAAGACCCTAAGACAGACCTTAAGACAGATAGAACTTAACACAGACCTTAAGACATAGAGACCTTAAGACAGACCTTAACAGCCAATCAAAGCAAAATGAATTCAACTGTGGCTTAGTGAGGTAAGTGATTTGAAAATTATTTTACCCTATCTGGAAATAATTTTCAAATCACTTACCTTGAGAAAACTCCTGTTGTAATTATAGTGGATCTCGTTACTCTTATAACACTTTAAGCCATCATTCCAATAAGGTCAAATGAACTGATGAAGATAATAGCATATAACCCATGCTACCATGTCAATTAGCCGAAAATGCTCGGCATACTGGGCAGTTTCATTTTTTGACATTTAAAAGGTACCCAATGGTAGTTTTCCTTGTAAAAACAGTTTTTGTAATTCAAAATTTCTCACCAAGACACTGTGTGTCCTTGAAGCCTTATAAACGTATGCTATACATCGCCTACCTCATAAGTCACTTGCACAGCCTTGTTTTTTTCCCCACGTTTTAGAAGCGGAATTATTTACAACTGGTGATGTTCTTCTTCTGTTCTTTTTATTGTTGGATCGTTAACGTTACATTGATGCACTACTACCACCAACTGTCGACTTGAGTGTTACCGAGTGAAACGGAGAGTAAAACCTCATTCACCTTTCGTTTGACTGACATCATCAAGTCTTTGAGGAAAATACATTTCTCTTGGTTAGCTATCAAGCAATTTGTCATGTGGCTGGTTTCAGCCAAGGTCATATCATAAAAAGTTAGCGATCATGCACCCGGCTAACACCAGCTGCTGTTCAAAGCATGTAAATTCACCTATTTAGTGTTACTGCTAATTTTTTTCATGACCAAAATGTGTATCAAATCTCAGAATGAGCAAAATTTGCAATGTTTGCTATTGCCTAGTAAATCTGTCACGACTAGCTTTGGTGCAACAATGCATAATCTTCATTTGTAAATTGGCTGGGTCTTCCTTTAGACCATCAACATCTCAGGGTCGCAGTCGTGGAGTCAGGTTCGGGGGCGGTCGTGCTGGTGTCAGAGATTGTCGGGGCACGCCAAGTGGAGCTGCTGTCAGCGAGAGAGGGCTTTTACAACTTGGCTGGGGTAGGGTCCAAAGAGTCCCGGAGGTCAGAGAGCAGGTCCAGCAGGTATATTTGAGGTTATTCTATGTTGGTTTTATAGTACTCAACAAAATCTAAATATAGCATTTACCAATCCTATCCCCTTGTATGACGAATGGAAGATAGAAAAGCTGTTCATCATTAGCACAGATAATTATCAGAGTTTATACACCATACAAATTTGTGTTACATATATGTTTGTTATGTAAAGTTTGATTTTACTTGCCCTTACACAAAATTTGCACCCACACTTACGTGCGGTATTTGTTTCTAAGACAATTTCCTAATTTTCCTGCCCAGGAAAGGGGCGATCATCTTGACAATGCCTGAGGCTGCAATTAGGTAACAATATCTAAGACTTATTGAACGCCAGCCAGGACTTCCTGTATCTGTTCCTTCATCCGTCTGTTTTCTTGGTTCTACAGCTTCGCTCTTGGTGGTCAACATAATTCTCATGGTGTTCTTCTTATTTCCTGTTTGTTTGTTTCTCTTCGTGTTTTTTTTTTCTGTAGATATGTGTAATAGGTCACCCTGTGCTTGCGGCGTGCATGTGTGCTGGAAGAAAATGTGATGCAAACAATACATGGACCCACTGCTTTGCAGCACCACTAATGGCAAAAACTACATTGGTTACCTTCAATATTCAGACGTTAATTGGTGATAGAGACCTTCCCCTATTGTACACACAGAAAATACCTGTAAAAATTAATCTGCAATGAAAATGTATTCATGACTGTGATCTGATATGTGAACCATTATCTCTTTGTGGTTTTGCCCTCTCACCTCATTAGACTGTTTCCCGTTGTATGACATCTTCTTAATGGCCACCACCTCATTGGTGCGCACATCCCGTGCCTGGGAAACACAGAGAACAAGTCTCACTAGTACACATGCCTGTAAACAAGCAAAATTATTATCTTCCGGGTTTCTGAGACTGATAACTTGCTTCTGAGTGTAGCATTGTTCTAGGTGGCCATTGTGATGATGTGTAATTTACGTTAAGAGTGTATTTGCTCTGTACAATCTTTGTCAACATGTAATTTACGTACAAAGTAGACGGCTCCAAAGCTGCCATGCCCTATCTCTCTGAGGTCAGAGAAGAGCTTCTCTGGGTCTTCTTTGAAGAAGAGCTCAGCCACCTCTGGATCCTTCAGGCTGCCAGCCCGTACAGAGGAGGGCATCCTAGTTAATGTAGTCCCTTTTCGCCCACAGTAGGGGGACGGGACTATCTGGGTACTGAGCTATGCAAGAGCAGCTGAAGATTCACTTGCAGAAATGGAGGGGCCTAAGGAACCAGGACAAAGGCACCTGTGGGGAGAGACAGAGAGTGAGACAAAATAAAAGCAATGAAGAAGACAGCTTTTCAGTGATTTAACAATGCATGTGGGAGGGAGTGTATCTGCCAGCTGATGTGTGTTTGAGGGTCCGACAAGGGCAGGAGAGAGTAACTGCACATGTGCCATATAGTGATAAAAGAACTCGGTGGCCTGGTCACCCTGTGATGTCCTGGCTACCTGTCCAGGGTGTCTCCCCGCCTGCCACCCAATGACTGCTGGGATAGGCTCCAGCATCCCCGCAACCCTGAGTAGGCTAAGCGGTTTGGATAATGGATGGATTCTAATTTTAGATGTTTCAGTGGAGCAAATTTCTTGTCTATGACCAGAATTGTATAGAAATAGATTTCTGTATTGCAGCTCAGCACTGCCTCTGAGACGTTTTGGGTCAAACAATTTGCAGCGGTCCAATAAAAGATCACACTCATTTAATTAAAACAAACAACACACACTGTGAGACACTTGGCTTTGCAAAAAGTAAAACCAACAAAAGATATGAAGGACCTAACATAGCTACACATCAACAGAAAACAAGGTTTATTACATGGGGGGGGGGGGGGGTCTGAGAGTAGGATTTAGCGTCAAGAACCAGCTCCAAGTTGGTGCCAGTTCTGAATTTCCAAGAACTGAGAAGTCATTAACACGAGTTTTGAAGCCAACTGTCAAATCCTGAAAGTCATGTTTGCAAAATAAGAGAAGTGTATTGAGAACTAAAAAAAGCCCATCAAAACGCTGTAATAAACTGCTGCGCCAACGTCAATCACTGCAGTATGACAGTTCATACATGGGGGGAAGCCCCATCTAACAGGGCAAAGCATTTAGCTACTGTCGAATGGTTTCAACCTGAAAGAATGCAACATTTTTCATGTTTAGGTCACAGCTGTCACTACACGCCACATTTATAGTACCACTAGCGTTTCATACAACAACAACAACACACAAATAACAGAGACCAAACGTCAAACATTTACGCAACAAGAAAGGAAATTAAATTTATATTCTAAATTTCTCTTGGATAAGCATTCACAGAGCAGATCAACCCTCTTCCAATTCTCCAGAAAGCCTAAGTTAGGGAAACTCATTAAGAATCTAAAATGCAATTAGACTACAACCCAATTTGATAAGCGGCACCATGATCAGAATCAATACAATTAAAACATACTCGACCCGAGTTGTGAGAGTGACTAAATCCAGGTTCTGACTTGTCAGAAGGTGCCAGGACGATGGCAGCTCAGCCTGGGTGAGGAAAAAGATCAGCAAAGGAGATAAGCATGTATTAATCCCATTTGCTTTATCAATGTGTTCACTCTGACCACGGGATGGTTCAGAATGATCAGGATGCATTAATGGCTTGAAATGGACTGCAGAAAAAGTGCACGAGCCAGGCCATAATTCTGGCCCAGAAGACTGCACACCCACTCATATGTCTCCCCTGCTATGAAGAATTTTAAAAGACGTTTAAGCACAAGAGACGGCCATTTCAAAATACAGGACATTACTCAGCTCTTATTATGCTATTCCTGCCTCAGGGCAGACAATGCAACAGTCTTTTTTTAACTACACAATGTGCAAAAGAGACTTCATTCACCTGGCACTTCAGACTTCACTCAGAAACACAGATTGGTTTGGTCTGGCTCCAACACCATCTGATCAGCTTTTCCCTGGTTCGAAATCATTACCAATTAATTAAACTACTCACAGCATTCAGCAAAACATTACATATTGTATTATCGTGCCTCCAACCTCCTGTCACGAAACTGCTTAGTTAAGCAGATGACACCTCCTTAATCATCTCATGGACCTCATCGACGACAACAAGCACAAGTAAGCAAGGGGGCTGTGTCGAACTATGTCGTACGGCTGACAAAATGGAATAGAGTTGGGTACTTTAACATATGATATTGAGAGTACGGCTATGTGCACAGATATGCACAGTCAGTGCAGATGTGTTTTAAAAAACACAGCATGCAACATGATAATTTCATTTCATTCTGCCCAGCAGAAAGAGACAGAACATCTGTCACTTTCTGCTGGGCGTAGTGAAATTGCATGCAGTTTTTACATTGAATTATCTTTTAAATGACACCAATTAAAAATAATCAAGTCTTATGATCAAGGCAATTCTGTCAATTGCAGTCATGACTGGCGTTATTTTTAGGGATGCATGATGATATCGGCACGTCATCGGTATCGGCTGATGAAGGTTTTAAAATGAGATATCTGCATTGGCCCGAAATGCCGATATGACGGGCCGATAAGATGATGCTTTAATTATGCATGTGCGATGAGGACCGTTGAGCAGGCACGGACGCGGCGCGTCATGGAGGCGGGGCTCATAGACGCCTATTTATGTTTGTGCCCATGACTGCCCAAATTAAGTGAATACCTCCAAGGTGATGATAGTCACAAAATCCCTTTTATTGGCGTTTGCTTTATGTCTTTATGCATGCTCAATAATCCAGGTAAGACTATCAAAGAAGGTTGAATCAGTTCATCTGGACACAACTTTTACTGAGAGAAACGTTTCATCACTCAGCTACGTGACCTCTTCAGTCTCAACTGACTCCAGGTATCCCCACCCTTATAAAAAATACAGTGGCATAATGACTGAAACCAACGACCAGTTTCATATGCAAATAGGTGTGACCATTAACTAGAGTTACACTGGCCATTTGGGAATAGTTGCAATCACAGCATTGTAAGATGGTGACAGATGTACTCGTAGGTCCCCTCCTCAGTTCTGGGATGGTCGTTCCCTCTTCACATATATGGCCTCTTTGACTCCCCGTTTAAACCAGCGTTCCTCCCTATCAAGGATGTGCACTTCCTCATCCTTGAAAGAGTGGCCACTGGCCTGTAGATGGGTGTAGATTGCGGAGTCCTGGCCTGACGTGTTTGCTCTTCTGTGTTGTGCCATTCTCCTGGTCAGCATCTGTTTGGTTTCCCCTATGTACAAGTCACAGCAATCCTCTTGGCACTTAACAGCGTACACTATGTTGCTCTGTTTGTGCCGGGGAACCCACACCTTGGGGTGGACCAACTTCTGGCGCACTATATTGCTCTGTTTGTACCGGGAGACTGACTCCTTGGGGCGGACCAACTTCTGGCACAGCATGTTTTGGGGTTTGAAAGCAACTGAGATGCAGTGTTTGGAAAATACACGTCTCAACAGTTCCAACACTCCCGCCACAAGGAATCACCACCGGTTTACGCTTAGACAGCTGTTGTCCTTCTCCTCCCTTCGATCGGCTGGTGCACTGTTTGGGAGCATGTTGTCTGCCGAAATAAGTATTTCAGTAAATGTGAAACAGTGGCCGTTTCTCAAAGCCAGGAAGATGCCCAAACGCCATGAATTTGGCCATGTTGCAGTTAAGATAGGGTCAGAGGTACTATGGTTGCTAAATCCCAATGGTTTGGCAGGTGGGCATTTTTTATGTGAAATGCCAATCCAAAATGCTTGCTTTGAACAAATATAGCAAAGTCACTGCTCTAAAGGCAAAGAAATTCCCAAACACAGACAGTACTGTCTGTCTCACATAACTTCATTGGACGGTGACAAAGCATTACCTGAACAGCAAAGTAACGACAGCAAAATAGTCGATCCCAATAGGGATCTGACAGGGCTGCTGATTTCCACATTCTCTAAGTGTTACACTATTAATTTACTTTCCAAGATCAAGCCAATGTTTTTCAACATATTGATTCTAATCATGATTAGGCCTGGCTGAAGATATTATCTAGCAGCTGTCTTTGTGCATGCTCAATAATCCAGGTAAGAAAACCACAGAAGTTGAATCAGTTCATCTGGACACAAGGTTTATTGAGAGAGAACGTTGTGTCCAGATGAACTGATTCAACTTTCTGTGATATCTAGCAGCTGTTTGGGATAATGATTTTTAAAGAACCCCTTCGAAGAAAATCAAGTTTTTTTTTTAATGTTTTTGGATTTTCTTCCCCTTTTTACTCCCTAATTTTATCCGGCCAATTACCCCACTCCTCCGAGCCATCCTGGTCGCTGCTCCACGACCTCTGCTGAGCCGGGAAGGGCTGCAGACTACCATGTCTCCTCCGATACATGTGGAGTCGCCAGCCGCTTCTTTTCACCTGACAGTGAGGAGTTTCGCCAGGAGGACATAGCACGTGGGAGGATCACGCTATTCCCCCCAGTTCCCCCTCCCCTCTGAACAGGCGCCTCAACTGACCAGAGGAGGCGCTAGTGCAGCGACCAGGACACATACCCACATTCAGCTTCCCACCCGCAGACACAGCCAAGTGTGTCTGTAGGGACGCCCGACCAAGCCGGAGGTAACACGGGGATTCGAACTGGCAACCCTCGTGTTGGTAGGCAACAGAAGAGATCACTACGCTACCCGGACACCTGAAAATCAAGTTTTTGACTTTGTTAACATGTACATGTGGTGTTAGGGTAATGTCACAAGACATAACAACCAAATAAGCAGTCAACGCCATGGCAGCATATCTGCTTTGAAACTGCAGTGTACCATAGACAGTCTCAAAAAAATGGATTCAGACACACAGGGTTTCGTACGTCACAAACCTAAGGAACCAGTCCCATTAATGGATTGGGTGGTGCTTTACATATCATTATGTGAACCCGCTTCGGCTATACAAGCCAAAGGAGAAGCCAGGCATAGCTAAATTTCATAATTTTGCCACATTAAATTCAAAACGCACTACATTCAAAACGATAGCAGAAACATGTCTTGTTTTTGGCTTTGTATTTACAAAAGGACGGATGGTCAGCCTTCATTTATTACCAAAGGATTCGAAAATCTGAAAGAAATGGGTACAAATTGTTTGGAAAAATTGTAATGTCCGAAGACAAACTTCCAGAGGAAACGTGGGTTTGCAGTAGCCATTTTCAAGAACTGATTTGAAAACCTTTCACAAAAATAGATGGGTTTTGCCATGAGCCGACGTGTTGCTCAAAGCGTTTCTCCCTAACGGCTCATTTCAGTGTTTATCTTTACAAAGTAGATAACTTGTCAGAACTGGCAAGCAAGACCAAGGTTTATCTAACATTAGCAACAAATTATTAGCTGACTGATGACGTAGTCGACCCGAAGGCTCATGGGATATGGCAGCATTTTGGATTTTTGCAAACACCAGGGAGTAGGTAGTTGGACATGAGTCTTGCAATACATATCCAAGCTATGCAAAAACAAAGTAAAATACTGTCGCAACATGACCAACCTCCGTCTTCACATGACAAGACACCATGCTAATCAGTTGCTAATCAGCAACAGGTATTACACAGGGCCAATGTGTCATCTCAACCAACCCTGAATAACCCTTTCAACTCGAAATTTCCATGAACATCCCAACAGGATCAGAAGATCACAAAAACACTTTTATGCTTTATATGAAAAGACTTGTGCCCGTACAGTGCTGTTGATAATGAAGGCTTCAGACATGTCTGTGAATGTTCTCATTCATCCAGGTCATGGTTATCCAAAGGAGTTGAATCAAGTGCAACTGGACTTGGTATATATATCCGTGAAGACGTTTCGCCTCTCATCCTAGCCTCTTGGATGCCTAGTAGGCAAACTGCAGAGGGTAAAGTAGGGGGCCTGTGATGTCCTTCAGGTGGGTCAACACTAGTCTCTCAAAGGATTTTATGACCACAGACATCAGGGCAACGGGCCTGCAGTCATTTGACCCTGAGATACAGGGTTTCTTGGGGGATCGGGATGATATTGGAGCTACTGAAGTAGGAAGGCACTTAGCACTGCTCAAGTGATCTGTTGAAGATCAGTGTGAAGGTGGGGGCCAATTGGTCAGCACAGACTTTCAGGCAGGAGGAGGGCACACCATCTGGGCCTGGTGCCATCCTGATCTTCTGTCTCTGGAAGCGCTGACACAGATCCTCTTCACAGATCCTGAGCGCAGGTGGGGGGTCAGTGGGGAGGGGTGAGGGGCTGGCAGGGGGTGCAGTTGGTTGTGTGACGTGGCCGCAGGGCACCTCGCACACCTCCCTCCCTTCCCCTGCTCTGCTTCCTCGCGGTGACAATCAACCAGCAGTGGCCCTGCCAGGTTCGGTGAGCTGTCAGTGGCACACGCGGCATCTCCCTCATTCTCCCTCCGTCTCTCTATTCGTCTGCATCAGCCTGCCATCTCTCTCGCTCATCTGGTTAATTTGTCTCCACCCTGTGTGGCGGTGAGGTTCCATTTGCCATGCTGGCCGAAGAGAGTGAACCAGTGGCTCAGCGGGGAGGCTAAAGACTCCATAATCACACCAATTCGCCTACTCCTTCCCACTGGTGCTAACAAGCCAGAGTGACCCTGTCCAATTTGCTCTTCTTTGGAATTGGTTACTGGTTCAAAAATGTATGGCTGAATTACTCCTATATTATCACTCGTCATTGTGTAGCATACAGTAGCAAGCAAAACAGAAAACAAGCAGAAGTTACTGTTTGATGAGCAGAGTCGTCAGTGAACAGGTATATGCGCTGAAGGCGAGCTACGGAAGGATGGTGGGTGGGGGAGATTTGAATTGAGGGCAGGGATAATTTACATATGCATAGATTCTGGACTATTTAATGAGGGAGAAGGAGTAGAAGTGATTTTCAGGATTTTAACAAGACAATGTAACTTATTTTGCAGAAAAAAACCCCACCAGAATTTATTATATCAAGCAGAGCATTTTAAGTCTTAAAACATGACTGGAGGGGGACTTTAATATTACTTTAAAGATAATGTATGTTAACAGGCATTTTAGCATAATGTTATGAACTCATTATGACACTAGACAATCAAAGAAGTGCTTTGCCATTTGCTAATGTCTATTTATTGCTGGTGTGTAGCAGCATTTTTTTCCACATGGAAAATTCAAAATCCTTCTATTTCCTCCCTCTAACTGCACCTTGCAGGGTGAAAATGGCATCAGCTTGTACCAAAGGCAATCTACCTTTGCGACTCACTTTGGAATAGAAGTCAAGTGGACCCTAGTTCCCTTTCCCTTGCAAAAATGAAAACGAACAGGATATTTAAAAGGCCCTGGATGGCGGTTAGAATGGAATTGATACTATGAAAGAAAATCAGCTGACACCACACAAACACACACACATTAAAAATGAAACAGAGGGAGGAACATTGAAGACTGAGTCACAAGGCTGATCTGGAAGGGATGGAAAGACATGTGCATGCACCCGTGTACAAAAAGAGGAGGTTTAGGAAAGCACCAAAAGCTATTTTGCTTGACTGCTGTTGAACACAGGAGTCTCTCCTGATGAATTACTAGCACTAATTTCCAGAGTCTTGCACTGGGGCCCTTTGGTAGGCCTGTGTTTGCTGGTTTAAGGGCAAAGTCCCTCTTCTACTCCCTAAAAATCCTGCTGTTTACTGGCTCATTGATAAGCCAAAAACAAAGTAGAATGTCAATGAGACAAGAGAAAGCATTAACCTAGTATAACATAAAGATACCTCCAACTACCCTTGATATGATGCTTTATAAATAGAGGTTCCCAGAGCCAGTGCCTTGGCTGGAGTAGATGTTTCTTCCGGAGCTCACCTCCTACTGTATAAGGTGGCTGGTGCATTCCTTTTACTAGCTTTATTATTAATATAAAATACAGTTGTACAGTGTAGGCTACTTCTAATGTAAAATAGACATGTATATGCAAAAAGGCAAAGTAACTGAGAAAGATTTTTCCATCATTAAAGTAATATTGGCTTCCATGTACCAAAAATGCAGCAAATCAAGCCATTTTGCTTTCAGTTATGACATATTGCTCATGGCTTTCAGCATCGGAGTTCCGTCTTGGGTAAAATATTTGATATCAGTACACCATTTTAGTCTGGTATTCTAGCCAAGTGACCTCCAACATAGTGAAATGGAAGAAGTTTGTAACTACCAATATCATGCAAGAAGGGCCTTGGTCAGGGAGAAGAACACGTAAGAACCCAATGGCCAGTCTAGCAGAGCTTCAAAGTTCCTGTGCAGAGATGGGAGAACCTGCCAGAAGGACAACCATCTCAGCAACATTAATCATGTCTATAGCAGAGTGGCTAGACAGAAGCCACTCCTGAGTAAAATGCATATGAAAGCCTGCCAAACAGTTCATTAAGGACTCAAAGCATGAGAAAATAAAGGTTCTGTAGTCTGATGAGACAAAAAAAAAGAAAGAACTCTTTGGCCTGAACGCCAAGTGCTACATCTGATGAAAAGCAGGTACCACTCATTATCTGTCTCATACCAAACCACTCCATGAAACAGATGATGGCAGTATCATAGTATTAGGTTTGGGAAACGTGCTCCATATTTATGGACGTTTTTACTGGACTTTAATAGTTGTAACTAGGGATGGGTATCGTTAAGATTTAACGGTACTACTACTCTTACCGATACTGCTTATTGATCCGGTACTTTTTTTTTTACCCCCCCCCTTTTCTCCCCAATTGCACTTGGCCAATTACACCACTTTCAGAGCTGTCCCAGTCGCTGCTCCACCCCCTCTGCCAACCCGGGGAGGGCCGCAGACCGCTACATGTCTCCTCTGATACATGTGGAGTCGCCAGCCGCTTCTCTTCACCTGACACTGAGGAGTTTCGCCAGGGGGATGTAGCATGTGGGAGGATCACGCTATTCCCACCCAGTTCCCCCACCCCCCTTAACAGGTGCCCCGACTGACCAGGGGAGGCGCTAGAGCAACCAGGACACGTACCCACATCCGGCTTCCCACCCGCAGACATGGCCAATTGTGTCTGTAGAGATGCCCGACCAAGCTGGAGGTAACACGGGGATTCAATCCGGCAATCTCAGTGTTGGTAGGCAACGGAATAGACTGCTACGCTACCCAGACGCCCCACAAGCATTGCTAATACTGGCTACCTGTTGCTATCAGCAGTGTCAGCTTGGGTTGCTCAAGCGATGCTGCTGCTACACGAAAGATAACCTTACAGGATCCTTTGACTGAAGATTGTAACAGAACTGCCGCATTACTCTCCATAACTATGGCTATGACGAAAATGGTGATACAGATAATAAACAACAACTAGTGAGTCGCAGTCACTCGAACCATTGTGTTACACTTGACAATGACCCAGCACTCTAGCCGAAATAGCTGTCAGACAAACAGCGCTGCTCAACAGTGCAGAGAAGACCAGTTCAGGTACGGGACAGAATTTTTCCAAAAAAATCAAGAGAGGTGCAGATTTACAAGCAGTAACTATTACATGCAAATGAAGAATGAAGAGAGGATAAGCAGGTTCTGGCTCATGTACAGTGAAAAAAAAGACTTGTGCTTTTGTTGCTGCCTGTTCGGAAACTGAGAAAAAAGCACTCAGCTAAATGAGGATGGGTTCAATAACTAAAAAAAATCTTTCAGCCCACTTGAGACAGCATGAGAAGTCTGCTGAACACATCACAAATTTGGATACCTGACTCAATATATCAGAGACAACAAACACAGCTATAGATCATGTGAACCAAGATCTAATTGCTCTTGAAGTAAACCACTGGAGAGATACTTTAAGAAGATTAATTGCAATTGTGAACCATCTGGCACAGCATAATCTTGCATTTCGTGGTTACTCAGACAGGTTGTTTGAGTCTGGCAATGGAATTTTCCTTAGGCAAGTAGAACTGATGGCTCAGTTTGACCCAGACATGAGACAGCGTTTGAGGAGAATTCAGGCAAAAGAGCTAAGTGACACTTATTTAAGCAAGCATATTCAAAATGAACTAATTTCCCTTATGGCAGTGTACAACTAATTCAATTGTAGAGAGAGTCAAGAAAGCCAAATATTAAACAGTAACCATGGACTGCACTCCAGATATCAGTCATAATAAGCGGTGTTCATTGTGGTCAATGGTGCTACGATTGTAAATTGTGAGACCTCAAAAGGTGTCTCCATTCATGAACACTTTGTTGGTTTTCTTCAGGCACTTGACACAAGTGGCTTATGAGAGTCATTTTAGAGCGCTTAGAAACAACAGGTTTGGATCTTTCCAACTGTCGAGACCAGTCTTATGATAATGGGAGTAACATGCAGGGTAAAAAGCAGGGGGTACAAATGAGAGTGCTTGAACTAAACAGCCAGGCATTATGCATTCCTTGTGGAAGTCACACACTGAACCTTGTTGGTGACGTAGCCAAGTCATCTGTGACAACTGTCTTCTTTGGTCTGTTACAGCAACTTTATGCTCTTTTCAGCTCTTCGGTACATCACTGGACCATTCTCATAGAACATCTCAGTAACTTTACACTGAAAGGACTGTCTACAACCAGGTTGGAGTGTAGGGTTGAAGCTGTTCGCTACCAGCTGCCTGAAATTGTGAAGGCATTGACTGCTCTAAAGGAGTACGTCACAGAGAAACGGGATACAGATGTTGTGTCAACAGCTGGAAGCATCTGCCAGGAGATGCACAGATGGCCTTTTGTAAGTATCATTGTGGGGTACAATGTGTTGTTCCAGATAAATAAAGTGAACAAGATCCCGCAGAGCCCCAAAATTTCAGTCGAAACAATGAGGAAAGATATCAGGGCAATGACAGAATTCCTTCAGGAATTTCGAGATCTTGGATTCAACTCCACCAAAACAGACGCCAGGGAGATAGCAGAGAGGCTTGAGGTGGAGACGAGCAAGCCAGAGGTGTGTCAGAGAAAAACAACTAGACAGTTTGAGTATGAAGGAAGAGAGCAAACTCAGTCAACTGCAGAAGAGCTTTTCAAAAGAGTTTTTCCGGCCTCTTATAGAACCAGCCCTTGTCACATTTGGAGATTTTCACACATGGAAATGTTCTATGAGCTGTATGGATTTCTCTACTCTATTGACATAATGACAAGTACTGAGAAGGGAGGGAAGCTAGATGAATGCTAGCAGATTGGAGCAGAGAATGGATGATATTGATGCAGAGGACCTGAAGTTCGAGATAATGGGTGCCGTTTGATCCTTCCACATATTTCATCACCATCTGAGATGCTTTATATATATATATAAACTTAGCACAAAAAGTAAGGAAATTTGTGTTTGGTAGATTATTTCTTTGTTGTAACAATGCTTCTTGGCAATAAATCTTATATCAGGCACCTGATTGTCAGCACCTGGGGTACCAGAAGCTCAAAACAAGAGTCAGTAGCAACAGCAAAATAAGCTGTTTAGAATTGGCAGAGAAGATTTGACAAATTTTTCATGGGTGCAACCCACACACTCAGCTCTGCTGCTCATCCCACAAATGCATGTTCCTTAAAAATGTGGCCCCATTTAAAAGGGAAATAAACAGGCTTTCCAACGGTATAAGATTATTGCCAAGAAGAAATGTTACAACAAAGAAATAATCTACCAAACACACATTTCCTTACTTTTTGTGCCAAGTATATATATATATATATATATACACACACATATACACACACATATACACACACACACACACACATATATATATATATAAACTTTGTTAAATGAAACACTCAACGGTGGGGAAAGTGCTCAACAAGTCCCCCTTTTTCTCCCCAATTGCACTTGGCCAATTACACCACTTTCAGAGCTGTCCCAGTCGCTGCTCCACCCCTTCTGCCAATCCGAGGAGGGCTGCAGACTACCACATGTCTCTTCCGATACATATGGAGTGTCCAGCCACCACCTGACAGTGAGGAGTTTCGCCAAGGGGACGTAGCATTTGGGAGAATCACGCTATTTCCCCCCAACCCCCCCCCGAATAGGTGCCCCAACCGACCAGAGGAGGCGCTAGTGCAGTGACCAGGACATATACCCACATCCAGCTTCCCACCCACAGACACGGCCACTTAGGGACGCCCGACCAAGCCGGAGGTAACGCAGATATTCGAACTGGCGACGCCCATGTTGGTAGGCAACAGAATAGACCGCTACGCTACCCGGACGCCCAAGGTAGACATTTTTAACAGTACATTATGTTTATTATTTTTGTGTCTCCATAATTGACCTCTTATTGTCTTATGTGTTATCTTCTCACTTTAGTAATACTCGAGAGAAGACAGAAGACCATAAACAACTTCTCCAATTTGTGCAGCAGCAAGCAGGTCCAGTAAGGAGATTCTATCAGAGAACTTGCTGGAAAAATCAAGGTAAATGATGACAACCAATGACAGCTCTTCCATGTGAATGGACAATAAAGTACAATCTTATCGTACAGAGATGATATTGTTTATGAAAACAAGATTTTACAGTGGGTGCATTTGGTAAACTGAATATACTGTGAGTTTTTTTTACAGATGCAATTCCAAATGTCTGGACTGCTGTGTGAAGACTGGTGAAGAGAACAAGTTATAAGTAGGTCTTTCTTATACTACAAATAAAAATTTGCCTTAGGCACCAAAATTACTACTAAATCCACCCATGTGTACACCTAAGGTACACAGGCAAACAATATAATATAGTAAGACTACTGAATTTATATACTTTGATATCTGATCAGAGACTCAAATCTACAGGTTTATGATTAGGTTTTCAATATTTCGCAAATCTAAGTTTGTGCAGCTGTGCCAAGGAGCATCCTCTGGAACATGTATATACCAAACAGTGGTTCCATGTCCAGAAAGGGAGAGAAATTGGACTGTCCAGCAAAACTGTTTATTCAGCATGTGAAGAGGTGCGTTTTTTAGCTTTATTTCTTAAAGCCTGATCCCATGTGTGATTTCTACCAAACTGAAAAGATGAGGCCCTATTTGTGTGTTACAGGCTTATCTTTCTACTGTGAGAAAATGACCTCATGCTAAATACACAACATGAAATAGGTATGTTCAGAAATGATCGTGAATTTCTTCAGGCTCTTCCACTTAATAAATTAAGGCAATCAGGGTATGTTGTCATTTTTCTGCTTGTAATATTCGTTAAAATGCAAAAAAACAAAAACAAAAAATGATTAGTCTATTGTATTAATTTCAATGAGGCTCTACATGGTGGGCAAAACCTGGGAAGAGAATATCTAGCATAGAATTGTGTTGTGACACAGATGTTTGCTCTTGTCTTGCAGTCCAAGGATGTGAATCTGATCGTCTCCAAAATGTGCCGAAATCAATGTCAGGCAGACATTGTGTAGTGGATTGTTGTGTCACGAAAACATTGTGCCACGAAAAAGACAGAAGACCTGTAAAAATGCCATGCCATTTTGCCTTTTGTGTATTTTTATTCAGTTAATGGATTGCATTTTTGTCTCTTACAGATGTGTAAAACGCTGCAGCAACATGAGAGAGAGACATGCACATGCTTACAAACACACACACATAAAGTGAAATCTTCACACAGGCAAGGTGTGACATATGGGGGTCTTGGGGTATATCAGACAAACTACACTAAATAATACATGCATTCAATTAAGAGATAGGTTATTTGTGCAGATGCAATATATAAGGTTTATTTGTGCAGATGTATGCTAGATATGAATGTATACGCAATATTCGATTAAAGTATTCCTATAATTTGTATATTTGGTAGCACGTCTGTGTACATGGAAATTATTTGTTTGTGTGCCTTGTAAGCCTGTATGGGCTGAGCATCTTGATGTAAGATAGGGCCCTCAGTTACTTTTAATGACATGTTTTGACAAATACTAATATATCCAAATTATGACACCGAAGGAGCTGCGACATGGACTGCCTCTGGCGATTGCACCAACTTAAATGTAGTTTGGTGAGAGGAGTTCCCAAAATTTTCCACACTAAGGACCCTCAAATAGAACAGAAACCTTTTTGGTATGGAAGCCTAGGCTATGTCCACTTGAGAGGAGGTATCCTACCCCTGGCAAGACAAGTAGGTAAGTGAGGAAGGTAGATTATATTTGGTCTGTGACCTGGGGGATGATGAAATACAAATTGCACTTCATTTTATTGTAGGCTACTTTATATGGTAACCTGCGTGTAGCTTTCTAAGAATTCATTCATTCATCATTCAACATCGGCCGCTTCTCCGGGGTCGGGTCGTGGCGGCAGCAAGCTAAGCGGAGCCCACCCTCTCCCCAGCAACACCCTCCAGCTCCTCCTGGGGGATCCCGGGGCATTCCCAGGCCAGATTTGACATGTAGTCCCTCCAGCGAGTTCTGGGTCTACCCCGGGGTCTCCTCCCAGTTGGCTGTACCCGGTAAACCTCCAAAGGAAGGGGCCCAGGAAGCATCCTAATCAGATGCCCGAACCACCTCAACTGGCTCCTTTCGACACGAAGGAGCAGCGGCTCTACTCCGAGCTCCCTCCGGATGTCTGAGCTCCTCACCCTAGCTCTAAGGTTGAGCCCAGACACCCTACGGAGGAAATTTGTAACCTCTCTAAGGATGCAGAACAAAAATCCTGAATTATTTTGGTTTGATGAAAATGAGAGGTTGGACAGAGTGGCGAAGTATGGGCTAGTTTTGTTTCTAAAGTTGGAAAATTAAGGCAAACCGGACTGAATAATACATGCATAGAATATGAGATTATTTTATTTGATGCATGTCAAGTGTGAAGGCATACAGAATATACTATTCATGTTTTCCTATAATTGTATATTTGGTCTCACGCCTATGTACATGGAAATTGACAGTCTGTCTTATAAGCCCGTTTGGGCTGAGCATCTATTGATGCAAGATTGATATCAGAATACAGACCCCCCCCCCTTCTTAGTAGGTTTTTGCTGTTGGACATAATTTAGTCCATCTAAATGTCAATATATTTAAGCACTATAGATTTTCCAGTATAATATTATGATGGCCAATTTGAGAATTTATCAAGTCAAGTATAAGTCATTCGAAAAACTGCAGGGAAGTCTAGTGGCGGCTGCTGCTGCCGTGCCAGCAGTACAAGGGGCAAAAATCTAAGTGTATCTTCGTAAATCGATGTTCACAAAAAAGAAAAAGAAAAATCTCTGTTTGAAGTTACAAGGCATAATGTCTTGTAACTTCAAGACGTTATGCCTTGTAGCTTCAAAACAAGTTGTAGGTTTGATTTTGGGGTCAAGGCAAAGATTAGGTTGATAACAACCGTTTTGCTAGTTTATCCAAAAAGTGACAAGACGACCCAATAACTGCCAACGAGAACGCATGTAACGCGGGACCTAAGGCACCGCTCCTGGGTGAAACACCAAGTTTTTAGGGAGTCCCCTTCCAGTACAGACTGTAGGGATGGGTATCATTAAGATTATAACGGTACTACTACTCTTACCAGTACTGCTTATCGATCCGGTACCTTAAGAGTACTCTATTTGGTTCTTTTTATTTTTTAAAAGAAAAAAAAATGAAACAAATTAGGAACAGAATTAACATTGCTTTATTTTCTCATGTCTGTGCAAAGCGTTACTTTTAATCATCAGCCCACGTCTGTATAATTTAGTTAACTCAATGTGGGCTCTAGGCTGCTAGCATACATGACTTATCTGAGGTGGATGGGCCAACGAGAGAAACTACGAGCTAGGCATTCGACTAGTGACGTATAACCAGACTTTTGACCGGGGCAGCAAGAGCTGGCCCAGCCCCTCAGCTCGCACATACGACAGGCTTCGAGAGATCTCTCTTCTGGTTTGGGAATAGCCACAAGGGAGCATATTTTTGACAGCCTGGGATTATTTCTATTATTATTTATGATTATGCCCTGTGATGGTCTGGTGGCCTGTCCAGGGTGTCTCCCCCGCCTGCCGCCCAATGACTGCTGGGATAGGCTCCAGCATCCCCGCGACCCTGAGAGCAGGATTTGGTTTGGATAACGGCTGGATGGATGGATGGCATTGTAGACGAACGTCTTAATCTTATTGCAAATTAGAAACGGAGTTGGTGACTTGAAAGGTGCAGGATTATGTTGCCTAAATAAATATGAAATTTATTTTCTTAATTTCTCCAATATCAATAGTAGAATCGTTAACATCGGAGCTTCGGTACCTGGTTTCGATTTCAGTACCCATCCCTAACAGACTGCAATTCCGGTCAGCTCATGTGAGGAGATGTCTCTACCTACTGCACCTCACATTTGTGGATTGTGTGTCTACAGATCTGCTGCGGAACGAATCTCTACGATGCGGTACGAAGAACAAAAACCTACAAACAAATAAGAGGGAAGTCACAAATGTCATGTGGCCCATAAACTGACAGGAAGCGATCCACAAATGTGCAAAACCCGTTTTACGGGGCGTCCGGGTAGCGTAGCAGTCTATTCCGTTGCCTACCAACACAGGGATCTCGGGTTCGAATTCCTGTGTTACCTCTGGCTTGATCGGGCATCCTCTACAGACACAATTTGCTTTGTCTAAGGGAGGGAAGCGGGATGTGGGTATATGTCATGGTCGCTGCACTAGCGCCTCCTCTGGTCGGTCGGGGTGCCTGTTTAGGGGGGAGGGGGAACTGGGGGGAATAGCATGATCCTCCCACACGCTACATCCCCCCTGGCGAAACTCCTCACTGTCAGGTGAAAAGAAGCGGCTGGCGACTCCACATGTATCGGAGGAGACATGTGGTAGTCTGCAGCCCTTCCCGGATCAGCAGAGGGGGTGGAGCAGTGACCGGGATGGCTCGGAAGAGTGGGGTAATCGGCTGGATACAATTGGGGAGAAAAGGAGGGGAAAAATAAATAAAATAAACCCATTTTACATGTACAATGGATACACAAATGCGTAAATATTCCTTTACATGCATTTGTTGTGGTAGAACTACTTACATTTGTAAAACCTATATTTTTATGAGAAATTAAGATGTGTTTACAGAGTAAGTTATGCATATTTGCAAATCACTCTGTATATTTGTGGATATGACTTTACACAACACAAATGAAAAAACACATGTTTGCAGAGGGTGAAATATTTGTGGATCACGGCACACATTTGTGGATCGTCTTCTGTGGGTTACAACTATTCAAGTCCAATAAAAACTTCCATACATATTCACATTGTCACCCTGTGAAATCACTGATATCATCATTTCAATGGAGTTAGCCAATGTAAAGCAGACAATACTATAACACTAATATTTTGTCATTGTATTTACAAGATATTCAGACTGGTGTGTTACACCAAAATTCAGTATGAGGAAAACCATGCCATAAATGTGGAGACTCTTTATTTATATAAAGGCAGAATCTGCTTCCACAAAGTCTCGCCTCCCACTTTTTTGCCCATTTACAATTTGGCAAATTCTCATCATTCCATTAGCATAAGATTCCTCAGACCGGATTTTGTGTAACACTTGCAGCGATACCCACTAATGTGCCATGGAGGGGGCATGTGTATGATTTGTAAGCAGATTTACTTTCCAACCCATCACCGCACCAACCGATTCCACGGTTTATTCCTCCTCCCCTGTCTGGTTGAAGTTGTATTAATCAGTGAAATGAGCTGGTGCACTGATGTGTAGGAGAGAAAACCTTGATACAAATGGATCTCCATGGGTACACGATTGAGTGCCATTGGCCAAATAACTGGAAAGACCATCCCCCACAACTGAAAGGTTGCAAGTTTTATTCCCCGAATAACCAGCGAGTTCACTCCAGGAGCAGGACACTATGGCCCACACTGCTCACTTTTTAACAGTCTCTATTACTGGGGGTGCTGGCTGAATAAAATGCAAAAAAAGAAAAAAAAAAGTTACATCAATGTCCACACAGCAGCATCACAATTATTTGATTGGTAACTAGGTTAATTTTATGACCTACATATGCTGTTGTTCACAAAAGACACACACACTCCATGTTTCCATCCCCTAAGCTGGAGGATGGATGTTTCCCAGACTGATTAGAGATGGTGGCTTTCACAGAGCATGGAAAGTGAAAGCTCACTTGCCACCCAATGACAGCAACAACACCAACAACAACAACATATTGTGATTTGCGATGCTATAAAGATGGTGGCGACGATGGTGAGGGGGAGGAACAGAGAGAGAGAAGACTAAGAGGATTTAATCTATATGGTTTCTCTCACCACAGAGTCTCCATTAACTCTCTTCTCTTTGGGATAAATCTCACAACACACACACACACACACACACACACACACACACACACACACACACACACACACACACACACACACACACACACACACACACACACACACACACACACACACACACACACACAGTCTCCTTACAACAAGAGACCCTGTTGCCACACAGACATGAATTAACCCACTAATGTCTTTTTATAATAACTCAGAAATGCATACGATCCAAGCACCCAGGACACCATGCTGGTCCCACTGGGTGTAACCAGATATAACAAACGTAAGTGGTGGCCAATATTGTTGGACATAACAGTAATTGGGACCTGGGACTTGAGACAGAAAGGAGTTAAGCCAACAATTTACATCATTTAGTCAGTTCAAAGCCTGAATTAATCTACCCGAAAACCCATAATCTTCAGGCCTTTTTCACTAAAAATAGACTGGCTCTGTGGTAAGGAGACCAAAAAGTGCCTACTTTCAAGTATTTTGGAACATGCCAGAGGTTATGAGTAGGATTGGCTGTGGCTAGGGTGGGAGAGCACTATAGGGCTGGGAATGGGAAGAGACTTAACAAATTGACTTGATTTTTCATATAGTTGAGGATACTAGTTTGGTAGTTGATAAAACTGATTTTTTTTTCACTTTTCCTTCCTCTGAGAGCAGTTTAAAAAAAAAAGTTGAAGATGCAAACCATTACTGCGTGACCATTAAATGCTAAATCTGTGGAATGCTCCAACATCACTTTTCACTACTGATACCGATTCTGAATATGTAACTTTGAGTACTGGCCAATGCTGGGCACTGATCTGATCCCTTAATTTTCCTGAACAACGCAGACAGTTTGGGGTCAATTGGGCAAAATAATTGAGACACAAATAGTTGTTGTTTTTTTCTTCTTCCTATCATTAAACAGATAGTCTTCTGTGTGTCAAAAACACAGCAGTCTAAGTCTTTTTGTTTCTATTTATGACATGTTACTCATAGCAATGGGTGTCAGATTTGAGTCTTAGGTAAAACATCTAATAGTGATACATAATTTTAGCCTGAAAATATGTTTGCCTTTGATCAAATGGGGGGGGGGGGCTCATCAAATATGCCATTTTCTTGCAATTTTTCATAAAGCTAGACTTTGTTAACAGTTGTGTGGGTTATATGCCAGTGCCACTATCGCTTTGGCCATTTAGACCTAAAACCTAAAAGGGAGGGCAGGCTTGCGCCCGTCTCCAATTAATTCCAACTATAACACACTTAAAATCCACTATGTAGTGTACACATAATCAGCACCCAACCAAACAGGCCTAGGACTGTTAAAATACCCCGCTAACACACACACACACAACAGCAATGCCAGCTTCTCCTTCAGCGAGAAGTTCACCAGAGATAACAGCTGTGCGTCTCATTATCCATCAGCTAAGCATCCACACCTCATTAAAGAAAGCCATCCAATACCCCAGATACAGCTCGAGCAAGGGAAGGACTCGAGGACATGTTACCGTCTGCAAGTACTGCACACGACCAGAACAGGTAGACGCTTGAGCAAGGGAGGAGGCAAATAAACAGACAAAAGACAAGGCAAGCCGAGCAGCGCAGGTAGCAGGGGAGGTTGGGCGAACACGGGCTTAGATGGCGATGCAAGTATGCAAATGGAGTTGAAGGGCAAGTGTGAAAGAAAGCACCGTTTACCTAAAAACCCTGGTCTAGTCTTGGGGCTCTACAAACGTGCAGTGTTTTTTTCACCGTGGTGTGGAGACGCTCGGAAACATAAAGGCGACATGCCTTATTTGCCAACCATTATCAGTTTATGAACTTCCAGGAAAGAGGTATCAGTTGGGATAATGAGCTTAGGTATAAAGCTCCCCCAGCTACCGAGCCTTAAAACGTTACTTGAGCGGAAACGTGACGAATCCCAGGCTGGACCGACTGCAACGTCTGCAGCAGTGGGGGGTACTGCTGGTGTCATAACCACAACAGAAATATAGCACCTAGACCTAAATAAGGTATCAAATGGTTTGCTTTGCAAGTCCATTGCGGAATGTTCTGCTTAAGGGGCAGACGGGTACACACACACACACACACACACACACACACACACACACACACACACACACACACACGACAGGCAGAAGAGCAGCTTGCTGGGTGATCACGTTGAAGAGTGTTACGCAATAACAACACTAAAATTGAGGAATGCGACTCACGCCAGTGTACAAACGCGGCCGACAGAAGGCATCAAGACAATAGATACAAGCTCACTTTAGTCGCTCGTGCAATGGAGGACACCCCCCCAGCCCCCCACCCCACCCCCCCGAGAGGATCGATTTGTCAGGTCTCTCCACTGGCTAAATGCGATCTGTAAACCTTTTACAGCACAGAGGGCATGTGTGAGGACATGGAGGTGGATATTCCACCCAACGTTACCTACCGAATCCAGGTCGTTGCCGCACATTCGAACAGCACATGACTCACTCCGATGTCCCTCGCGGAGAAGCGAACTCAACGCGCACGCCGTCCAGAGCGCGAGCCGCGCTTCACTTGCCAGCCACGGCGGACAAAAACAAAAGTGAGGGAGTGGCACTTGCCCGCTAACGTTAGTCGCATAAAGGGGATTAGCGAGCTAACGTGGCCGGCGACCACGGGGGGAGGGGGGGGGACGTTTCTCCGGGTTATACGGAACCGTTAACATTAAATAAGACAAGACATTACAACCTAAATAGGCACCTTTGCTGGCCCCGATGTCTCGGCGTCGGGACAGCCCCCGTGTCAACCGCCGGCTAGGCCAAATAATGAAGCGGACCGTAAAGCGCCGGATAGCTAACGAGCGGCCAACTCGAGCTGTCCAATAGGGTTGTAGCGCTGCCCAAAACCCGACGCCGTGACGGGCCGGGCGAGTTGTGACAGCAACTTCTGCCTGGCTAGCAAGCTAGGCTAGGCTAGCGGCTAACTTGCTTCTCGTTCGGCCGTCGGGCGGCTAACGCCGGAGCGCGGCGAGCGGCAGGTTTACACGGGCGAACGAACTCACCGAGTCAAAAGGAGGATCCGGGCTGAGGGAGAGAGCCGGAGCAGGTGGGGGACGGGGGGACGGGGACGGGTCAGTAGTCCAGTCGCTCTGGAGAGCACGACGGGGCGAAGCGGCTATGCTAAAAAAAAAATCACAGCCGAGGCAGCGCAGTCTGGCGAGACCAATCAGGCGAACTGAGCTAGCTGGCGGCTACGCTAACTCGCCTATTTGTGACCCCTAAACACCGATTTCGTTGACCTGTCAGGCCGACGTAAAGCCCCGGCTGTTGACCGTGGACCCTCCGGGTGCTCTCGTCAACGGGGCCGAACACGCTGGCCGGCCGCCGCCTTAAAAACGTACAAATCGGAGAACACCCAGCTAGCCTAGCCGGTGAGTATTATTGTCCCCAACTGACTCGACTGGCTAGCCGCCTGTGGTAGCTAGCAAAGTTTCTTTCCGAGAGGCAGTTCCCCCCCAAAAAAAGATGGCGGCGGAAAGAATCACCCACAACCGCGAGATACAAGGGGGGGGGGACAAAATTCGTCCAAAAACAACGACCCCCCCCCTCCCTCCAGGTTCCCGAGATTTAAAAAAAAAAACAGAAAAAGAAAGAGAGAGACGGTCATTAAACGTAGGATACGCCGTTTGGTTTGATGCTGCCCAGCGACAACCCTACCAAAAAAAATAATAATGTTGCCTTGACAACCTGAGCCCTGCCCCTGCCCCCCCTGCTCTAAAACGCCGCTATTTACTGCTCCGCCGTCCGTCCACCCGACCGCTGCGACCCCCCCCCCCTGAGCACGCTAACACCGCATCAGCTGACCGGTGTCTGTAAGCGCGTGTGTGCGCGCTGAGGCTCGAGTCAGCGCTTCGCCGTCGTTGCGCTGAGTGACAGCTGCGTCGTGTCCTCGTGCGGGGTATTCTATAGAGAGCGATTAGCCGATATCGTTACAACCATTTTCTGTGTGTGTGTGTGTGTGTGTGGTGGCGTGTAAACAGTGTGTGTGCCGCCACCCTCTAGTCACTGAGCCGATAACCTGATTAAAGAGTTAAGTCTAGCCTCCACCTTAAATAGCGGAGCGTTCATAATTGCGCACGGCGACGGAAACGATGGGCCATTGAGTTAATTTGCATAGCGCTCTCGCGGATGCCCCGCTCTCGCTTATCCGAGAGCTCGTCGGGCTTCCAAGACTCCCCTTCGACTTGGTCAACGCCCCGCTTGTTCCAAGTCTATGAGCGCACTGTGCTTCCCGGAGGCTGCGCTGCGACGTCTCGGCCGCGTTATGAGACTCAAGCTTCACATTAAAGAGCCACCGTTTTATTTGACTCGATGCTGGATGCCGGCAGTCCAGACGAACAATGCAGTTGTGTGTAATGGATTTTTACCAAAATCACATGGCATGCCATTGGAGCCGCCAACAGCCTTTGT
This sequence comes from Lampris incognitus, assembly GCF_029633865.1. Classification (NCBI taxonomy): domain Eukaryota; kingdom Metazoa; phylum Chordata; class Actinopteri; order Lampriformes; family Lampridae; genus Lampris; species Lampris incognitus. The sequence continues at coordinate 44,174,976 of NC_079218.1, forward strand.
TTGTCTGTACTATGGGAAAGCCTATGAGGCAATGCTGGATCTTAACCATTATAACCACCGAATGACACGATGTGATATGGTGTATAATTTATTAAGTGTGTGACGTGTCTTACTGGTCAGCTGAATAGCAAAGTGGTGTGACAGAGGATTATTCATACAGATGGATCATGTGTGTGTGTCTGTGGGGGGGGGGGTTGATTCCTTTGTTCTGTCTTTTTAAACAGGACTGGTTAGTCATTTGTGTGTACATGTGCATATAAATAAATCTAAGGTTATGATTGTGTGTCTTGCTGTGTGCGTTTTTCTCTCCGGTTGTTCGTTTCCAAAATTGCTACCCCTTTCCATTATTTTTGTCAGGGCTCACACCAGGTAAATATGAAAGTTGAGCATAGGCTAAAAAGCTCATATTGGTATGTTTATTTGACATCGCATGCTCACCACATGAAACATAACATGGAGCTATTACATCACATCAGCCTGCAGCAGTACCATAGCTCAAGGTAGGATTTAGCGGAGCTGTAATCTGCATTGAGAAAATATAGCGTGTAAGCAGTGTGCATGGCAGCAGAGAGGTTAAAGATGGGCATTCCACAACAGGCTGCGGGCTGTGGAACCAATCAGCTTGCAGAACAAGGCTTTGAGCGCTGCGATTGGCTACTTGGTAGCCCAGTTGTTCTGATGGTGCGAGTCAGGTGCTGGCTGTGTGGTCTGTATCCAGGCACGGTAGTATACCAAAGCAAATATGGATATTGAGGAAGAGGCTGCAGAACTCTGTCACTCAGTCACACACACACACACACACAGGCATATGACTTGTTTTTTTTTTCAATTTGTACATTACAAGACATTTAAAAGGGCATTTAAAGACATATCCACACATATTCTCTGCCTGCTGTTAGTGCAAAGATGTTATGTATCAGACTGCAGCAAGACCTTTTGCGGTGTCAAAATTAAGCAATATAACTACAGTACTTGCAACTACAGTGCACAGTGCTTACTCCATAGACCAAATGCTGTGGATAAAGCAGCTTCTGTGCTCCTCATGGGGTTATGAATATGCTCGTCCAGAGTGTAATCTAGTTGTTATGGAGAAGCAAGTTATTGCATCTGCGTGTGACTATGTAAAGCATAGAATTGCTTGTCCAATGCCGTTGTCACTGAAAGTGTTGTGAATGTCTCATCTTTTGTGGTTAATTTCATTTCATTTCATTTACCTTTATTTGACCAGGTTAGTCCCACTGAGATTAGAATCTCTTCCCCAAGAGACCTGGCCGAGAATGGCGGCAGTACATCAGTTTCAGCACACACTCACATGAAGACAACAGAATAGCTCAAAGTGCAAAATAGCATAAAAATGAAGGGAAAAAGATACAAACCTGGAAAAGATACAAAAAGGGAAAAGACACAAAACATTCAGTGTCACATCAGTATCAGTGGAAATCAAGGGGACATGTTCCACTGCAGAACCGCAGGATACAGAATAAAAAATCTGTCTTTTTAATATATTTGAGATGATTTGCTACAGAGGATTGTGTGTCTGACATGTTCATAGACGCCTTCTTCGACATCATAGTGTGGATGACTTGTGAAGTTTTCGGTTTGTGTCTGTTTCACCATCATAGTATCTTGAAATTTCCTGCACTGATGCTCACTGCGCTCCACCCTCCCACCATTTGAAAACTTGCTAGAGCTTTGTGCTTGGCTCCATCAGCCACCCCTCATGTCCTTCTGGTTGGTCAGTATATCACCACAGGATGGCGCTGTAAGTATCAGTTTTAGTCTTGGAGTGTCTGTGTTCCCATGGATTTTAAAGGTTTTAATCCCAAAATAGTTGGGATTTATAGGTCTGAGTGGATATTTATGTGGCTACAATATAAACATTTTTAAGATATGGGTACAAGCTATTGGTTCGTAAAGGGATCTCAAAACCTGCTGCCTTTTAGAACCAAGTAATGTCCTTTAACCAATTAGTGTTTTATCTTTTTCAAGCTTCCCTGTTTGTTCCTTCTCAATAAATTGGATCCATTCATCCATATATCATGAATAATCTAATTTTTGATATTCACTTCTGTGAAAGGCTAATTGACGCCAAGCATCTCAAAGAAACTTGATATAAATTAATTTTGCTGGATATTACGTATATATAGTCCAGAGTACGTTCAATTTTGTGACCGAATAGCATGATTATATCTGTAGGAAATGCAAAAGATATTTCGGTATATGAAGAACCGTAGGCATGCAATGAGCTCTGCAGACATTTGGACAATAATAAAGAATGTCATCATTTCGAGTCAAATGCTAAGTGTATTTATGTATGTACACATCTATCAATAACTGGGCTATACATTAATTTTCAGGCAAGATTAACTCACATTTCCCATTTAGGAAACGTGAAGTGTGATCATCTGCACCCTTCGTTTTTATAACACAAGCATACAGCATCATTTTCAGACTTTGTCTCTTGATTAGTTAATTAGGATTGGGAGATGTCATTCATATGCTGAAAAAAAGACAACGTTTTCAAACAATTGCTTTTAATTATCTTTTTAGAGAGACATTTAAAACTCAAAAAATGATAAGTTGTTTGAGGCTGTTGTACTCATATGAATGTCTTATACCACACTAAAGATGCCTTCCACATCGTTAGAGCAGTTACCACCAAATAAAGTTACCCACACTAATCAGGAAAGTAACATAAGAACTGGGAGGCTTAAAATAAGTACAATGGGTGGGCATGTTAAAAAAAAAATCCAGACCTTAATGGTTCACATAAAAAGATTTACTTAAAAAGATTTACTTAACAGTTTTGTAAAACAACCTTGAAATAAACTAGGAAACCACAGTAGGAGCATGCAAATCACTTGGGGAAAAGCATTAAGTACAAGCAGGACAGCCAGTTTGAGATTTACTTTGATAAAAGCATGCAGTCTAATTATATTGTGTTGTGTTGTAGCATGGAAGATGATGGTAGTCCATGCCACAGGTGGCATGTATAAAAGCACCCAGAAGCGCATAGACACACACACCTAACATGCAGTCCCTGGCAAGCAGCGTCAAAACACATATGGACGCATTCTAGCACCTGTTCTGTGCATACACACAGACTCACTCGCAGCATCAAACAACAAGAACATACCCTCGTGTCTTGATGCATGCTCAATAATCCAGGTGAGACAATCAAAGAAGGTTGAATCAGTTCATCTGCACACAGCGTTTGCTGACAGATACGTTTCATCACTCATCTAAGTGACCTCTCCAGTCAGACTGAAGAGGTCACTTAGATGAGTGATGAAACGCTTCTCTCAATAAACGCTGTGTCCAGATGAACTGATTCAACCTTCTTTGATTTTCTTACCTGGATTATTGAGCATCATGCATAAAGCCACTCCTTTTAGTTAAATTAGTTCAACTAAATTAGCTAGTGAAAAAAAATATCCAAAAAATAATGACAATAAAATATATTTGAACACCTAAGATGTTGCCTCTAGCAGAGCTAACTGGTGCTAAAAATACAAACAGAATGGAAAATCCCTTTGGGTTAGCCATTTGAAAAGATAAAGGATGTAGATGCCAGAAGAAAAATTGCACTCAAGTTATTATCAAATGTTGCGTGAACCTATCTTCAAAGTCACAAGGTGCAACCAAACTTACTCCCAACAATAATGCAATTAAAATTAGTCCTGGGTCAAACGGTGGTTGATAATTTGCAAAATCATGTTTTGGTTTATCCCTATAATTGGACGGGTGGGGTTTTCCACATAGGAGATGACCAAAACTCTGACAATCACTGGTAATTAGATAATGTTAGGTCATTGGCATGCTTTTATATCATATCTTACTTGACACCATCAGTTGTCCTGTTGAATCAAGCCCCACCCATGTGCTACGATGCACACCTTAAAATAACACAAGGCTTTACATGAATATACTTTGTGGCCCATATCAGCTTCAAATTTTACAAGCTTTGTGAGATAATGAGTTGCTTCTCACACAAAGTTAGCCAGGACGCCCTTGCAGATGCTCAGAATTATATCAGTCTATAAAATAGAAATTGAGAAATGAGCTCTTCCTCAGGAAAGAAAGAATATTGTACATCTTTGAACTCAAATGTGACAAACCAACAGAAATAAACCAAAAAATAAATCCTGATGTTTTTTTTTCTTCTTGTAATTATTGGTTACAATACTCAGAACGGGAAATTATTCTAAAGTCAACGTCAAACTGGAGGGACAACTCGCATTAGCGACTAGGTGTCAAGCTCTTCCTGGCTCAACAGGACGTGACATCACTTTAGGGGATACTTGAGGGGAAAACATGGCATCTGGGATTTTGCTTCTCCCCTCACTACACATAGCCCCTCTTTCCTGTTTCTCTCCACCTTCCTTTTTCTCTGCTGTGCTCCAGAGGCCAGAGCAGTCTTAAAAGTGTGACACATGGGAAGCCAACTAAGGCCTTCCATCTTATTTGTGTCATTCAACACCTTATACACTGCCCCCCCCCCATCTCTAGATGAGTCTATCTTAGCCGTAAATTGTAAACTTGTTCTCGTTACAAACACACTAAGTGGCTGCAGAGGTGATTGGCTGGATCAGACAACTTGCAAATAAAAACACTTCTTGTCTTATCACCTCTCTCACCTGGTCCAGCCCTCCCTAGACATATCAAGTCTCCCTTCTCCTTCAAGAGGTGGCTTCCTGATCTGAACACATACACACAAACACACTCAGAAAGCTCATCGCAAGAGGGCAAAAAAAGCTCACTGCAACCACTCTGTTCTCAGTTCTGCTTGTGTTTTGACCTGAAGTGTTTATCCCATCTTTCTATTTCCCTCCATCTCCTCTCACCCCTACTTCCTCCTCTGCTTTAGTATGTCTTCTCTACTCCTGGGTTGAGCAGCGAGCAGATTACAGCTGTTGGGTGCACTAGGGTTCAAGCCTAGCCCAGTTCAGCCCACTTTGGCCCAGCTGAGGAAGGCAGGGATGTCCCGGACTGGGACGTTGCGCGTCAGAGCTTTAACCCGCAGGTTTCGATCGTCAGTGAGCAGGACCACCTCTCTCCGCAGCCGCACTGGCCCATCTGTGGGGGGGGGGGGGGGGGTGATCCAGGAGGAATTGAGAGATGACTCATTCTTTAATTTCACCAAAACTGTTTCAAAAGTAAGCCTAACGATGATTTTTTTCATCTTATCATGCTCTATGTGCATATGTGCATGGTGAGGAATAATGAAACATACTTCTCTGATCAGGCATGAAGTCCTTTGCTTTATCATTGCAGTAGTGAAGACAACAGGACAGAATCACATCATCATTGTTGCCCTTGATGAAGAGAAGGAAAGAGGAAGGTTGAACATCTTATTCCAGATATAGGTCTCTGCATAAAGTTCTCTCTGCTGTGCTCATACAATTTCTGTTTGCCTCAGTTTGTCTCACCTGCTGCCCAGAGGTGTCTTCGCTGCGGAAGGCAATGGACTCTAGCTGGTTGCCTCTGCTGGTCAGGGCTCTAAGGCGCGGCTCTCTGGCTTCGAACCCTCTCTCCAGAAATGCCACCGCCAGCCGGGCCTTCTCCTGCACGGCTCGAGCGTGAGCCCCACTGGTGCTGCTGTTGCTGCGGCTGCCACGCCCACCCGTTCCCATCCCACCACCCCCTCCGCCAAAGCTGTCCTGGCCCTTGGCCAAGCCGTCCAACTCTGTGATCACTGGCAAAGAACAAAACATGTCTCTTACAGTGTTTCTGGAATGCTATTTTTCTACAACTTTTTTCACATTAAAATTTAAAAGCCGGATAGAAATGCTAAAATATTGCAAAGAAAGTCTTTATACTTGCTTGAGGTGGAAAAAGCTGAGACATAGTGTGACAGAAATCGAACAGGTATTTTTGTCAACCTTCCTGTTTTTTATTTCGAATTTTTTTGATGATTCACTCATGTCATGTCCTGGACACTGAGTTTGTTTTTTTTTTTTGGTGAATAAACAAACAACATTCACTTAAAATGTGTTAAGCAAATTTTGGATGGAAAGTGCTTTAAATATGTTAAGACCTCCTGTTTTCCCTCGGGGCAAGACATGCTTGTACTTATCCTTCTGCTCATAATCTTTGAGCTGCGGGCTGACAAGACCAAACGTTTGCCGATTTAAATTTCCAAGCTGGCTGGGCAAAAGATGGCAAACTCAACTACTGTTGAGGTGCCCAACACTAACAATCAACGTATCTGGTCAAGTTGTGCCATGGCCTACAGTGGAGCACCAGTAAGCTCCTGGTGTGGATGAGTATACCAGTGCGTACATACTCTTGCTTAGATAAGATCCATAGGTTTTTCTAATGAAAAATTCTTCCTACTCCCTATATGACCTTTGACCAATACATCCCCTTAACCAGTGGTCGATTTGCAAACAAAACAAAACAAAATAGAAAGGGAATGGTGGGGTTTGGTGAGTGGTGGCTTCAAAAAAAAAAATCCACATTCCCCTCAAACCGTAGCCATAAGCCTACATGTTCTCAAGCATGTTTTTTTCTTACACCTATTGTATTTGAAAACTATTTGAGAGCCATTGTACAAGTCTTTAATATGAATAGAATTAAACATAGATTTCTTTATACATAGTAAGGTTCATTGGCATATCACTATAAACTCAAACAAGAAGGAAAGGAGGTAGTTCTACAAAGGGTTGTTTTTTTTTGTCAATTTGTTTAATGGGGGGATGGCAATCCTTTTGCATTCCCCCTTCAAATTGACCCCTGCTCTTAACATCCCAGCTGTCACTTGGTCTTACCTATAAGTGGCACCACCAGTATGTATGATCCAGTCTGGAGGAGTTTCTTCAGCCCGTCCAGGTGATCGATGAATCCGTTGGTGTCTGGCACCAAGAAAAGAGGACGGACCTCCAGCTCCAACTGACTGCCAGTCTGCAATACTGCCTAGAATGTGCACGTGCACACACAGGGACATTAGTGGTCAATCAGACAGAGAAAGAGATTTTACAAAACCCTTTATTAAGTACTACAATTGGTAGACAGACAAATGGACATCAACTAAAATAGTGCAAATGAAAAAGAAAAAACAATCCAACAATACAGCAAGGACTTTCCCTCGTTACACCAATTAGAAAGAGAAGACCAGGTCTGCATCATCTCCCACTGAACGCAATACTTCCCCATTGCCCATTTAAGGCTAAAAGCCCCTATTGTCTACCATTTTGTAGTAGGCATGCTCCACCCTGAACCGAGCCTCCAGCAGTCCTGTAAGAATCTGCACAGGTTCCACACAGGCCACCGCCCGGGCTCAGTTCTTACAGCTCAGCCAGATGGCTAATTTGGCAGTAGCTGATATTACGTTTATAAGTGTGTATGCACCCTTCTCCTTGGCTGGGTATTTGGGACCATAGACAAACAACTGAAAAGAAAAAGCCTCTCCCAAGCCCAAAAACCAACCCCTTAACAAATTCAACACACCCACCAACCTAGGACAGTGGATAAAAAAGACATGCCTCTATGTAATCAGGATCCAGGTGCGCTCTGTATATGTTCATGGCTATTGCTACATGCACAATCCACCACTGGAGGTTAGCTGACCGTTTTTCTACCAGTAGCTTCTACAGGGACCGCCAGCAGCCTTTTGGGGGAAGAGCCTGGGCCAAAAAACTCAGTCCATCTCGAAGCTTTCATGTTCTGCAGAGACTGAAAGTAGCTCACCTTCACACAGAAGATGTGAGTTGCCTTCTTTCCCCAGGTCCTCAGTTATCCAGCCGCGGGGTTGTGAAAGTAAGGAGTTGGCCCCTCCCCTTGATGCTACTCCCCCACATTAGGAAAGACAGTCAACTGTGGAAAGCTATATTCCATATCCCCCTCCCACTGGCCAGCTAGCTCATGGTTCTCCATCATAAGATGCATCTGCGGCATCATCAAGATGGTGCCGCAGATAGTAGCCTCGGTTCTGCACTCTCTTATACTTTTTCTGTTTTATTTGTTTAGTTTCCGGCGCCCACTCACTGATCACATACAGCAGGGAAGAACTTTTAAGCCTCCAAGTGTCCACTGAACAGACTTTTCTATTGACTTTAATTAAACATTTTAATGAAAAGGCTTGCCAAGGTCTTGATTGGTACAGCCCCGTGCGGACTACAGCGAAGATGCCGAAGGGGTAAGCGAGCCAGAGCGCTCGTTAAACTGTTACTTCAGGGATTTAGAACCATGCTCCCATTAATCCACTTGGCAAATGTTCACCCTCTGGCCAACAAGATGGATGAACTCCTACTCATAAACGGAAAAAACTCTGACTTTTCCAGACCTGCTGCCTTGTGTCTCACTGAAACCTGGCTTAGTGAGCATATAACGGACAGTACACTTCATCTGCCACAGTTCCAACTCCTCCGGGTGGATCGCGAAACAGGGCTATCGGGGGGGAAAAAACAGGGTGGCGCATATGTTTCTACATAAACAAAGGTTGGTGTACAGATGTCGGAGTATTGAAGAAATCAAGCAGCCCTCACTTAGAGACCTTTTTCATTGACTGTAAACCATTCTATTCACTGCGGGAGTTTTCATAATTTATTCTGGTCAGTGTCTATATCCCACCCCAGGCCTGTGTTAAAGAGGCATTAAAACACCTGGCTGATCAAATTACAAACATGGAGCGCAAATATCCAGACTCCCTACTCGTACTTGGCAATTTTAACAGAGCGAACTTCAGCCATGGACTGCCAAAATACAGACAGCATGTTAAATGTCCCACCAGGGACAAAAACACTCTGGATCATTGCTACACAATATTAAAGGATGCCTGTCCTCTGCCTCTGTCCCCCCGTGCAGCCCTGGGCCTCTCTGAGCACTGTCTGATAGCTCTTTCAAATCTTAAAAGTTTTACAAATGTTTGATATTTGTTTTCTTTTATTTATATGATTTTTATTTTTTCTATAACTCATTTGATTTTACTCTTATTTTTGCCTCGCCTGGTTTTATTTCTTTGTAAAGAACTTTGTAACGTTGATGAAAGTGCTATATAAATAAAGTTATTATTATTATTATCATCTTATCCCAACCTACAGGCAGAAACTAAACTCGGCAAAGCCTGTGGTTAAAACTGTGAAGAAATGGACCAATGAGTCAGAAATAGAGCTCCAGGCCTGCCTCAACTGCACTGATTGGAGTGTTTTTGAGGCTGCATCTACAGACCTGGACAAACTTACCGACACTGTGACATCTTACATCAGCTTTTGTGAGGACATCAGTGTGCCCACCAAAACTTTCTGTACCTTCAACAACAATAAGCCCTGGTTCACAGCAAAATTCAGGCAGCTTCGTCAGGCCAAAGAGGAAGCCCACAGGAGTGGAGATACAATTCGGTACAACAAAGCCAGAAACACATTCATAAACGAGATCAGAGTGGCAAAAAGGTGCTATTCTGAAAAGTTGAAAAAGAGGTCTTCTGTCAACAACCCAGCATCAGTCTGGAGTGGTTTGAAAGACATTACCAACTGCAGGAGACCCCCCCCAAACACACACACACACACACACACACACACTGCAGGGAACCATCAACTGGCTGACGATCTACATGGGTTTTACTGCAGGTTTGAAAAGCAAACGTTGACAACCTTCACTCTCTCCAACCACAACACACAACTAACTGCACTCCCTGCCAGCCACTCTCCCCTCCCCACTGAACCCCCACCTGCACTCAGTACCTGTGTTGAGGACATGCGCCAGCTCTTCAAGAGACAGAAGACCAGAAAGGCACCAGGTACGGATGGTTTGTCACCCTCCTGTCTGAAAGTCTGGGCTGACCAGCTGGCTCTCTTTTTCACACTGATCTTCAACAGATCACTGGAGCTGTGTGAGGTTCCCTCCTGCTTCAAGAGCTTCACTATCATCCCGCTCCCCAAGAAATCACGTATCACAGGATTAAATGACTACAAGCCCATTGCCCTAACGTCTGTGGTCATGAAATCCTTCGAGAGACTGGTGTTGGTCCACCTGAAGGAAATCACAAGCCCCTTGCTTGACCCCTTGCAGTTTGCCTACTGAGCAAACAGTTCAGTGGAGGATGCAGTCAACATGGGATTGCACTACATCTTCCAACACCTCGACTCCCCGTGGACATACGCAAAAGGCCCTGTTTGTGGACTTCAGCTCAGCGTTCCAACACCATTATCCCAGATATCCTCCACTCCAAACTCACCTGGCTCACTGTACCAACTCCCATCTGCCAGTGGATTAAAAATTTCCTGACAGACACAAGGCAGCTGGTGAGGCTGGGGAAAATCATATCCAGCACCTGGACAATCAGCAGTGGTGCCCCCCAGGGATGTGTGCTCTCCCCTCTACTCTTCTCCCTCTACACAAACGACTGCACCTCAGGTGACCTGTCTGTTAAACTCCTGAAGTTTGAGGAAAACACAACCATCATTGGCCTTATCTGGGATGGTGATGAGTCTGCATATAGACAGGAGGTTGATCAGCTGGCCCTCTGGTGCGGCCATAACAATCTGGAGTGGAACATGCTCAAAACAGTGGATATGACAGCGAACTTCAGGAGGAGCCCCCACAGCACGGTGTCTACGGTAAAACCTACAAATTTCTGGGTTCCATGATCTCCCAGGACCTAAGGTAGGCATCCAACAGAGACACAATCATCAAAAAGGCCCAGCAGAGGATGTACTTTCTCTGCCAGCTCAAGAAATTCAACCTGCGGACATCTGGGTAGCGCAGCAGTCTATTCTGTTGCCTACCAACACCGGGATCGCCGGTTCGAATCCCAGTGTTATTTTCAGCTTGGTCAGGCGTCCCAACAGACACAATTGGCCGTGTCTGCATGTGGGAAGCTGGAGGTGGGTTATGTGTCCTGGTTGCTGCACTAGCGCCTCCTCTGGTCAATTGGAGCGCCTGTTCAGGGGGGAAGGGGAACTGGGAATAGCGTGAACCTCCCACATGCTACATCCTCCTGGCAAAACTCCTCACTGTCAGGTGAAAAGAAATGGCCGGTGACTCCAATGTATCGGAGGAGGCATGTGGTAGTCTGCAGCCCTCCCAAGATCGGCAGAGGTGGTGGAGCAGCAACTGGGACAGCTCAGAAGAGTGGGGTAATTGGACGGGTACAATTGGAGAGAAAAGGGGGGGGGGATCCAAAGAGAAATTCAACCTGACTCAGGAACTGTTGATTCAGTTCTATACTGCAATAATCCAATCTGTCCTCTGCACACCCATCACTGTCTAGTTTGGTTCGGCCACCAAACAGGACAGAGACAGACTACAACAGACAGTTAGGTCTGCAGAGAAAACCATTGGTGCCAACCTGCCATCTATTCAGGACGTATACACCTCCAGACTCAGGAAACGAGCATACAACAACACTGCAGACCCATCACACCCTGGTCACAACCTGTTCCAACTCTTAAATAAAATAAATGAAAATAAATATATCTAAAGATTGTTGTGTTGTGTTGTAGTGTTTTTATTCTATGTTAAGTACTCAGACAGCCATGAAACCGGAGTCAAATTCCATGTATGTGCAAACCTACATGACCAATAAACATGATTCTGATAAATGTCCTCAGGTACTCTGGAAGTGACGCACACACCTCCTCAATAACATGATTTAGTAACTTTGGTTTGATGTTGGTGCGCTGTTGCAGGGTCCCAGCGGGCATCAGCAGATATCTCAGCTTCACACATCCGGCCTCTTTCAGAGAAGATCTTATGCTGGCTGAGGACCGGGTCCGGGCCTGAATGAAGCTGTTGCAAAACAGTGGCTCCTCATACAGCCATAGACCAGCCATAGCAGCAGGCTCCCTGGAGGCCTTCAGGATCTTCCATGCATCCAGGACAGAGGCGTAGAAAGGCAACAGGCCTGTCAGATCTGCCTCATCCAGCCTCAGCAGAAACAGTTGCTTACTGTATCCCAGATGACCAGCTGTCTGCTGGATGAGCTTGGCTATTTCTAGCCACCGCACACCACAGTGGTAAAGCAGTCTCTGTGCGATCTTCAGCCTAAAGGCAATCACCCAAGAGGTAATGTCCACAAGACCCTGTCCTCCTTCCACTGGAAAATATAAGGCAGGGGCTTGGATCCAGTGCTGCCCTGACCAGAAAAAGTCCACTATAGCCCACGGAACATCTTCAATCAGGCCTCTTGGTGGAGGTAGAACAATCAGTCTGTGCCATAGCGTTGAGGCAACCAAGTTATTGGCAACCAAAACTCGACCCCTATACGACAGCTGGGGTAGCAACTATTTCCATTTAGACAACTTGGCACACACTTTCTCCATCACACCCTCCCAATTCTGCCTCTGATAATCCTCGGTGCCTAAAAATACCCCCAACATCTTCATCCCCCTTATTCCCCACTGCAGACAGAGTGGGTGCTGTCCTCTCTTCCACTGTCCTACCTGTAAGGCCTCACTCTTTTCCCAGTTTACTTTTGCTGATGATGCCTTCTGATACAGGCCCAGACTGTCCTGTAGTGCCTCCACGTCCCCCTGATCCCTGACAAACACATTTAAATCATCCGTGTAGGCAGAAACTATCAAAGGTAGGCTGTGTTGTGTGCCCGACAGTGAAAGCCAGCTGAAACAGCTTTTCAGCCTGCACAGCAGAGGTTCAATAACCAGTCTGTAAAGCTGCCTTGAGATGGGACAACCCTTCCTTATCCCCCTCTGCACAGGGATTAGCTGGCTCAACCCTCCCTCAACCTTCACCAAACGCTCAGAACCACTATACAATAACCCTCCCATGATAAATGATAAATGATGAAATGGTCACCAAAACCAAAAGCCCTAAGTACTGAAAACAAATAGCCATGGGTCCCCCCTGTCAAATTCTTTTTTCTTGATCTAAGGAGAGAATACCAATGTCAAGATCATCAAGTTTACATAGGTCAATCACATCTCAAAAAAAGAAAAAGACTGTCATTAATTTTTCTGCCCTGCACACAGTATGTTTGGTCAGTATGAAAAAGTATATCCAGATAGTCTCTTAGTCTGTTTGACAGTGCTCTGGAAAGCACTTTATAGTCAGAGCATAAAAGGGCTACTGGCCTCCTGTTTTTCAGCAAAGAAAGCTACATCTCCCTTTTTAGGGAGCAGGGTGAGAACTGCCCTCTTACAAGAGACAGGCATCATCCCTGCATGGAAGCACTCCATCAGTTGTCACCCTGCCACCAGGGAGCTTTAGGGATGTCATCAGCTTGCTCCTGGCAAGAGTCTTCTCCAAACTGAAGAAGAAAGAGCTCGGAGCATCCGTGTCTTTGATGTTGAGGAAACGAGACCCAACAAGGGCTCCTTTCACTCTCTCCTGCATGAAAGTCCTGAACTTTAGTCTTTTTCTTGCTGCAGGCCATCAGTAGCAAGTCTGGATTACTGTTCATAGCACACTCAATGTTCTTAATACTGTCCTCCAGCTCCTGAACTGCTGCTTTAATCCTAGCAGTGGAGTGAGATGTATACTGCTGAAAGAGGACGCGAATCTGTGCCTTGCCCACTTTCCACCACTGCCTCAGCAAATCAAAATTAGCTTTTTTTACTTTGCCAGCAGACCAAAACCTGTGCAAAGCATTGACAGAAAACAGTACCCTGCAGCATCTTGTTGTTGAAATGCCAATATGACCTAACTTTTTGCCCAGGCGAAATTATCAAATCTAAAGTGATGAGATGGTGATCAGTGAAACCAACTGGAATAAAAGTGCTACCAACTAGATTGGAAGCAAGCGACTTTGAAATGTAGAACCTATCTAGTCTGGCTGCACTCACCCTGTTCTTGCTCACCATGACCCACATGCACTGCCTAGCAGTGGGATGTTTCAACCTCCATGCAACTAGCAAATCCAATGGAGTAACTATTCTGCCTAAGCTACCAGATGACTGAATGTCTGGTTCCTCACTTGTCCTGTCCATGGTGAAATCAATGGTGCAGTTCCAATCCCCACCTATGATCAGCTGCTCCTGACGATACTTCTGCAGCTCATCCCTCAAAGCATTGAGAAAGGCTAATCTGTCATCCCCCTGAATCGGGGCATATACATTGACCAAACAGAAAAGGCACCCTTCAATTTCTACAATCAGACACCTCCCCTTAACCAATTCCACACATGATAAAATCCTTGGATTGGTTCTTTTAGTTAGCATCACTGCTACCCCCCCACTGAAGTTGTTGCCATGGCTGAGTGTATATGACCCGTCTCACCACCACCTCCAGCCTATCTCATTAATTTGGTCACCATGAGTTTCCTGCAGAAAAAACACATCTACCTTCTTCTGCTTCACAACCTCAGCCACTAAAGCCCTCTTACATCTGTACCTCCCACCATTAATGTTAAGAGATCCAACCCTGAGCCCAGGGTCCGAAATTAACTTTTTGGCTTACCGGCCAAGGGGACTGGTAGATGAAAGAATAGAGTAGGCTAGTACCGAGTTTGACGGGTGCTGCTGTTGTTGTTCTTCTCGAGTGTGTGTGTGTAATGTTACCCGCCAGTAGCGTCTAGCAACATTCTGATGCACTTTGATTGGTTAATTTCTGTTATTGTTGTTGCTATGTTATTGCTGTTGCTAAGGAGAGAGACAGAGAGCGAGAGAGATGGGGGGATTAAGTGGTTGAATTTCACTTTTTTTGTTACTCGCCATGTGGCGGGTAGGCTTCTCAGATTGACTCACCAATCAGAAAATCTACTCGCATTTGGCGGGTGGCAAGTGTTAATTTCGGACCCTGCCTGAGCCCCTGCATAAGATGGGTAGAACAGAGAAAAAGATAAGAGACAGAAACAGACTGGCATGAACTAGAAAAAATAAAGCACCCTGTGATGCATGTTCATATTTTATTTCACAACTTTTGTCCTTCTTACAGTTTTCCCCTTTGCTGCCTTTCTCAAGGCTATGATGTGTTTAAGGCGAATTTTTTTTATTGTCTCCCTGCCTGATCCGCGACCCTGACAGCAGGATAAGCGGTTTGGATAATGGATGCATAAATGGACGTTTATTCTCATCAAGCAGTTCAAACCCAACCGGCTTCTGCAGATGAGCAACTGACCTGATGAATTTCTCTGTATTATTGAAATAATCTTACTTTTACTGACTTCCCAAAAGTTTCATCTGAAAAACCATTTATGTCCTCCAGAGAACACAGATCTGTGCTGCGGTATGATGTCTCACCAACTGACACACTATCAGACTCCGAACTGTAATCCATATCCTCGGCCCCACCTGTTACCTGGCTACTGGGAATCTCTTCTACACTCTTAGTATTCCCTTCAGTAGGCCTACCTCCACCCTTCGCACTCTGTCTCTCACCACTGAACACATCCTCAGTCCCTGCCGAGCTGCTGGATGCAGTCACCTGTTCAACTGCGAGTGTTTCTGCAAGCTCTGCCCCCGGCTCCAAGGCCAAAGGCTGAGAGCCTATTTCCTTATCTACAACCGGTGGAACAGGCTGTTCCTCCAACTGGCTCTGTTCTCTTCTCCCCGCCTTGAAGACATTATCAGGGGTCAGACTGTTAGCATCTGCGGTGTTTGCCTCCACTTGCTTTCTATGTGGACATGCGAACCCGCTTATGCCCGACATCGCCATTCAAAACATTTTAACTGCCCTGAACTAGCATACACCATGTACGAGCCTTTACCATGTTTTAACTTTGAGGAAACTTCCAAACTATGTGTTGGAAAGTCCAAAAAATAAACACCCGTCTACTGAGTGACTGAACATGTTTCAGCTTCAGATCTTTACATCCAAGACTGACAGTTTTGAAGGGACTGGCGAATTTACCAAACCTCTGCAGCTCATTTTCCAACAGCTCGTTGGAAATAAACGGTGGTACACCCGACATTGTGATTCTGGTAGAGGGAACCAACAACAGGGAAACAGCACTATAGCTATCCCTGATAACTACACCAATCTCTATTGTCTCATGAACATGACACTCCTTCAAAAATACCACCATAGCCTTGTTCATCCTGGAAGCAAACAGCAGACAGCCACATCCAACTTGCTCTCCTATGGCCAACAAAACTTCCTCCACTGTCACACTGGGCTCTGGCGGGATTATCCGCATCCCATGATGGATGGACAGAGGATGCCTTTCCTCCTGAAAACCACCTGACAAAACCTCTGAACACTCGGTAAAAAGTATTAAGAAAGCTTACCTGATCATGCACATACAGGACAGATTAAGAATACAGGGGAAAATCCGAAAAAAAGACAACAATTCAAACTCTGCGCCAATTTCACATCTACCACCCTTACTCACACACCCAAACCTCCCAGCATGCAGTGCTCACACACAGAGCGACAGAGAGAGCGAGAGAGAGAGAGAGAGAGAGAGAGAGAGAGAGAGAGAGAGAGAGAGAGAGAGAGAGAGAATAAAATTGTTTGGGCAAGGAATCTTAATACTGCAAGAACAAAATGCAGTGAATTTTTAGACCCATCACATATCTAATCATGTTTGAACCTTTGTGTGAAATAGGTATTAGGTACACACATTTGAGAAGTACACTCTTTCCCCCACTCGTAGACTGGAAATACAGTTTTGTCGAAAATAAACGTTCACCATTTTTTTACAAGCCTGCTTTCGTGATAGCTATATTAAAACTGACAGGTTTTGATGTCCACACTGTACAACACAGATTTAACAGCAGTAAAACCAACAGGAATAAAGTCAGATCGACAAATTGGGTACTTGGTAGCGAACATGCGTCTGTTACCTGTATCTTATCCCTGCGCCGCTGCTGCTGGGCCAGTTTGTTGGTTAAAGCGTGGCGTCGAGCTCTTAATTCTTTAATGTCATTCTCACTGTCCCCTTCATCCTCGACATCCACGTCCCCCTCAGACACGGACAGAGAATCTGACTCTGCTTCTACTATAACATCGTCACCCTTCCAAACAGGAAACCATATGGGGACAGACAGACACGACTGTAAATTTCCCTTTATTATGTTACCCACAGCTATCATCAATATTTGACTTGATCTGCATAAAGGACTTCATCTGCATAAAGGACTTCATATTTTCGTTTGCATTTAGTGTTGATAAAGGCTAAGAGAAGTACGGTTTAAGTTGGAGGGAGAAAGAGTTCTCACCTCTTTTTCTGTGTGAGAGTCCTTCCTGTTCCTTCCATCTGGCAAGTGGTTAGGTAGAGGAGACGTTGCCATAGAGACATATTTACCTCCTTTGAACGCCAGCAAAGGCTCTTCCTGTCCACACAAAGCTTCCAGGAAGTACTTCAACACTGTCACTCTCTTACAGTCTGCTGCTATAGCCTGAAGAGGAGAACAGGAAGGGGCATGAGAGAGAGAAAGCGTATGTAAGACAGAAAGGTATGTGTGTGGACTCTTGTTTGTGTACGGCAGGTGGTTGATGGATGAACATATGTAAAAACAGTTGACAGTTGTAGGGATGTAGGTCCTTTTCACCTTCTTATCTTACAATTGCATTGCCCAGTGATTCCTTAAGCAGCTTGCTCATACAGATTTCCAACTATTCATTTTCACTGAAACGCGTTAACTTGAAATCTGAAGCCGGCACGTTACAAATTAGGTTCCTACCCTATAACATACTTTACTGTTCACAGGTGTAAGACAAGACCATTTATCATAGCTCAGCAGAGAAGGTGATCGGCTGCTGCCTCCCATCTCTCCAAGACCTGCATGCCTCCGGGACCTTGAGGTGGGCAGGGAGGACCGTGGCCGACCCCCCACCTGGGCACCACCTTTTTGAGAATCTGCCCTCTGGCAAGAGGCTGAGGTCCATCAGAACCACAACCTCACGCCTGTTGCAGTTGGATTAATCAACAGGCCCCCTGCCCCCCATTGACAGCCACTCTCCCACACACACACACACAAATATTGCGACCTGTATATAAAATTGTACTTTTACTTCACTTTTCGCTGTTAATATTTTTTTTAGATTCATTTATATATATATGGCATGGCAATAAAATATTTTCTGATTTCTGATAAGCTCTGAACCATACAACCCTGCACAATAAATTTGGATTTTGTCTTTTTTTACATGAAGGAAATTCGTGTACATGTCATTGACTCAAGTAACCCCAGACTTGAAGTTGCACTCTCTGGATCTTTTCCACTTTGACTCTTCTTACTGACTGCCTGAGCGGCAGCACCATAATATTTCTGTCTTCCTACAGCAGCTCCTCTTTAGAACCAGAACAACTAATGCAGAGGTTTTCATTGCGGTCCCTGGGTACTCACAGTACTGTTGGTTTTTCTATTCTACCATCTAATTAATTTCATTCACCTCCTTTGTCAGGTCTAAAAAAAATCCCTGATTAGATTGCTAAAATACCGGACACAAGTAAACAAAATTATGTACCGGGTAGAATAAAAAAACCAGCAGCACAGGTAGTCCCAGAGGACTGAGTTGAAAACCACGCAAAACGGCCCCTGAATTTCAATAAACCGATCTCCACCTTCACTCTCGCCACCCCCTCACCATGTCAGTGTGCTTGTCTATGTAGCAGGGCTCCTGTGGGGCAGCCAGCAGGGGTACAAAGCCGGCTAGGAGCCTGTCCTCTTCTAAGAGCAGGAGACTCAGCTCCTCATCCCCGTCTCCCTCCTCTGTGTCGGCTTTGTACAGCGGCACCTCCGCATGGTCCACACGTGCCAGCACATTGCATAAGTCAGCCAGGCACTGCCAGACATCAGGGCTGCAGCTGGACGCAGGTAACAGCAGTGAGTGACAGTGTGTGTGTGTGTGTGTGTGTGTGTGTGTGTGTGTGTATGAAAGAGTAGGTGTATGCAGCGTGTACATGTCTGTTATCTGGGTTGTCACCAGCAAAATTGTTAAAAGTGGTGAAAGATAATCAATCAGGTAATTTACCAAATGTTAATACCAAATAGGAATACCAAAAGTAAGGTGTTCTGTACTGCGTTTAAAGATATCTAAATGTCTGCTTTAGTATCCTATGTTGTAAGAGTATGTATAGGTAGCTGCTCTCACTCAATACTGCAAGGCGGGGGATTCCACTCATCAGGGTGTCCCAACATCCAATCGGACCACACCTTGATGCTGGGGAGAAGCTCTCTGAGGTCCAACAAGAAGGCAGAGACTCTTACCATGCCCTCTAACTCCTCCCCTTTGCCCACATCCTCTCCGTCCTCAATTGCAATGGGCTCTGAAGAGGGAATCAAAAATAGAGGATGACCAGAACAACAAGCCTACAGTGAATAGATTGCCCCATGCAAATGAGTCCAGGCTAGGGAAAATCATTAACAATTCAAGCTTACATCACTTACTAGAAACAAAAATAAAAACAATATGTTATAATTGTCTATCTAAAAAAAATCAGGCCAAACATTTGTTGGAGATTGTGTATGCGTGATCTGACCCAAAAACACAAACTGAGAGGACACTCAGTGTTTTTTGCCTGTCATATATTTGCATTTACATTGATTTTCAGCAAAACTCCACTTTTACCTTCTTGGTAAGGATCGGTATCAACACCCGGTATTAAACAGGCGCCGCTGCTAAATTATTAAAGATCGTAGTATTGATAAGCGCCGACATGAATGGTTCTGCTTTTGGTATAGGAGAAATTAAGAAAATAAATTAATAAATTTTAAAATATTATAATAATAATAAATACATTTATTTCAGTTACATAAATTTTGTCTAGCACGTTTTATCTCACCATCTCAGTTTCTAACTTGCAATAAGATTAAGAAATTCGTCTATGATGCATTTTTGCTATTCCCCATCCAGAAGAACATGGGTTAATGACTAAAACTCTGCCCAGACACGAGAAAATAAAGCAATGTTAATTCTGTTCATTTGTTTTTGTTTTTTCTTTTCTCTTAAAAAAATATCAAAAAGGAACCGATAAGAGTACCGTTTAAGTACTGGATCGGCAGTATCGGTTAGAGTAGTAGTGCCGTTAAAATCTTAATGATACCCAACCTTACTTCTTGGATAACCCCCCCCACCCCTTCAATTTGACTTGAAAATTGCAGTACCAGTGTTAGACACAAGTGCAGAAGTAAAATATCAAAATAATGCTGCTGTTTATCCAGGTCCAGAGTTTACCGTCTTCTCACCTGTGGGCATTTCCCTGAGCAGGTCTGTGCAGCGCTGTACCAACAATGCGAACACGGCCAAGCCCAGTGCTGTGGTCTGCTCCTGCAGAGCCGAGCGCACCTCCCCGTCTCCTTCTGACAAACAGAGGCAAGGACTGGGAAGGTTGATTTTTCAATACATGCAGAGGGGGATCGTGAAATTATGAATATGTACAAGCGTAACATTAAGATTTAAGCCTTACGGATTGTTGGGTTCATGTTTGTAATCTCTTCCTGTATTTGAAGTGTGTATGTGTGTCCAAACTATTTTTTTCCCCCATGAGGTTTACCTCTGCTGTGGGCATTGTGTATGGTGAACATGTTGATGGTGATGATTTGAAGCAGACGCGTACTGCCCAAAGGGCACGGGCTGTGCTGGAGCAGTGCCCTCAACTCCTGCAAGACACGGCGAGCTACTCCAGGAAAGGACTCCATGCTGTTTTAATCACACACACACACACACACACACACACACACACACACACACACACACACACACACACACACACACACACACACACTTTTTTGCTATCTGCTATAACAGTTGCTGCTCAAGTGTTATTCATTGCAAGAATTAAAAGCTGAGCACGCAGCAGACAAACCACTCACCCAACTTTAGTGTAGAGCTTCCCGTGGGAATGCAGGAAACTCAGAATAAACCTCTTATTGAGCTGGACAGGAACAAAAGAAGACCGGGCAGAAAAAGAAAAATGGGCATGACTTATCCTTTGGTTAATTTTTCAGCTACAGCTTCATGAGAAGTGCGCATACGTATGTATGTACACACACACACACACACACATATGGACACAACAACATAGGTTCATCACGCAGCAAAAGAAAAGGAGGGACTTGGGCCTGATGACTACATTTGGGGGGCACCTGGGAAATTTGTATGGCGGGACAGTAGTGATCGGAGGAAACAGAGGGCCTATTGAGGCTGGTAAAGAGAAAACACCTGCACACAATCACCAAACAGCCACTTACATCAGGATGCAATGAGAACTGATGAAGACAGCGAGAGAGAGAGAGAGAGAGAGAGAGAGAGAGAGAGAGAGAGAGAGAGAGAGAGAGAGAGAGCGAGAGAGAAAATGAATTGCAAAGAGAAAATAGGTAGATTGGTTACAAAAAAAAAAAGAAAGATAGATAAGTACCCCAAAATAACTATCTACATTTCAGTGAGAAAAACAACATGTGAAATGTTATCTATGATGTTAGTATATGTGCAAACAGCTTTAAGAGGTTAATGGGGTTGGACTGCGAATAATAGGTGAATGTGAACACAGTACTTGGAGAACACAGGGAAAGACTTATCTCCTACTAGAAGCACAAGAAAAAACTTATCTGCTAACCCAAACTACCTAAAACACTAAAGCAAAAAAAAAAAAAAAAAATCACACCCATAACAAACAACGGAGGTCAACACTAAGTGTTTTAGTGAACACAAAGTTATTTTTCTGAGCAACAGACAGCAAAGACTCGGCCAACACCCAAACTGCAACCTGAGTGAACACAGAGAAATCCATCCATCCATTATCCAATCCGCTTATCCTGCTCTCAGGGTGGCGGGGGATGCTGGAGCCTATCCCAGCAGTCATTGGGCGGCAGGCGGGGAGACATCCTGGACAGGCCACCAGGCCATCACAGGGCCGACACACACGCACACACACCTAGGGACAATTTAGTATGGCCAATTCCCCTGACCAACATGTCTTTGGACTGTGGGAGGAAACCGGAGCACCCGGAGGAAACCCACGCAGACCTGCAAACTCCACACAGAGGACAACCCGGGACGACCCCCAAGGATGGACTACCCCGGGGCTCGAACCCAGGACCTTCTTGCTATGAGGCGACCGCGCTAACCACTGTGCCACCATGCCGCCTACACAGAGAAATAGCCAACTAATAAACAGCAGGACAGTGACTCTCCCTCACACACTGTGCAGATTTAGAGGAGAGTGAATCCATGAAGAGATGGTGTGATGGCTAAACCGAGACCAAGTATGACCTACAATGTCCTGCTTGTTCTGGAGGGTCAGTCACCACACGGTCACTCTCAACAGAGGAGCGGGAGGTCACGTTCACAGAACATTTTAGTGTATCAAAGCAGTTTGATTAAAAGGGGGCAACAAAGTGCTGTTTCACCAACTCGGCAATAAACTCAGCTTCAAGCTTCTCTTGGGTTACATCAAGTCACTTACGGTTTACTTGACTAAGAGCTGTTGAATCTCTTGGGGTTTTTCACTTTTGTTCCGCTTTATATTATCCCCTAACAACGGAGGCTTACTTTTAGAGTCTGTACTGAAGAAAATTTCAAATAATCTCAAAGACTGGCCTAAACAGTGCATTTTGAGAAATATAAATCGTAAATCTTTAGAGGCCAAAAACAACAAAGTGGATCAGCAGCAGAAGATGAAAAAAGAGGAGGAAAAAAACAAAACCTTGAAAGAAAAAGCTGAAATGAAAGCAGCGGACATAATGAATGAGTGGGGGAGTAAAAAAAAAAACGCCTTTGAGCTGTGCATATAACTGTGTAGGAGAAGTCTGTGGGAGATGTCTGTGGTGCAAGGTCATGTGAGTGTGTCTGTATATGTTCTTGAAGAAAAAAATGTTTTTTGTGCCGCTATCAAGCACGCCTGCAGTGGCACGTGATGAAACATACGAGAAAAAACATGCGCATACAACCACGCATGTGCATACAACCACGCATGCAGACCAGAGTGGGCGAGCGCATACATTAATGACACTTAAAGATAAAATTTCAAAAGATGAAATTTAAAAACCACACTGTGTGTAATTGCGAGAGTGTGCGTGAGGTCATCTTACATCGCTGGCACTGAGACTGCACAGCTCTCCGTCCTGTTCAGAGTCCCTGCTGGACTCGCTGCCTCCTCTATGTGAAGATGGGTTTACCACATGTCCGCTGGGGCGAATCCAAATCTCCACACGTGCTCCCTCCTCCCCTCTTCCTCTTCCTCGCACCGCCGGGCCCCTGGAGCCTCCCTCGGTTTCCTGCCTCTTTCTTCTCTCCAGCTGGTCTGCCTGCGGGAATAGCATTTTATTTCTAATATTACAGGTCTAAGCAAGTATAACACAATGGACACACAGGCTTCTGGTTACTGACACCAATTATAATGTTAGTGATCAGCTGCTGATGGCACCGGTTGATGCTTCCTTCATTCAGATCACTGTGGCTTGTGTACCTGCTGAAGCCAACTGGCAAACTGACCCAAAGAACTTAAGTGTTCTGAATGGCTGGCTTTACATCTGTTGGACAGCGTATGTCTTTGTGTATCTTGACTTCTGATTTCATGACAATTAACTTCCTTACACATGACAAGCGTCAGTGCACCACTGAATTCTCCAAGTGATAGAACAGATGCATCATCGCGGAAGCACAAATGGAAGTAGACAGCGGAAACAAAAACAGAAAGTAAATTTGCTGGCCAGTATAGAACAACAGCTACGCTATGTACTTGTGTACTGAGGCAACTACACTTCGGGAAATAACTGTTTATTAGGGATTTATTGATGCACCGTGGCACGATATTCCACGATTCAAAAATATGACGATACGTATCGTGAAGCTGAAAAATTGATCGCAATATCAAGTCAATTAGATTGTCATCCCCCAGAGGATGTCGATTCATTCATTCATTCATCATCAGCCGCTTCTCCGGGGTCGGGTCGCAGTGGCAGCAAGCTAAGTAGGGCACTCCAGACATCCCTCTCCCCAGCAACGCCCTCCAGCTCCTCCTGGGGGATCCCAAGGCGTTCCCAGGCCAGATTGGACATGTAGTCCCTCCAGTGAGTTCTGGGTCTACCCTGGGGTCTCCTCCTAGTTGGCCGTGCCCAGTAAACCTCCAAAGGAAGGCGCCCAGGAGGCATCTTAATCAGATGGTGCAATATGCAAAATCTCAGTTTTGCTTGACCAACCTGTTGTTGCGCCTGATGTTCGCTTGCCATAGAGACTAAATGTTGGAAAGAAAATGGAGGAGGTGGAAATAGAGGATGCTCTGTCAAGCTTTTAGTCAGTCGTATGGCATAATTTTGGTTTTCCAGCATGGAGGCAAGAAAATAGTGACGAGATTTGGACCGAACAAAGACTATTTGCAAGCTCTGTCAATTCACTATGGCTTACACAACGGCTAACACCCACTAACATGCTCCACCATCTACAACGGCATCATAAGGACAAGCTAAAGTCGCTGCCTGATAAATCAGCAAAAGGCCAAACAACTCTTTAAGAAGTCATTTGCTTCAGCGCTTTTGGCATCAAGTCAGCGGGCAAGAGAAATAACAGAAAGCATCAGTACTTTTACTGCTAAAGACGCGAGACCATTTTCAGTAGTTGAGGATGAAGAATTTCAAAAACTTGTCAACACGCTGGAGCCCAAACATCCCATTCCGTCCCACGTAACATTTCAACAAATCTGTAGTTCCTGCCATGTATGAGGATGTGAAGGTAAAGGTTAAAGAAGCCCTCCAGAAGGCCGCGTCACGATAACCACAGACGGCTGGACCTTTCATGCCACCCAAAGCTACACAGCCCACATCATCAACTACTGGAAATGGTTGAGTTTTGTTCCCTAAATGCACGCGATGTTGTATCGAACTGTGAGCCCTGATTCGTCTGTTGAACTGAATCGTGAGTTGACTGTATCATTACGCCCCTACGACAAACCTATCTAAATACTGACATTTAGATCCCCATAAGATCCATGGCAAACTTCCCCCTTGGACTCACCACTACACTTTCACATTCTAACGGTCCAACTTCAGACTTGCACGAATAATCCAGCCATTAAATTTTACTTTCAGCTCCAAAACAACAACTCCCCTCCAACAGTTAGTTACCGCTCTACTTCCGAGACACAACACCAGACAGGAACGCATCACCAGATCAACCTCACATGCACTTATTCCAGTCTCAGCTTGCATAAACAACTATGGTCAGAGATCATTTTTTCACACATACACTGAAATCTGGAATGAGGTCCTGTATTACATTAGAGCAATAAGCTCCATTACGCACTTCAAACAGGCATACAGACATTACTCATGGAAGGACACACTTGCGACCACTGATTCAACTCATATACAATCTAACTCACTCCACTCAAGTCCTCTCCTTTGTAGTGTCTGTGTAGCGGTTTGTTTTGCCGTTGTTTTGTTTCTATAACTTTTTCTGTTTTTATTTTGTATTGTAATGTGACTCTGTCTTTTATGTGCTGCAGAACAGAAACGTGCCGCAAACCAGTTTTAACTGAGTCAGACCAGTTTAAATGTAACACATTTAACATCTGTAATGTTACTTTTAAATCTTTTCCTGTATAATAATAAAATGAAAATTAAGGGGCGTCTGGGTAGTGTAGCGGTCTAATCCACTGCCTACCAACACAGGAGATCTCAGTTCGAATCCCCGTGTTGCCTCTGGCTAGGTTGGGTGTCCCTACAGACACAACTGGCTGTGTCTGTGGGTGGGAAGCTGGATGCGGGTATGTGTCCTGGTTGCTGCACTAGCGCCTCCTCTGATCGGTCGGGGGGCCTGTCCAGGGGGCAGGGGGAACTGGGGGGAATAGCTCCCACACGCTACATCCCCCTGGTGAAACTCCTCACTGTCAGGTGAAAAGAAGTGGCTGGCGACTCCACATGTATTGGAGGAGGCAAGTGGCAGTCTGCAGCCCTCCCCAGATCAGCAGAGCCGGGGTGGAGCAGCTACCGGGAAGTTTCAGAAGAGGTGGGGTAATTGGCCAGATACGATTGGGGAGAAAAGGGGGGGATTTTTTTTTTTTTTAAACTGCACCAAGCATTATTTTTCATTATGAAGTCATGATAAGATCTTAATGCGGTGTTATCAGGGAACTCGAACAGGCAGAAAATGAGTTCTTCCATTTTGATCAAATCTCACACCACCTGTATCATGTTATGTCACGCTGTAAAATAATAGGTTGCACTTTGAAAGGTCAGCAGCAAACGGTCAAAGTTCAAATTAGTTTAACTTTGTGTGGAATGTTACTATGCATAATTTAAGTGCTGTGCATTGCTGGAGGGTGCAGTTGCAGTGAAACACCCTCGCCATGGGAAAACAATGTCTCTGCTAGTGCCAAGGGATTTTGCTGCTAATCACATGTAAGCACTTTTAGGCTTTCACCATATTCCCCAACATCTCTGTCCTGCTCAACACTGAACTGTATTTTTATTTGGGCCTGCTGTTGTCACATGCTGTCATCTGAAGCAATAGTGTAAGACTGAGCAGCCTTGAGAGAGTCGCCAGGATTCATATTCTTAACAGCATTTAAACACTTGTCGGTGAAGGTTTTCATTTGACCTGCACCGCATCCAGCCGTGATCAGCATCTTCACATTCATGGACACTGCACATGCTCCTTATTCCCCCACGACGACGTGTATGCACACTTCTGTCAAACTTCGACTTTCACGGTAATAACTCCAGATATATCGTCTGTGACAACGACGCGTCTCATATGGGTTCACTTTCAAGGACACCCAGGTGCTGAGGATGAACCAGACTCAGATAACCGTCTAACTCAGCTGTAGTTAAATTATAGTAGAGCAAGCTAGAGTTACAGATTGAGTTGGGTACAATATTCATGATAATTCAAACAAGTTTTTAGTTAGCTTTAGGTGTATAATCTTTGTGCGTACCTTGTCAAGTCAAAAATTTTTTTTAAATTTATTTCTGATTTTTCCCTTTTTTCTCCCAATTTAGTGGCCAATTGATCCCTATTTTAATTCAAACACCCACCCTCGTATTGCATGCGTTCGCCAACTGCATCTCTCCGGCCGGCAGTCTCGAAGGAAAGCGCCTCCCCACTTTCGTGACAAGGCGAATCCAAGCCGAACCACTGTTTTTCCGACACACACAGAGACGCATTCACATGACGAACACAAGCGGACTCCGCCCCCCTCCCGAAGACAGCGTTGCCAATGATTGCTGCTTCATCGAGTCCGGCCATAGTCGGATCTGACGAGACCGGGGCGCGAACCCCAGTCCCCAGTGGGCAACTGCATCGACACCAAGCCGATGCTTAGACCGCTACGCCACCGCGGACCCTTGTCAAGTCAATTTTACTTGTATAGCCCAATATCACAACTTTGCCTCAGGGGGCTTTACAGCAATACACCATCCTGTCCTTATACCCTGCCATCAGATAAGGAACAACGCCCTAAAAAAAAAAAACCTTTAACGGGGAGAAAAAAAATAGGAAGAAACCTCAAAAGAGGGATCCCTCCCCCAAGACAGACAGATGTGTAATGGAAATGTACGTCTGTCTTGTATGTGTGTATATGGGTGAGACTGGTTCATGCTTGTGCCAGAACAGGTCAAGTAGTTCGTAAGACACTATTTAGTGCCAGCTGTTATTTGCAGAAGTGCGCTGATGAGGTGCTCCTCATTTCAATCCCTGAACTGTGCCTGCGCCCACAAACTGAGGCCATATGAACCTAGAGAGGCTGATCTTGTCTACCATCATCTATCTACCTTTATCTTTACTGAGTTCCTCTCTAGATTTCTTTTGCCGATGTGGACAGCCGTAATGGACTCAAATAGTTGTGTCTCACCTTGCGCTTAGCTTCTTCGAACAGACTCATCAAACTCTCCTTAGCAGTGAGGATAGGGTTGGAAGCTGCCAAGCTGCGCATGTAATAATAAACAGCATCCAACTTCCGCTTCTGGGAAAAAAAGAGAATAAGAAAATGGAGTCACTGGAAGGGTATAACTACAAGAGGGTCCACTGATAGTAAATTACAAGAAAAAAGGACTTTGAAATGCATCTCGATTTTTTTTCTCACTGGTACATGGCTGGAAAAACATAATCGTAGAACATCTATGAGTAAGGACCACAAGACGTTTCATAACGCCCCCCCCTCCCCCAACTACTTAGTGCCTGGCTAGCTAAAACGCTAGCTAAAACTCCACTAGCTTTACATTTCATCTTGCCCTTTCATTTCTCGCTTCCCCCAAAACACTTACTGTGTAGACTGCCAGCAGGGCCAACTGGTTGTAAGGTCGTCCATTTTTAGGGGCAATCTGCTGGGCTTTCAGGTACCAACTTTAAAAAAAGAAAAAGAAAAAAAAGAGTATCAACCATTGGAACGTCTTTATGCATGCTCAATAATCCAGGTAAGAAAATCACAGAAAGTTGAATCGGTTCATCTGGACACAATGTTTATTGAGAGAGAAACGGTTCATCACTCATCTCAGTGACCTCTTCAGTCTCAACTGACTGCAGGTACCCCCACTTATAAACAATACAGTAGCATAACGACTGAAAACAACGATCAGTTTTATATGCAAATTGCTGTGACTTTTCAATGGCAATGTGTACTAGTCACAGTGGAATCTAAAAAGAAATCCTCTGAAAGCCATCCTCTGAAAGGAACAGAGAAGTGGCATTCTCAGGTATGGTGCCACATTTTATGCTTCTACAGGGGTCACCAACCCTGCTCCTGGAGAGCTACCATCCTGCCGGTTTTCCCTCCAACCCTAATTTAACACACCTAACCAAGGTCTCGTTAAGCTCTCCAGCAGCAGGGTTGGTGACCACTGTACCATTTCACAGAAAACAGCGTAAACTGGGAAATCTCAGAAAGAAATATAGATGTAAGCTGCAAATCCTGGTTTCAAGCCTCTGAGCAGTATACAGCAGTGAAGTGGAGTTGTACAAAATTTAGGCCTGGGCGATAAAACGATAGCAATATGTACTGGCGACAGACACTTCATAGATAGCAATAAGAAAATTGTTCAATCGTTTCCTTTAAATGCATTAAATGCAAACTGCCATGAAAGCACATAATGAATACGCATCCTCCCTCCCTGGCTCTTAAACCGCCTATCATACCCCTTGATAATGGAGTTTGCTATGAGTGACACACAAACAGCCAATCATTTAACAGACAAATCCCCAAGTGTGCCCCCTGCCTGGCTCACAAACAGCCTATCATCCATCCAACCATTATCCAAACTGCTTATCCTGCTCTCAGGGTCGCAGGGATACTGGAGCCTATCCCAGCAGTCATTGGGCGGCAGGCGGGGAGACACGCTGGACAGGCCGCCAGGCCATCACAGGGCAACAGCCTATCATATCCCTTGATACTGGAGAGTGCTATGTGTGACACGCAAACAGCCAATAATTTAACAGGTGTGTTGTCGGTTGCACCATTAACATGAGACAAAACAACAGAAACAGCGTGGAGTGAGAAAATGAGTGCAGTTGGTGACCAAATTGTTGATGAAAAAGGACAGGTCAGCTCGCCAGTATGGCAGTTTTTGTTTTCTTTCTAAGTCTGACTAATATCAGAACATTTCTTCTTCTTTTTTTGGATTATTCCGTTTCTCAGGGGTCGCCACAGCGGATTTTATACTTCCCATTGGTACCCTGTGAGGGCACAGCACCAATGGCGGCTGTTATTGACCCGGGCCTCGACCCATCCCGTATGGAGCCTCAACCAATATGGTATGGTCTTGTCAATCAGCATACTGATTTGGCAAAATTTTACGTTGGATGCCCTTCCTGACACAACCACTAACCCTATGGAC
Organism: Lampris incognitus; assembly: GCF_029633865.1. Taxonomy (NCBI): domain Eukaryota; kingdom Metazoa; phylum Chordata; class Actinopteri; order Lampriformes; family Lampridae; genus Lampris; species Lampris incognitus. Next base: position 44,204,582 of record NC_079218.1, read on the forward strand.
CAATATCACAACACTGAGGTGGTTAAATTCAAAATAAAGCGGTTAAATTCAACCTTTTTTCTCCTGGTCTTTATTGAAAATTGGTAATTAAAAATGATCAATACCGACTGAAATGAAACATTTTATTGGGATACATTTTTCAGCTATATCGCCCAAACCTAATGGAATTTTTTCAGTTAAGGTTTGGCACTCACCAAGTTTCACAGTGATGAAGACATCTGTCTTACAAGGTAAGATACACCGACCAGCCAAAACATTAATACCACCTGCCTAACACTGTGCAGGCCCCCCCCCCCCATGCTGCCAAAACAGCTCTGACCTGTTGAGGTATGGACTTCACAAGACCTCTGAAGGTGTCCTGTGGTATCTGGCACCAAAACATTAGCAGCAAACCTTTTGAGTCCTCTAAGTTGCGAGGTAGGGTCTCCATGGATCACACTTGTTTTTCCAGCACATCCAACAGATGCTCCATTGGACTGACATCTGGGGAATTTGGAGGCCAAGGCAACACCTTGAACTCTTTATCGTGTTCCTCAAACCACTCCTGAACATTTTTTGCTTATGGAAGGGCACATTATCCTACCAAAAGAGGCCACTGCCATCAGGGAATACGGATATCATTAAGGGGTGTACTTGGTCTACAACAATGTTTAGGTAGGTGGTACGTGTCAAAATAATATCCACATGAATGCTAGGGCCCAAAGCTTCCCAGCAGAACATCGCCCAGAGCATCACACTCCTCCAGCTTGCCTTCTTCCCATAGTGCATTCTTGTGCCATCTCTTCCCCCAGGTAAACAACGCACACGCACCTGGCTGTTCAATGATGTAAAAGAAAATGCATTTCATCTGACCAGTCCACCTTCTCCCATTGCTCCACGGTCCAGTTCTGACACTCACGTGGCAATTGTAAGCACTTTCTGCAGTGGACAGGGGTCATCATGGGCACTTGGACCGGTCTGCAGTTACACAGCCCTGTACGCAGCAAGCTGTGATGCACTGTGTGTTCTGACACCTGTCTAACATAGCCAGCATTAGCCTTTTCAGCAATTTGAGCTACGGTAGCTCTTCTGTGGGATCGGACCAGATGGGCCAGCCTTCACCCTCATGTGCATCAATGAGCTTTAGGTGCCCATGATCCTGTTGCCAGTTCACCGGTTGTCCTTCCTTGGACCACTTTTGGTAGGTACTGACGACTGCATGCTAGGAACACCCCACAAGACCTGCCATTTTGGAGATGCTCTGACCCAGTCGTCTAGTCATCACAATTTGGCCCTTGTCAAAGTCGCTCAGATCCTTATGCTTGCCCATTTTTCCTGCTTCCAACACATCAAGTTTAACAACTGACTGTTCACTTCCTGCTTAATATATCCCACCCCTTGACAGGTGCCACTGTGACGAGATAATCAATGTTATTCACTTACCTGTCAGTGGTTTTAATGTTCTGGCTGATCAGTGTAAAAGCAATCATTACTACATTCATGCCAGCTTTTGAACTCACGGTGAGTTTAGAAGTGTGGGACCAACTATGTCCATATAAACCAATCACAACCAAATTTCTTGACACTCCATCCTAGATGTGCATATGTATGAGATTTACTGATATTTGGTCAACAACATTCACATTCATTGCATTTTCTATCCTTCTGAATTAGTCCAGTTCAAAAAGACAACTAACACATTATTATGCTGCACCTTTGCAGATGTGTGCAACAAGTTTCACATAAACTGAAATTTACCATCTACAGCTGGCATCAGAAAATATTTTGTTTATTGCTTACCTGCGGGCCTTGCCATAGTTGGCAGAATTGCTGGCCTGTTCCCGGTAGCGGGCTATGTCTCCCTGACAAATCATACAGCGCTGCGCACTGATGAGAGCATACTTCACCTGGGAAACACATTGACAAAAACCAAAATAATTTAAACTGATACTGATATTAAAATTATTACATGTACAATTCTAAAAACAACTTTAGATATCACGCCTCAATTTGTCTATGACAATGTTTCTAACAACATACTAATCACATCATTTCGTGGCTCAACCACCAAGTTGTAGTACTTGATTGTTCTTAACCTCTTTGATTCCATAAGAGTTCAATGGTTTTGCGAAATATTTTATTTCCCTGTTGGTTTAATATATGTATGTTTTATTTTGAATGTTTTTTTCTATAGAATATAACATTAAGGCCCAATCCCAATCTCTCCCCCGACCCTAACCCTTCCTTTTGGGCATGGCCACGTAGGGTAGGGTGTCATGTTTCTTTTGGGGATCAAGGGGTAGTGGTCATCTAGCCCACCGAATGGAGCGTTTTCAGATGCAAACTCCAAATGGAGAGGTAGAAGAAAATTCCCAGAATGCTTTGCGAACTGAGGCAGTGGAACATGGAACACGGCTACCGGTGTGGGTTAAGAAGCCCATAAATGTGTTATTTATGGGCTTCTTAACCCACATATCTTCACAAATAATCATGCAAACATTTTAAAAATGCATTGGAATATCTTAGTTTAATGTAGATGCAAAGGAATATGTAATTGGAGAACAAGCATTTCAGAAAAACTGCTATTCATGATGTCAATAGAACTTTGTGTAAACGACAATTTGTGAGTAACAGAAGTTATTTCCTTGTCTCGTGTATGAAGCTTGAAAATGATCCAACAGCAAATTTTCTGCACTTCCCCGCTCATGTGATACCAGCGCTGGGCAGAAATTTCTATGGGCAGAACTACACTGAAATAGCCGATGTGTAGACATGCTTACTGGCTATTGTCAATAGATTAATCGGTCTTGTTCTGTCCTGCACATGTGGACAGATTTGTCACTACAATAGTTGATAATGGTAGTAAGCAACAGGCTTTAATTATAAAATGTACTATAGCACTTTAATGTGATAACCATGGTTCTAGGGACTCCTGAGCAAACCAGGCAACTAATAACATTCCAAGCAGCAGACGCATTGATGATGGTGATGAAACAACAAGTGGTGTCCCATTTCCTATAGGTAAAGGTTTCAAACCCTACCCCTTGTAACTCCATTCTGAATGGCCACCTCCAAGTAGAAGGCAGTCCAAAACAAGGGGTAGGGCAGGGCCTAAATGATATCCAAGTTTAATGTTGCCCAACCTGGTATCTGGAATTAGTAATCACCATAAACCAGAGTTGTGACCAAGTCACTGTTATGCAAGTCATAAGTAAGTCTCAAGTCTTAACCTTCGAGTCTCAAGTCAAGTCCCAAGTCGTGAAGGGCAAGTCTCAAGTCAAGTCCCAAGTCACCGAGCTCAGGTCAAGTCAAGTCACAAGTCCCTAATTTCAGGTGTCAAGTCATCAAGTCTCAAATGCAGGGTGTTATAAACCAATTTAACACATTTTTTTAAATTCAGGTAATATTAAATTGTTTCATTACAATAGTACATAAATAAACCACAGATAATGTTAGAAATAATTGTTATTTTATTGTATTCAAATTTGGACCACAGTTGGATTTTGTTTTACATTTAAGAAATAATAAAAGGCACACTCTAAATCACAAATGAGCGCACAACTCTTAATAACAATACAAAACATATTGATCATTCCAATACACAATAAACAAACACTCTCTCTGCTTGTCTAGTTCGACCTACAATTTATTGCACTTGCAAAATATCAAGTTGGCTAGGACTTTATCGCCTCCCTCCAAAGCCACTCCTCCAAAACACGCAAACACGCACTGCCTGACTAGCCTACTGCTGGAGGTAGATAGGTTGACAGGCAGGTAGGCCATCCAATCATTTTAACCGGACACCTTAAAATGATTGGATGGGTTTATAACGGTCCTGCGACTTCCACAGATTACTCTTTTTATTTTTTTAATTTAGTGTCAGAGCATTTTATTTATTGATTGCTGTCGGGATGTAAAGAGAATTGCAAAAAATATAACAAAAAGTGCTTCTGAAAAAAAATCGCCTTCCCTACCTTTAATTATTTGACTCCCTAGACTGGTGGAATCAGGGGTGCTGTTGGTGTAATTCAATAAATACATGGGCTGTGTGTGATGAAAGGCGCACCCTACTTATGTACGCTTATTAAGTACCGACATACGTGACGATGTGTACTTAATACGCATACATTAAAATATATAGGGGTGCATTTTTGGTCACAGCCGTAGAGGTATGAGAACCACTGGACTAGACACAAGGGAGTATTTCACAAAGCTGGCTAACTGAGTATGCCTGACATCTGCGCAAAGTAAACCCTGGACACCTTTCAGATCTGGAACATGGATTGAAGTAAAAAGAGCTGTTCCGGGGTTCACTCTGCACAGAAGTGAGGCTTACTTAGTTAGCCAGCTCTGTGAAATAACCTACTACCCCATGGCTCTAATCTAAGCCAATGCTTAGTAGGCTATGTTTCATATTGGGTGCGGTGCACTGTGTCATGCTCTGGGCATTAAGTCAATTGCCATCTTGCCATACAAAAAGTGCTATAATATAGGATATTATAGGTATTAATTTTGGTTTCATGAAACAAGTAAATGTATTTATAAATGTTTATAATTCAATGGAGAAAAATCTTTCCAAAGACATTATATAACTAGATTAATTTGAATCATGGAGATACTTTAATATTTTTTATTTATTTGTTTATTTGACAAGGACAATGCACAATAAATATATTGCACCAGAATTAGCTATAAGCCAATTTGCATCTGTAGTCCCTTGGCAGGAGTCGTCGGTAGCACATACTTCGGAGCATCGAGTCTAAATGCTCAATTTAAAACAGTGTAAACATAATCACGATTGAATACCACTAGTTCAGTGCCCGTTCGGAATGGGCTGATTTTCTCGAGAACCGAATTATATTACGCATATTTAAAACTATATCATATTATATTATAGTATGATACGTGAAACCATACACTGAAACAGTGTTTGATAGGCTAATTATCAGGGGGCAACAGGGGGTATGATAATTCATTCCGGTGACTGCTACATCGCCCAGACATGGTTTGTCCACTGGGCCAACATAATTGAATATTCGCTGTTAGGTGTTCTGAAACAGAACAGTACGTTCAATTGTATTGTTGAGATGAAATTGGGACGATGTTGGGGCGATATAGCCTGGCGTATTCCGAACGGGCAGATTGGGTCTGTGTGTGTGTCTGACCACTCACATGCTACTGTACCTGTAGGCTAGCAAACAAACTTACTTCTCTTTGTGGCTTTTCAGATGACGCAGAAAGTTTGACGTTGTTGAAATCCCATCTGATAATTTCGCTGCACGTGTTTTACAAACGGCAGTCCTTTTCTTCCCAACAACTTCGAAGTTCTTATAGCTGTAAATCATTATTTTTGGAATCGTTCCAGCAGCAGCCGCACTTGCCATGATTGCAAACTCTCCGCGCTCATGTTGAGTAGAGCTGACGTTAGTTTTTGAGTAGCATGATGGTACCTCCAATTAGATTTGAGTATTTTGTTTTCCCGCCCATCTAAACGTTTGATTGGCCCTACGCGATGCCTGTGCGTAGGTAATTGTGTGCGCGCTGGAAATGAAGAATGATTACAAAATAAAATACGAGAGAGGTGCCTCCCGCATAAACATTGAGAAAACACTCAAACAATTCTCTCGAGTCATCCAGCTCAAGTCCAAGTCCAAGTCATAGATGTCAAGTCTCAAGTCAAGTTTCAAGTAATTTTCATTTTGGCAAGTCAAGTCCCAAGTCATCAAATTTGTGACTCGAGTCGCACTCGAGTCCAAGTCATGTGACTCAAGTCCACAACTCTGCCATAAACATTGCTTCGTGACAGCAGACCTTGCAAAATGAGCTCCGTTCATTAAGTTCTCAGAAATCATGACAAATAGGGATGCACCCATACTGACACTGATAAGGATATTGGGCTGATACTTGGCTAAAATGTATTATCGGTATCAGAAAGTTTTCACAAGACAATGACCCGATACCAAAATCCATAAATAAAAGCAAAATATCTTGATTTACAGCATTTTTTGGCAGATGGAAGCCTGTATTTTGTTTTTTTTTAAATGGTAGGGAAAAAAAGGCGGACTCTATTTCAATGAATTTGCCCACTGTCCCCAAACTAATGGTCTAAGTTTGCACTATTCTGCAAACGTAATGGATCGAACCGATATCCCGTATCAGCCAATACTTAACGATTCGCACTTGGAATTGGTATCAGCAGGGAAAAGTGGTATCGGCGCATCCCTAATCAAAACATTTGAAATATTCAACTGCTTAAAATGTTTCATCGTGTTTCTAGTATGTACACATTCACAAACGTGTGCTACAAAAAAAAAAGTGTTTTGTTCTACCGTTTTGCGCAACGGCCGAACTCTGATAGCCATGCCATCCATGTAGTCCTCCAGCTTAAACTGGAACACTGTCTGCAGCTTCTGAAGCAGCTTCTCAAAGAATACTGCTCCCTGCAAAAAAGACAGAATAAATAATGAAAATCAATAAAAGATAAGTCAAATTGTTTAAAATAAAATCAGGGTCTTATTTTTGTAGTTTCTGCCATTGTGCATATCAGGTATGATATAATTTTACACACCGGCTTCACATTTTGGAGATTTTGAATGTGGAACTGCCGCTGGACACAGCATTACAATGATGTCTTATGGGGTAATGGAACATGAGTGTCAGACATGTTCCAAGAAGTCAAATTCAACCCAATTATGTAAACCATATTTGGAAGTGAAAACGGAAGTGCAAGTTAAAAGTTATTCCCTGAAATATCCAACATCATCAATGGTCAATCGCATTGCTGAGCTACTTCCTGGTTCAATTAGCAGGAATGAGTAGCCTATACTTACTGTAGGTAGTATTAACTATTGATAAATTACCCGGCCAGTGTAATGGCGAAGTCATAAATAATGGGAAATCATGTACACAGTCTAACTGAGGCACTAAGTTTTTTTTTCTTCTTTTTTTTTCTTATTATTGTTGAAAGGACAGATTTAAGGCTTGTGTTCAGTTGCCCTATAAGACACTGTAGTAAGGCTGTGTGAGTTAAATAATATTAATTAAATGCACAATGCCAAAAGTATAAAAAAAAGATCCACGTTGTAAGAAATATGAATCATCTTTTATGAGTAGCCCAGGATCAATTAATTCACAGACTGTTGTACAGAACACCATGAGAGCAGACGTCATCTTTGTGTGTGTGTGTGTGTGTGTGTGTGTGTGTGTGTGTGTGTGTGTGTGTGTGTGTGTAAAGTTATACCAGTATTACAGCATAACATAACTGGGAGTCCATACACACATCATTTAAATTTTGCCCTCATGTTTTGCATATATTGGCTTCGATGTCTATACCAACATTATGGAAAAAGTTTGGAGCACTGATGAAACTAGGATATGCAGGTATTTGGATCAATGTGAATATAAACAACCATTTCACACTATTCTGTTTCAGTGGTTGAGCGATTTCCTGGGAATGACTTTCCTTTTTACTCCAGATGTAGTCGATTATTGTCACTCAATCCATATTTTCTTTTTGGGCTCACCTTAATCTCTAGTGAGGTCGAGAGCAAATAAACAAATTTCCAGGACCATAATGCCCCAACATTACATAGGTGTTTCATGGCTTTCACATCTGTGATGAATTTGATAGTAGCCAAGTTATTTGTCAAATTTGCAAAATAAAATTCAAAGTGCCAAGATGCCCCTTTCTTGACAGTTGCATCAATCAAGACTTGTGCATTTTTGGTATGCACAATGGCACTGAAAATAACACTGGTACTACATTCTCCAAATTCAGCAAAACAGCACAAGGTTTGAGTGCAACTATCTGGGAATGACACTGTATCTGTATATAACATTCAATCACTGTGGCAGAGCAGTCCAATATCGATGAATGACGCTCAAAAAGTGACTTATGTGAATGTGGAAACTTTTTGTAATCTTCTGGCACCAAAAAGGAAAGTTGTTCCCTCATTTGGTGGCCAAAGTAGTTACTGAAAATGGTCAGTAAACCATACATGACTCCATTTGTGGAATTTGGCCTTTTTAATGACTGGGCTGTGCTAATATGTACAGACACACACTTCTTGCCCACTTCAAGTGACAAGTGCCTGTGCCCCTGACTAAAGGTAATGAATGGAAAGAAGAACTGGAGCCGCTGCAGCCAGTGCTGCAGCTGCCCACTGCTCCTATACAATGGGATGAGTTAAATGCAGAGGAAAAATGTCATTGTAACCAAAACTGCACAATGACAAAAATAAAGTGGCTTTCTTTCTTTCCCTGTTTTTCTTTTGAAATTCGGCCACCCCTATAGTCTACCGGGTCTGCTTTACCTCATCCAGCAGTGTGAGCAGCATGTTCCTGATGCGAGGGGTGTTTTCCATGCCTGGGTCTTTCAGCAGCTGGCGGAACCGCTCTATCACCTGATAGAAGACGTTCTTCCACAGCGCCTGGTCCAAGTTCTGGGAATCGGAGAACTCGATGTCGGTTAAGATAACCTGCTCGTAAAGTGTCAATAGGTCTGCCCTGGAACAAACAAAAGGTATTAAAGAACAGTGGATTTCATTAAAACAGTAACTGCTGTTGAGTAAGATGGGAAAAAACAAAAAACAAAACAGAAGTTGAAATGCTCTTTAAACTAGCTTTAGTCACAAACTATTCATCTCTTCGTTTCCATCTTTACTGTTTGATAGTTTATGTATTTCTGAAAGTTTGAATAAAAAGCTGATATTTTGCTTTAGTACATAATTTTCCTAGTATTTTGCCTTCTTAGGAATACTTTGCCTTTCTCCACACTCTCTCTCCTCATCTTCCCACTCACCCTCTCCTGTCTCTTCCCCTCTTGTTCCTCACCTGAGCTGGGCCATGCGATCAAGTCCATCAGCACTCAGTTTGTCTCTGGACAGCAGGTTACTGAGCTGGAGCTCCTGTGTGTCAGCTGCCCTAAGCAGCCTCCCCAGCTCCCCCCTGGCCTGTTGCTCCATCTCTTCAGGGGTCATACCACCCCCTGCTCCTGGCTGTGGGTAACCAGATCCCCTGTAACCCGCACAGAACTGCTGGCCCATGCCAGAGCTTGGGTACATGCTGTTAGTTGGGGCCATTTGGTAGGGCCCCACATGGTAAGGGTATGGATAGCGCTGGTTGGTGTTGGCATTGGAATTATGGGGATTGCTGGTGGCCATGGGGTAGCTGTAAGGGTTGTCAGAGTTTTGGAACTTGTAGTAGGCTATAGCAGCAGCATGCTGCTGCGTCGAAAAATACTCCCCTTGGTGGACAGGAGGACTGCCCACCACTTCATCATCTGTATCCAGAAAGTGAAGCTGTCCGGACCCACCCCCGACCTGCAAGTACATTGGCTGTTGGAGAGATGAATGCTGGGAGGGCTGGCTCCGAGTAAGAGCAGGTTTCTGGTCAGGGTTGTTTGGATCCCAGAGTCGCCTCACCCCTCCTCCTCTACCTCCTCTTCCTCTGCCAGCTCCCCCACCTCTATTTCCACCAAACAGGAGCCTTGGTCCAGACTCTGGTGAGTTTGAGAGGTCAGTGTGGGCAGGAAGCACTAAAATACCCCTCCCTCTGCCACGAGGATCTGAACTGTGCTTGTGATGCTTGGCATACTCGTCAAGTGCTGAGGTGGAGTGAGATGTGCAAGGCTGTTTGTCCAGAGACACCCGTAGGATTCCCCGGGCTCCTCCTTTATGTCCCTTCTGTCTGTTCTTTTCCTCAGTTTGTGTCTCCACAGCTAGGTCCTCCTCGTCATCTCTCCTTCTCCTTCTGTCCTCCAACGTGTCACTCATCTCACTCCCTTCCAGAGATTCTGTGGACGACTCTCCATTTGTGGTCCAGCTCTGGAGCCCCCCCACTACTCCTCCAGAGGTCCTCCCCCTCGCCATGTCCCTGCACCCAGGACTCTGCCACTGGTCTTTATCCAGCCGTGGCATGGGATTGTCTAAGCTGGTCGCACTACTGGCAGAGCTGCTGCTGTAGGTGCGGTTCCGGTTCCGTGAGCGTCGAATATCAGATTTGGAATAGCGTTTTGACGACAGGGTCTGGATATCTGGTTGGTTGCTCTCACAGCCCTCTGCAGCCCAAACTCCATTTCTGTTTGGCTCCATGCTTCTGCCTCCATTTTGGGGCCGGTGGTTGTTGTTGCCATTGCGTCTTTGGCTCTCTCTCTCTCGCTCCTTCTCTTTGCTCTTGCCTTCCCTCCTTTCTCCAGTCTTGTCTGGATCCTTCTGTCTGTTTGACTCTGACACACTCTTGTTCTTTGGAGTGACCCTGTGCTCACTCCTCCCTTCTGCCACTCCATCTCTGTCTGCCTCTGCTCTTCCCTTCCTGGAATCCTGATTCCCTTCCCTTTCCCGTTCCGTTCCCTTTTTTCTGCGTTTTCCCCTTTCCCTCTTCTCTCCCACCTCATTTGCCCCCACACCTCCTGCTTGGCCTCGTTTTCCCTCACCAGTGGCCCTTCGTCTCCTGCCACCAACCTCTTCTCCCGCTTGGTCTCCATCTCCCACTGGTACTTCCTCTTTCACACTCAGTTTTCCTATTTTGCTGGTGAGGTTTTCTGCTCCGGCATCTGAGGACAACACTTTCTTTTCCGCATCTCTTCTCCCCGACTTCCGGTTTGTCTCGCCAGTTCTCTCCCCTTTTACTTTCTCCTTCCTGTTTTTCACACCCTCCTTCAGAGCGGTTACGTTTTTATTTCCCTCCTGTGTCGGTGCCCCATTCTGGGATTCCAGCTCCATCTTTGGTTCGTTCATCTTAGGGGTTGTTCTACCTTGTTCTCTGCCAGTTCTGGACTCCTTCCCCTGAACGTTCCTCCTGCCCCCAGGTTGGTAAAACTCTCGATCTGGCTTACGGGCCCTTCGAGTCTGCTTAGGAGCCCCAGCAGGCTCCTGGTGGTCTCTGTCATTTTCCTCACAATCCCTTCCATACCCTCCTTCCACTTTGTCTTGCGAATTGTTGCGGGCATTCACAGAGCCTTTTCGGCAGTTTAAGCCATTATCGCCATCACCGCTGAATCTGTCTTCTTCCCCTCTGTCTGTGCCTATCCCCCCATCTGTGCTGCCATGTCTCTCTGACACTCTGTCAGAGACTGCCTTATTCTCAAACTGCACCAATTGAACACATTCATGTGAATCAGGGGTCAGAGCAGCAGGATCCTCACAGTGAGTAAGTGGTGGGCTCTGTCCCTCCTCACTCTCATGATGACAATGCCCGTGTCCAGCCATCGGTTGGTAACGCTGTAAATCAGGACGCTTCACCTCATGCCTCCTCTGTTGCCATTGTTCACGATGCTGCTGTTGCTCCTCTGCAAAAGGGGAAACGTACAGGGACATGAGAAAAAATTGTCTGCAGAGAAGGCAGTGACATGGACCAAGAAAACAAAGTACTGAATACATCACCATTACCCACAAACTGCAGTATACACCGATCAGCCAAAACCTTAAAACAACCTGAAGCCACTGCCATCAGGGAATACTGTTATCATTAAGGGGTGTACTTGGTCTGCAACAATGTTGACGTAGGTGGTACATGTCAAAGTAATATCCACATGAATGCCAGGACCCAAGGTTTCCCAGCAGAATATTGCCCAGAGTATCACAGTGCCTCCGCCGACTTGCCTTCTTCCCATAGTGTACCCTGGTGCCACCTCTTCCCCCCGGTAAATGACGCACACGCGCCTGGCTGTTAAATGATGTAAAAGAAAACATGTTCATCAGACCAGGCCACCTTCTTCCATTGCTCCACGGTCCAGTTCTGACACTCACATGCCCATTGTAGCTGCTTTCGGTGGTGGACATGGGTCATCATGGTCACTCTGACCGGTCTGCGGCTGCGCAGCCCTATACACAGCAAGCTGTGATGCACTGAGTGTTCTGACACCTGTCTATCATAGCAAGTATTAGCTTTTTCAGCAATTTGAGCTACAGTAGCTCTTCTGTGGAATCGGACCAGATGGGCTATCCTTTATTCCTAATGCGAATCAATAAGCCTTGGGCGCCCATAACCCTGTCGCCGGTTCACCAGTTGTCCTTCCCTGGACCTTTTTTGGTAGGTACTGGCACTGCATACCTGGAACACCCCACAAGACCTGCCGTTTTGGAGATGGTCTGACCCAGTCATCTAGTCATCACAATTTGCCCTTGTCAAAGTCACTCAGATCCTTACGCGTCCCCATTTTCCTGCTTCCAACACATCAACTTCAAGAACTCACTGTTCACTTGCTGCCTAATATATCCCACCCCTTGACAGGTGCTATCGTAATTAGATAATCAATGTTATTCACTTGCCTGTCAGTGGTTTTAATGTTTTAGCTGATCGGTGTATAATCACATGCACAGTTCTATATTTACATGTCCTACCAGAGCCTATGGACATGCACTGCATAAGCATTTATACGCATATACACATGAACACACACATTCAAAGAGTCATGCACATGATTGTCCACACACACACACACATACAAACACATTTTTCCTACATGCATTATTTTGTCTTCTTTCAGATAGCAGACCGATTTATCATTCTGTTTAGAGGACAAAAACGGTCTAGCATGGCCCACCATTCTCCTCGTAACCTTCGTTCAATAATTCCCAGTCTTGAGCTCCTGACTGCACAACTTTGACTGATGTTGTTTATGAAATGTCTATTATTGCCACACGAACGACCAATCCAAACACAAAGGTAGGAACAAATCAGCAAAATAAAAAAGGTTTGCGAGCGCAAAACCGGGTTTGTGGAGAATGACAGGGGTCCTCCGCAGCTGCAAGCACCACAATGCGTAAGATACACAAAGGCGCAATTACGAGTGTCGTATCCCCCAAGCGACTGCACCCCGTCACCTGGAAAGGATGACTTGCAAGTTCGGTTCTTAACTGTCTTCAACTTGTGCGTCTCCAACGTAGTGCAACAGCTTAAATAATGACAGTACTCTTTTCACGTATAGATTAAGGCAGCTGATCTCGTCAAAGGTGGAGCGATACTAACCCGAACTCACTTGTGCTAGTAAGCCAGCAGTCAACAGCGTGAAAATAAATAGGTTTTAAAAAAAAAAAAAAAACACAGTAAAGTGTCCGTCCCCGCCAGAGATCAACCCTGTTAAGCGGGCGAAAGGAGTCGGTGTTGTTCTAGTTCCGGGGGGTGGGGGGTTTAAAACCGAACGGCGCGACAACGCACCAAACAGCCCGTTAGTCCGTTACCAAGCTAGCTGGCTAACATTAGCCGGCTACGAACTTAGCAACGCCGAAGGAGTTTCTGTAACTCTTAATTACTTGTTTGACTTTACGTACGCAGGTTTCCGGTGAATTCAGTCCTCTTCCCCCGAAGCCGCGCAACCTCACCTTCACGCTGGTCGCCGGTATCGATTAAGTTCGACGCCTCTGCTCGAAGTTCCGCGGCTGAGACTCGCACTCTGTCCAGTTCCTCCGCCATCTTGGGCTTCAACATAACAAACACAGCAAAAGTACGGGAGCCGAGTGGGCTCAGAAATGTGCGACACGCATGGCTGTCAAAGGCGAACGCCTGCGGGACGATCCCATAGAGGAAAGCTTTTACATATGATGATACATATGATCAAAAGCATAAATACATAAAATATAAATAGATTTACTATAACTGACTTTTTCTTATCCTTCGGGTTTTTTTTAATTCATTTGTTTAACTTGTCATTAACCTGGATTAGTACCCCCAGGGGCCCATGGGCGCACACCACGCCCACCTCACGCAGCCATTAAAGCCCATCTTAACTGGTTTGAGCTTCCAAGTCAAGCTGGCATGTCAAGTCCACCAGACCATAATCACACCAGTCCATGACCCATGCGCCATTCGATCATTTCATATCCGATTTAGAATCCAAAATCAGGAAACCAGCAGTGACCTGTGATTTCATTGCTCGTTTAAAAATCCGAAAAATATAATTTATTTGCTTTGATTTTTGTTGTGAAGTTAAAATGAGAAAATGGGAAACTTGTTAAGGTATGCACACAGTTCAATAGATCGGGTACTGCCATTTCACTCAAATCACAAGAGAAGGAAACGATGGATTAAATCACGGACGGGCAACATGATCCGGAAAGGGCCGGTGCGGGTGCAGGTCTTTGTTCCGACCAAGCAGTTACACACCTGATTCTATTAGTCAGCCAATAGTCTTTGCTAAGGACCTTGATTTGTAGACTCGGGTGTGTAACTCGTGGTTGGAACAAAGACCTGCACCCACAGCGGTCCTTTCTGGATCACGTTGCCCATCCCTGCATGGCAAGCAGACAGCACACCGGTTACTGCTGATACATAATAATGTGACTCACTAGGAATAGGCTTAAAACAACGCCATTAAAGGGGCCAATAAAAATGCCAATAAAGTGTATTCTAATTCCGACGCCATCCCAAGGTAATCACACAGCACAGCTGAATGCAGGTTTTAAAATAAGTGTAAACTACTAATAAGGCACGTTAGCCCCTGGCCAACGGATCTGACCCTTTAGCCGAGCGGTTAGTGATGTCGCCTTGTGGTGCAGTACACGCCGTATCGAATCCCCCACCGGGCAGAAAATAACTGGTTACATTGGTGGCAGCGGTGGGATCCGGAAGTGTGCAGATCCTCAGAAGTCTCTTCGGAGCGCGGAATGACAATAACCGGTTACACTAATGCAACCAGTTATTTTCTTGCCCGGTGCGGGATTCGATACGGGGTGTACTGCACCACAAGGCGACATCACTAACCGCTCGGCTAAAAGGTCAGACCCGTTAGCTAGGGGCTAACGTGTCTTATTAGTAGTTTACATAAGGCTCACTAAGTGAGCTTGGCAACGTCACACAGAGTGCAAAAACCAACATAATGAACTTGACAAAGCGACTCCAACACAACATGGCAGCATCACACCACAGTGATGCAATACACTTGTTATGCAAACAGCACCTCATATAAACTCATCCACAAAATAACATGCCCATCGCGTAGCTTACCTCCTGTTAGACACACTAGGTTAGGAGCCGTTGCCACCTTCTGTCTTTAGGTTTGGTGCTTTTCAGCACCGTCAAGGGTGGGTTAATTTTGTTAGTAGTTTATTGTTTTGGCAACCGTTCGGTTCCCTTGTCCTGTCATGGTGTCAGTAAATATGTATATTATATTTAACCGTTTATGTCTCACTGTGTCGCACCCTCACCTCACTGTTACTCAGTACACTAATTGTTGGGCCCTCTCCGGACCGAGGGTCGTAACATACAGCACCAAGCAATAACGACAGATAATGCTGCTCAATGCACAGACAGCATAATCAAATGGTTCTTACCTTTAGAAGTTCTTCTTTCTTGGCTTTTTCTTTGCAAACTCTGTGATCAAGTCCTCAAAATCCAGCTGTGCACGCTTCCAGGCTATCGTTGCTGCTAGCTAGCTTGACATCCTCTTCTTCATTTTGTTTAGCTTTTTTTTTTTTTGGAAAAATCTACTTACTGATGGGACTGTTATGTCTGCACACATCGACAGTGCTGCATTTGATTTGGTGCTGTTCTATTGTGCTGGGATCGATTGGTGATGCCTGCGGGCTCTGGGTTGTTTGATCGGGTCTGCCTTTGATGCTGTGTCAGTCTAAATAAAGAATGCCACGGAGAGGTTGTGTCACAGCGCTGTGTCCTGACGTGATTTCTAAATACAATAGGGACATCTCATTCCCATTTCCTCCTAAGATAAAAGAGGTTAATTTCAACATTTTAAATGAGATTTACCCCACGAATGATTTCCTAAGAATGAGGTTTAACTTAGATGTGAATAATTGTGTGTTTTGTGAAAGGGAAACTGAAAATTTGGAACATCTTACCCCCCCCCCCCCATTGTGAATCAGTGCAGTCTTTCTGGAGTGGTATGCAGGGCTGGCTACAGCCCAAGGAGATAGAGCTGTCAAACCCTGACAGTCAAGTCTGGTGTTTCTTTTTTGTTGAAAACAGCCACCTTGACTTTGTTCTCACCATTCTGTTGTTACTGGGAAGGTGTTTTATACATAAATGTAGATACTTCAAAGCGAAACCTAGTTTAAAGCATTGGAAGGATGAATTGAAACTCCTGAGTAAGTCACTAAAACTTGTCACTGACAAGAAAGCCTTGAACTCTTTTCTTTGTTAGAGAGGTTTAAGTTTATTTGCGGTGGCCCTGCTTTCGTGTACTTTATTTTATTCTCTCGTTCCTTGTTACTCTATTCTATTACTCTGTTACTCTGTTCTGTTTCTCGCACTTGTACCTGTGTTTTTCCTCTTCCTTTTCTTTGCTTTTGCTCCACCTGAGGAAGAAGGATTCTGCTGAATAAGACATGAAGATGCGCCTTGTTTGTTTTCGATTTAAAAGTGGGACAATTTCTATCGTGGCCGCTTCTTTCACTTCCGTTTCCTTTCCTTTCTTTCTTCTGGCAGCCCCGCTGGGCTTTTGGGTAACGCCGTCCATTTTCTGCTGCTTGGCAAGTTTTCCCCGCACTTCTCACTGATACAACCTAACTGATAGTGGGTCAGGTAAAAACTGATTCCACTGTTTTTAACCTTGACTTGGCTCAAGAAAAACTGATCTTGAATCTGTGCAGTGTAAGCCACCTGCTCTCTATCCCCGCCCACCTTGACCATTAGCCAATCTATACAGTGCGTTACCGCGCGCTCGCCAGTCACCACTTGCCCCGCCATCTCACCAATCAATCAATTAATCATGAGACTTAGAGACTTAATTTTCTTGGAAAAATCTTTTATTTCAGTCTGACTGGATGATTATCAAGATCGAGATAAGTGGTGGATAAGTGGTGTGTCGTATTTCTGTGGAGCCCAACATAAAAAAAAAAAAACAAGAATTTTTTTTCTCCCATCGCGGAGGGCCCTTTTTCGCTGGGCACATGCACATATTGCCCATATATGGTAGATCCGGCGGAAGTCGGCAGGCTTGGCGTACAACACAGGGAATTTGTATGCCAGTGTTTCCTAGGCAGAGCTAATCTGCAAGTGGAATTTCTCCACCTGCAAAGATAATTATTAATGATCAAGAACCGCTTATAATAACTCGGTCCTTTGGATGATCTGCACAGGGGTTTTGTTATACAGTTATAGCCCCAACCAGCCCCCCTCTTCAGCATGTTTGACCAGCTAAACAACCAATCAGCATCGCATCTCCGAGAGCGGGGACAGTCAACACAAGCAAAACAAGGAAACTTAGAAACGAAAAATGTCAACATGTAACTGATACCACACAGACACAGAAACAGATGCTGACGTGTTTGACAAAACATAATTAAATCGATGTTATCGGCATCAGTTTGGGATAGCAGTTATAGTGATAAAGGAGAAGACGGATTTGGGGGGGGTGTTGTTGATTACTGTTAAACTTTTCTCGGGTCTGAAACAAAACCTTGATATTCAAAAGTAGTAATATCTGTTGTTTATTGTATAAAGGCTGTTACGATAGAGTGGCCAAACTTAACAATATTGTAGCGAATTCGGGGGGGCAGTCCGGGAACCGCCACAGCCGGGACGCGAACCCGTATCTCCTGCACCGCAAGCGACAACGTTAACCAGCGGTCGAGCGGTCAGCGATGATTCCCGCGGCGCGGAAGATACGGGTTCGCGTCCCAGCTGCGGCAGTTCCTGTGGTTGCCCCCCGACTTCGCTACATTGGTGTCAGAAGTGGGATGGTGAGACCGCGAGGTCATCGGAAGCGCGTGCGCCCAGAGGCGTGAGGGAGCTGAAGCGCGGGGACGCGCTTCCTGAAGGAGGGGGGTAGTGTAACATGGATGGATAAGTAGACACCTTGGTTAAAGGGTCGGACTCTTCAGTCGACTGGTTAACGTTGTCGCTTGTGGAGTGGGAGATACGGGTTCGCGTCCCTGTTAACCTGGTCATGACGAGTATGTTTGACAACGTGATTTTACATGACTTCTGAGGATCTGCACACTTCCGGATCCCCCCGCTGCCACCAATGTAACCGGTTATTTTCTTGCCCGGTGTGGGATTCGATACGGGATGTACTGCACCACAAGACGACATCACTAACCGCTCGGCTAAAGGGTCAGACCCGTTAGCTAGGGGCTAACGTGTCTTATTAGTAGTTTACAGATAGATAGATAGATAGATAGATAGATAGATAGATAGATAGATAGATAGATAGATAGATAGATAGATAGATAGAGTCGAATGTCTTGCCGTGGTTGCTTAGCGACAGAGTTCACGAGGGATAAACTTCCGCCAACACGGAACAGGAAGTGGGGGTTATTAGCCGTGGTGTGTTAAGTGTAGCGCGAAGCTAACAAAGAGGGCGGCAAGAAAGCTCAGCAAAAGTGCGTCTTGGATTGATTACACATCTACATGGTGTGAGAATGGCGCAAGGACTCTGCCGTATCGACCTGCTGGTTTCTGGCAAGAACGTTGCAGACAACTGGCTTAAGTTTAAGAGGTAATGGCGAGTGTACTGCGTGAGCAGACACTCTGGCTAGCTCAGAAAAAGTTAAGGCGAGCACTTTCTTCAACTTGGCCGGTTCCCGAAACCTTGAATAAATACGAAACTTTCACGGTGGGTGATGATGAGGACAAAGAGACTCCAAAGGTACTGATAAGAATGTTCGATGCCATATGTGTGCCACTAAAAAAAACACAATAATGAACCAACACACGTTCAACACCATGACCCAAAAAGTGGGGGGAAATATACAGTCATATGACTGCTGGGATAGACTCCAGCATCCCCGCGACCCGGATAAGCGGTTTGGATGATGGATGGATGTGTCTACATGAACTCTGCTGGCTAGAAGCTGTAACTTCGACAGTCTGACTGACAAACTGATCAGGGATCCGTTGGTGTGTGGTATCCATAGCGATGTCCGAACAGGAAGAACACTGGATTCTGCCATGGAACTTTGCGTGTTACATGAACAGTCAGAACGGGGGCAACAAGGAGCTAAAGAAGGAGGGGGAGGTGTACATAGTACAGGGAGGCCCTTGTTCAATTTGTGGTGAAAAATACATCTGACGGAATCAAGTTGCCTGCTTTCAATAAGCACTGCAAAACCTGTGGGAAATGGGACCACTTCCTCCAAGTGTTATTATAGATTTAAACAATTTTCTGCTAGCAAATCTTCAAACACTTAGAGACAAGGACACACCCACACAGACACAAGCTGGAATCACAGGCACCATCAAACTCACAAGACGTCTTCTACTGTGAGAGTTTAGAGGCTCCACCACAGAAGGATGAACTCCTCACAACACTCTTCTCCACCTCCACCTAGGAAGAACTGAGAGTCAAAATAGATACAGGATCAAAATATAACAATGTAAAGGCTACATTGAACCGTGTGAATTCCAATATACTCATCAACCCCTCATTCACTGTCAACCTGATTGCCTGTGAAGGTCAGGTGATTTGGACCATGGGTTTCACCACCTTGGATCTGAGCTGTGGCAGGCCCGAGTTTCAGGTAGTGGACGTCAAGGTGAAGTCACTCCTGGGCCTGTCAGACAGCATCAAACTGGGTCTGGTAAGCATTGGTTTCGAGGTCCACACCATCCAGGAGGGGGCTCTAGAGCTTAGCAAATACTAAGACCTATTTGACTTTGACAATATACACAAGCTTCTGGTGCTCTATCACATGTGGACTGATGAATCTGTGCCCCCCACTATCTATGCTCCCAGGCAGGTGCTGCTTGCTATGAAGGCCAAAATTATAGTAAAACTTGATAGAAAGACTAAACTAGGAGTCATCATACCTGTTATGGAAGCCACTGAGTGGGTCTCAAACATGGTGACAACCAGCAAGAAAGATGGAAAAAGTCAGGCTCTGCATAGACCCAGTACACATTAACAAAGCACTCCTTAGGCTCCACCATCCAATGAAAACTGTGGACCAGGTCATTGCAGATATGTCTGAAGCCAAGGTGTTCAGTGTTCTGCATGCAAAATTTGCATTTTGGCAGGTTCCCATCAATTAACGGACTCGCCATCTTCATAACTCCAGCCGGCCGATACTGCTTCCTCCGCATGCCTCATGGTGTTTCTACAGGGAATGAAGTGTTCCAGCAACACATGGAACAGCTTTTTGCAGGATTATTGTGCAAGATCATAGTGGATGACATCCTGCTCTGGGGCAAATCTGTGCAGGAGCATGATGTGCACCTCCACCAAGTCCTGGACAGGATACAGGCCATCAATATGAAGCTGAACCCTGACAAGTGTTGCTTCTTTGTGTCTGAGGTCCCATATGTGGGACACCTGTTGACAAGTCAGTGTGTCAAACCTGATCCTGAGAAAATGGAGGCTGTTCACCTGATAGCATCCCCATATGACGAACCTGGACTACAGCGATTCCTGGGGATGACTAACTATTTATCCAAAGTAATCCCAAGCAACGGTGAAATCACTGCACCCCTATGTGGACTTCTCCAACAAGACACAGATTTGTGCTGGCATGAGCACCATGCTGCTGCATTCTTTAAGACACCCTCCTAACAAGCCCACCAGTACTGCACTATTTCAGTGTTCGTCAGCCAGTTGTGATGTCAGCAGATGCCTCTCAGCATGGGCTTGGTGCAGTCTGCTTGCAAAATAACAACCCAGTAGCTTCCAGAGCCCTCAGTGACACTGAATCGTGTTATGTGCAAATCGAAAAAGAGCTTTGGGCCCTGGTCTTTGCTCACCAGAAATTCCATGACTTCATATATGGGCAAGCAGTGACAGTTGAAACTGACCACTAACCACTTATCACTATTCTCAGGAAATACTGCATACAGCCTCTGCCTGTTTCCAGAGGATGATGCTGAAACTCCAACAATACAACCTGTCCATGGTGTATAGGAGGGGCAAAGTGCTCTATGTTGTAGGTGCACTTTCGCGGTCGCACCTCCCCTCCATGGACCCTGCTGATGAAACCGAGGACTGTGGATGTACTCTCCTCCAGGAGGATTGAAGAACTCAGACAGGAGACACTCACTGACCACACATGCAGGAGCCTGTCCAACATCATCCCAAACGCTGGCCTGCCTTATTCAAAAGACTCCCACATGGTGTGAAACCCTACTATGCAATAAGAGATGAGCTCACAAGTGACAATGGACTGTTGTTACAGGGTCAGCGATTTATCACTCCTCACTCTCTCCAACAATACTATCTCCAACAACTCCACCGAGGCCACCCTGGCATTGAGGCCATAAAGCACAGAGCCAAGGAAGAGCTGTTTTGGCCCTCAATATACTGTAACATTGAAAGGGAGGTGTCCAGATGTGCACCGTACTACGCCCTAAAGCCACACCAACAAAAGGAACCTCTGCTCCTGGACAAGGTCCCTGACCTGCCATGGTCCATCACTGCGGCTGACATTTCTGAGTGGCGTGACAAAGAGTACATCGTCCTAGTAGACTTATACTCCTGGTGGTTTGAGGTCGACCAGCTCCACAGCTGTATCAGCACCACAATCATCACAAAACGAAAATTACACTTTGCAAGCTATGGTGTCCCACAGCAACTTATGTCTGACAGTGCCAGAACATTTACCAGCAGGGAATTTGAAGACTTTTGTTAAACATTTTTTATTTTGGCATACTCTATTTATCCCCGTAGGGATATTATGCCCTGCATTTAATCCATCCAAGCCGTGTCGCTAGGAGCAGTGGGCAGCCAACCTGCAGCACCCGGGGACCAACTCCAGCTCGTCTTGCCATGCCTCGGTCAGGGGCACAAACAGGAGTACTAACCCTAACATGCATGTCTTTTTTTCTTTTTTTTGTGATGGTGGGGGAAACTGGAGCACCCGAAGAAAGCCCACCGCAAACTCCACACAGAGGTCAACCTGGGATGCCCCCCCCCCAAGAGTAGTCCAACCTTGGGGGTCATCCCAGGTCATCAGCTTACACCCACATGGGACTTTTCAAACATCACTAGAACGCCCAACTATCCCCAATCGAATGGGCTGGCAGAGCGAGCTGCGTGCTCCGCCAAACATCTCCTGCAGAAATGCACTCGCAATGGGGCTGATTTCTATGCAGCTCTCCTCAACCTTCACATATTCCACAGGATGGTCTGCCCTCACAGGCCCAACGCCTTCTCTCGCACCACACGAAGTCTCTGATCCCTATGACTAAGTTCATGTTGCTACCCACAGTACAGTCTGATGTACAGTCTTAACTTAGCCAAGATCAGACGATGGGGAAAAGAACATTACGACAAGTCAGCACGGGAGCTGCAACCTCTAAATTCAGGACAGATGGTGAGGATGCAAACGGCATGGGGCTATGACAAAACGTTGAAAAAAATCTCCACAGCCCAAAAGCTACTATGTCAGAGCCAGGGAGGCAACATTTATACAGAACCGCCATCTCCTGCAAACAACTGAGGATTTCCCCGGCCGTCAAGGACCCAACAACCCACTCATCTTGATCGTGGCCACAAGGTAATGCAACAGGACACCGAGTCACCACAGCCAGCCACCCTATTCAAAGAAACCGGCACACCCCAGGTCCAGCACTGCATTAACAGCAGGACTGAACTAGCAAAGGAGGGGTCCACTTGCGCTACCACTAGGTATGGAAGAGTCACAAGGCCCAACCCTAGATAGTACGACTGCTCAATGTAGTTGCTCCCCTCCCATCCCATATGGCCTTTCTCTGTTTTGTCTTGTACTGTTGAAAATGCTCTCACGCAATGTATATGGACCACTCTTCTAACAGACAAAAAAAAAAAAACAAGAGAAAGAGAACATTTCTTTGTTCGGTATCTCTTATTTTCATCTAGTCCACTTCACGGGGATATACTTCCACTAACACGAAACAGGAAGTGGGTTTCTTTTAGCCAGGGTGTGTTAAGTGTAGTGTGACGCTAATGAAGAGAGCAGCAAGCAAGTTCAACAAAAGTGCCTCTTGGATTTATTACATCTCGACAGACAGACAGACAGACAGACAGGCCTGCAAAAAAAAATCTTTTACGTCTGTTTGAGGTTGTCTTAATATGCAGTTCCAAACATCCGCCACTAGATGTCACGTTCGGTTTCTCGCCCTCGTTACTGTCTCGCCAACCGCTGCATCTCAACCCTTTCCAACTCTTTGGCTCCGAAACTTTCTGCCGTCTTCTTCTCTGGCTTTGGGGGATTTGGGATTTTTTCCCCCCTCTGCCTCCCGCTCATGAAAAGCTCTCATGCTACATGTGCCAGGGGAGAGCATACATTGGGGGGGGGGGTCGGTTTGGACATGGAGGGCTTATGCAGACACGAACTGTGTGACTGATGCGAGAATAAACAGCTTCATTTCCCTAGCAACAACACGTTAAAGGGGCCGTGTCCTAAGTTGCTCATCCCTCCGCCGTCCCTCCCCCTCTTCCAGTTTTCTAAGCGAAACCTCCCAACTTCCAATTAACATTCCTTCCGCATGCCACTACATTATTGATCGGAGGCACGACTGGGCTCATGTCGCGGGCGTGTTAATTAGCGTTCTCTCATCACACACACGCGCGCGCAGTTACACAACGCAAGTCTGTGCGCGCGGCGTTTACCTGTGCGCGCGGACGTGTTCAAATTAACACGCTTCAGGGTTTCGTTGCTGTCACATTTTTTTTTTCTTCTTCTTCACTGAAGTTGTTATTTGAACAAGCTACTGTTGCCTGCAGGAAACGAGTCAAGCAGGAAAATGGCAAGATGTACAATTGGGTGCCAAAATCGGTTCAAATCAAACATCGCGACGTTACGCTAATGAGACTCGTGTCGACTCCATCCAAGGGAGAAATGAGCAGAGTGAAAGTGCAACACGACGCCCGTTGCTGATGTGGCCCAGCTGCCATGATGATGAGCCAGGGCCACAATAGCGCTGATGTCTGTGCTGCTGCTGTTCACGTGGCTCACGCTTGCACGGTAAAGACGTCGGCCGTGCTGCGGCGTGGACTTGTCCTTACATAATGCCGCTCGTCATAACTGTCAGTCATGCCACAACGGCTCCTGCCGCGGCTCGAGACGTAACGCGTCAGATTTGACGCGTCACTTGCGCGCTGGCATAGTGCTGTTCTGATGTAGAGCCACTCCCCCCCACCCCTCCCTCCCCCTCGGCGCAGCCCCCCCCCGGCACACCAGGAGTTGTAGAATGTTTCGTGTCTGCAGGCGAGAGAGAGGTGTGAAAGAGGGAGGAGGCGACCGGAAGTAGTGTGTGTGTGTGTGTGTGTGTGTGTGTGTGTGTGTGTGTGTGTGTGTGTGTGTGTGTGTGTGTGTGCGCGTGCACAGTTCTGATTGTCAGTGCTGCACTATGGTGCAGGTGAAGCAATGCAGGATGTTAGGAGATGGGGAAGGACAGAGGGAGGGGAGGGGAGGCACGACGAAGGAGCAAAGGAGGGAGCAGGGAGAGAAGAGACTCCGAATACAGATGAGGTGGAGGTGGGAGGGTTTTTTTTTTTTTTTTGCAGGTGAATTTTTGACACCAGGGGGTTTTCTCCAGCCCCCCTCATACCTCAATCTGCCTCACCCCTTCCAGCCCCCTCCTTTCTCTCTCTCTCTTTCTCCCCCCCCCCACCACCTCTCTCTCTTACTCCCCTCACACCTCCCTCAACCCTCCTCCTCCTCCTCCTCCTCCCTTGGGATTCTGCGAGGTGGTGGGAAGAGATGACTTTTAGCAATGACTGGAGTGGAGAAGGAGGCGGAGAGGTGGGATACAGCGAGCAGAGGAGGGGAGCGAAGAGGAGAGGAGTAGCATGACATGGTGGCGAAGGACGACGCAGAGCGGAGGGAGGGATCAAGAGTGGAGACGGCCCAAGTGAGAGAACGGGGGTTGCAGATTAAAGGAGAAGAAATGACACAAGAAATGGAGATGAAAGGAGAGAAAAGGAGGGGAATTGTAAGCACATCCAGCGTAGTGAGAGAGACAGGGGAGAGAAGGAGATTGTGTAGGGGGAGAGAGGGGGAGAGAGGGGGGGGGCAGATGCTTGTGTGACGCATGTCTGGTGATTGCCGTCATTATGTGTTTGGAGTATTTCCCACTCTGTATAATCCACTGGATTGGATTTTGGGGAAGTAAAAGGAGAATTTGTGAGGGAATTACAAAACAAGGGGGGGGGACATGGAGAAGGAGGGGTAATTTGGGAGGGGGGGAGGAACATAGTTCTCAATTTTTCAAGATTTTCATGATCTGACTGAATAAAATCTTAGTTTAGAAAGAAAGAGAGCCACTTTATTTTGTCCTTGTACAGGATACAATGAATTGCCTCTTCTGCATTTAACCCGTCCTACTGTATAGGAGCAGCGGGCAGCTGCAGCGCCCGGGGGACCAACTCCGGTTCTCCTTTCCACTGCCTTGCTCAGGGGCACAGACAGGAGTATTAACCCTAACATGCATGTCTTTTTGATGGTGGGAGGAAACCGGAGCACCCGGAGGAAACCCAAACACACAAACTCCCCACAAAGAGAGGACCTGGGACGGCCTGGGGTTCGAACCCAGGACCTTCTTGCTAACCGCTGGGCCACCTGTTTATGACATCTGTCAGTCCCTTCCTAAACTTCTCAGACTTCATTTCGTGAGTGTGTGGGGTATTCGAGGCAAAGCCAGTATGTCACGTCCACGCGTGGTTCAGAAACAGGTATTCTGGCACACACGTCAACGACTCGGTGGCTGCTAGCGGTGCATACAAAATGCCAACCCCCCACCCACCCACCCACCCCCGCCACTCATGCTTACCTACTCATGCAAACAGATGCACTTACTCATACAGATGTCCCCAACACACACACACACACACACACACACACACACACATGCACACACATGCTAATTGGTTAGCATACCGTGACTTTGGCACAATGTTGTGAAGTTTCATTGAGTCGCACTGGAGTCACAGTGACTGAAGCAAGACAGACACTGTGACTCTGCGCCGGGCGCAGCGGCCCATCTGGACGGGCCTCACCACAACCGCTCAGCAGACGTAATGGGATCATGGCTCACATAATCTTGTCATGTCATCCCAGGTAAGTCAATTTCTGCCGGAGTGAATTTCATTGGCTCCAACGGATGAAGATCGTTGGTATCGAGATGGTTCTGCCTTACCGAGAGGGTACGTACACATACGTCACAGCACTCATCAGTGTGTGTGTGTGTGTGTGTGTGTGTGTGTGTGTGAGTGTGCACCTCCTTGTCTCTCACACAAACTCCTTAACACTCATACCAGCAGTTACTCCGAGTTTCTATGGGTTCACTGCATTTGTCCCTGCTGTGGAGGGTGTGTGTGTGTGGGGGGGGGGGGGTGGACGTGTGGGTGGACGTGAGTTTGTTTCTGTGTGTGCGAGGGTGTGGGTTTGTGATCTTGCACATCCCCGCATGTGTGCTGTAGGTGTGAGGCTAGAAACAGAAGAAAGAGATGGGGAGAGACGAAGGGAGAGAGAGAGAGAGAGAGAGAGAGAGACGCGGGGGCGAGAGGGGTTTCACTAATCAACACCCACTCTCTCCAAACCTCCCTCACTTGCTCTGTCTCCCCCTGTGACACACTGCACCCCCCCCTCCCTGCTTCTCTTCCTCTGCTCGTCGTTGACAGAATTCTCATAACAGGCACGTTCAGCGGCAGAGGCTTCCTCCTCTCTCCCCCTCCATGCGTCTCCCCCCCCCCTCTGTGTTTTTCATTTGCCCGTTCTCTCTTGCCCTGCTCGTTGCATTCGAGCTACCTTGGCAATCAAAGAGAAAGAAAGAAATGAGAGCAGGGGTGGGCAGCGTGCATGTGTGTGTGTGTGTGATGCTCGCTGGGATTTCAGTATGAGTCAGACTGGGAGAAGGGGAGGTGGAAAGGCAAGGTAGGCGGTTGAGAGGGGAGTGAAAATTGTATGGGAGGGACGAGATCCCCCCCCCCCCATCTGACTGCATTCTCTGTTCGGAATACAGATGAGGATCCGGACAGAGAGAGAGAGAGAGAGAGAGGAGAGAGAGAGAGAGAGAGAGAGAGAGAGAGAGAGAGAGAGAGAGAGAGAGGGAGAGAGAGAGAGAGAGAGAGAGAGAGAGGGAGGGAGAGAGCAGTGAAGCATGACAGACACAAGAGATTTGAATGGAAATAATCTGCATCAGGTTTACGATCACGCTTGGAGAGCTGAGCAGGTTGCATGTTTAGTGTTTATCCACAACTATGAGGGGGAGAACTGCCTGTTGGCTGATGGCCAGCTTCAAAAAACAAAAAGAAGACGCGAAATGTTAGTTTATGGAAAAAACATTATCCCAACTATCCAGAATCGTCACATTGAAATCAACATATGAAAAGGAAGCCATAGTGCGCGTGCGCGCGCGCTATGTGGGAGAGGGGGAAGCGTTAAAGAGCCTGAAGAGTAAAGAAAGGAAAGCAGAAGCAAAGAGCTGTTACAAATGCCATTTTAACGCGCGCGCGCACACACACACACACACACACACACACACACACGACTCTTCCACTCCCCAGTTGCGTAATCCCTCATTCACCCGTACAGCGATCAGGCGTCAGCAGACCTACAACGCTGTTGTTCACTTCGATCCATAAAGATGGCACAGTTTCTGGCCCGTGGGCTGACGTCACCATCCGCTCCTCCTCCTCGCGAGCTTCTACTTCTGAAACAAGTTTACTCTGAGGAGAGAAAGACACAACGGAGTGCTACTGTCACGGACGCCATATCGGCCAACAGCGAAAAGGCTCATTGCTGTAGTTTGCGTCTCTGAGCGTGTCTTAGTTCCGCGGTGTGGGACCCCGGATGTAGGAAGTGCGGTCTCGGAAGGAGGAGGCTGTCTAAATTATGGCTGACGGGGGCAGGCAAACAATATAGTGTGGAGATTGCAGGAAAGTAGAGACGGCACTTTTCTCTCATGTCTCTTTTATTCTCCCATCTACCAAACCAGCAGCCCGAACAACATGGCGCTGCCTCAGCCAATCACCGTCGTCGCTCACCCAGTCAACCCGGAAACACTTCCTTAAAGCGACCAGAAACGATGATGGTGATTTCCGTAGAGTCCGCTACATACGTCCCCCCCCCCAAAAAAAATTCACCATAAAAGAAATACAACGTGGGGCGGATGGCTCGGCCGTAACGACTTCGCCGCACAGGAGGTGCGGAGGCCGGGGCGCCCACAGAAGGGGCCTTAGGGCGTCGGGATAGGATGGGAGGTGGCGGAACCTTAGGGGCCTTGTTGGGTTGTGGGGGCAGGGCAAGTCCAGCAGGTCGGCCCAAGCGCAGGTGAGCCGGTTTAAGGCGAGCCAAAGAAAATGCGCTCCGGCTTGTTGCCGACTTCCACCACCATCAGAAGGTTGCGAGCTCACGTCACGTCGGGGTCACCAGTGTGGAAGTTGCAGGAAAGTGGAGACGGAACATTTCTCTCACTGACTACACGAACGCGCGTCTCTTTTATTCTCCTTCCACCAAACCAGCAGCCCGAACAACATGGCGCTGCCTCAACCAATCACCGTCGTCGCTCACTTTGTCAACCCGGAAACACTTTCTTAAAGCGACCAGAACCGATTATGGTGAACTATTTCCATGGAGTCCGCCACAATTGAGACTCAGTCGACTCTTTGCATAACTGTAGTCCACTGACTTCCGGTTTCTACTGCAGCGGTCATACCAGTTTCATGTTTGTTGGCGTATTTTCCGCGACGCCTGCAAGATTTACCGCGGATAAACGTCAACCATATGCACAGAATTGACCTGTCGCAAAGTACCGCCCCAGAACGGTGCTTGTCCAATCCTACCTTAGCAACGGTCCGTCAAGCTTTCAAACACACAGCAAAATGCTGAAACGGTGTGCCTATGGGATCTGCAAATCAGATACCAGATATCTGAAAAGTTTGGAGGGGCGTAATTTTCTTTCCCTTCCCGAAACCCAGAACGCAAGAAGCGCAATGTCGGCAATAGATTTGGCAGTATAGCAGACCCCACGGCCAGCTTAATCCATCCAAAATTAACAACAATACCTGTCTGCTCCAAGCTAAGCTAGCTACTAGCTATTATTGATAGCTAATACAGCTAACGTATTATTACTGTAACTTTTACCCACACAATGCGCTGATTTCCTCCTTCACATTTTGGTGTTTTCCGGCTACTTCCTGGATAGTTCTCAAATGCTTGACGGGCATAGCAACAGTAACTAAGGGGGGCGGGACTTTGCGAATGGTCAATTGTCGACAAACTTTCACCTGCACTACTAGCACACGGGTGAGAGGTTTCAAGTTCAAGTCACGTCCACACTTTCCGTCCGTCCGCTTGTCCTCATAATTGTGGACGTAACTTGATGTGTACAACTTGAAAGTTTGTCGACAACTCTGTGCATGTCGTTGACACTTACCCACGGCAAATCTTGGAGGCATTGCGAAAAAATGTGCCATTTGTCAACAGCACACGGCCACACGCCAACGAACAGGAAACTGGTGTGAGCGCTGCAGTAGAAACCGGAAGTCAGTGGACTACAGTGGTCTTGACACAACCATGTCAAAAATATTATTACAGATTCACTCCTGGATGCTGCATCATTTGCTTGGCACGTTTATTTCTGTTATATGTGGTGTCATTGGTTACTCCCTATTTCTTCAAAAGTAAGATACATTGGGAATAATAATTTAAAAAAAACAAACCTAGATTGATTGCCAGAACTTCATTTATTTTCACCATCTCCAGTACAGAATGGGGGAAAAAAATCCTATTATCTCAATGTTAGTAGGGCAGATGGCCAACAGTACCAGAGAGAAAACCCTCCCTGCAGATTTGATTTGATTTGCCAGGTTGAATCATGAACAGCTCACACCAAGCTGCAGGAATACCCCCCCCCCCAGTCAACTTTGCAGGGCACATCTGCAAAAGACAGTGACTTGCGTGAAGAAAACGGCTGCTGTGGTTTCGGGTCGGACCTCTTTGTCCCCCCCCGTGACGTCGTGATAGCATGCTTATGCCTGAAAAAAAATGGCTTAGCCGAGAGGAACACGATCTGTAGCCAATTCATATAGCTTAGCCTACTCACCTTCTCATTAACTGCACTCGTTTTTACACTGAACACTGCTGCGCGTCACCAAAACAAGCGCCTCCGGAGCCGCGCGTCCCTCACAAGTCATTCAACCCCTGACGGCGGACAGGGGGACCCGGTCCTCGGCATATGCCGGGTCTTTGCATCACGCATCACGTCTTCCCCCGGTTCAAGAGACCGCGGCAGAGCTGGAGCCTTTCGGTATACGGTGTCCACGCAGCTGCGCCTCTTCCGCACGCTCCCTCACGCGCGGAGCTTGCGCGTCTCCCGCAACACTCCTTAGCTGTTGGGTTCAGCATCTCCAGCAACACGGAGCATCATATCTGGGTTATTACCGAACTCACCCAGCCAACTTATTCCCATGCAGGCATGGCGGTGTTTTGGAATAGTGTTTCCTTCCTTAATGACGAGTGTTTTAACAACGTCAAGGTGACTGATTGTGACTATATATATATATATATATATATATATATATATATATATATATATATATAATCGATGTAATATGAATTCACTTATAGTACATAGTCGCGATAATGGTGGTGGGAAGGACTGAAATTCACGAGAAGGGGGGTTCCTCAACCCTTTATTCGGATGTTTTAATAGCACCTGTGAATGCCTCCATACCGATTAAAGCACCGACGAGAATTTGCCCTGCCCAAAGCAACACCCCCAAGCCCCCGGCACATGCAGACGCTCGTTATAGAGAGCAGTCTAGCTGCCCCCCCTCCCCCCAAAATAACCGTAATTTTTTTGGTGGCAAAAACGTTCATTATTTGACATCATCTCGGTGTGGACGAGAAAAGACCCACTGGTCTATTTCCATCTCCTCCAGAGCCACGCAGAGAGGTCCGAGGCAGCTCCTCTCCCTCCTCGCCGAGCCGGCTCTTTTATAAATAGCTGCACTCCGACCGACGCTCCGTCAGTGACGTCGGATCCGCACGTACATGTGTAGGTGATCCTTTTTAGTGAATGAGCCCCCCCTTCCCCCTCCCTCCTCCTCCTCCTCCCTCATCTGCCCTGTACTAGTACTACGGGATCCCTATAAAAAGCCTACGGTAGATGGGAGAGCCCGATCTTTAAGTGCAGCTTTTACAGAAGCGAGAAGACAACGTCTGCAGAAGACAGTCCAGACTCCATGGATGGATGGATAGATAGAGGGATAGATAGATAGATAGATAGATAGATAGATAGATAGATAGATAGATAGATAGATAGATAGATAGATAGATAGATAGATAGATAGATAGATAGATAGATAGATAGATAGATAGATAGATAGATAGATAGATAGATAGATAGATAGATAGATAGATAGATGGATAGATGGAGGGATAGATAGAGGGATAGATAGATGGATAGATAGAGGGATAGATAGATGGATAGATAGAGGGATAGATAGATGGATAGATAGATGGATAGATAGAGGGATAGATAGAGGGATAGATAGATAGACCACCGTCTCATGTTGATGAATATCAGCACTTTTAGAGAGGCTTGTAACGAACCCGCTGCTCAACAGTTATAAGGAGACGCGACCTTGGCCGGGGCAACTTTTAAGCAACTTTGAAAGGTGAGTTCATTTTTATTACTATAACCCCCCCCTTCCCCCTCCCCCCCCGTCGTGTCGCCGGTGGTGTGTATGAACTCGGCTCGCGTGGCCGAAATTCAGTATCGCCTTGTGATATATGTTAGACTACGGCTTAGGTAGGGTACAACTTGGGTAGCAGGTGTTTTGCGGAGACCGCCGCGCGCTGCGATGCGCCCCTCTGCGTGCTGGTCTTGTGCCTGCGAGTCTGCAGTCTGAGTCATTTCCCCTCCCCGCGTGGGCGGACGGAAGGTCTCGGAGCAGCGGAACAACCGGCCGATTCAAGCCGCCGCCGCCGCCGCCGCTGCTGCAACCGCTTCTGCAATGTCCCCCCCCCCTTCTTTTTTTGTTTATGTGTTTAAAGGACGAGCACGCCGCGTGGGTTTACACGTATAGACGAAAGCGGCGTGCGTGTATTTATCACGGTCCACTCGCCGGTTGGTCACTCGGGTCCTCTAAATGCTGGAAAGATGCCGCACTTTTTTGTTTTTTTGGTTGCTCGCCGTCGTACAGGCATCGGTACACACACGCGCACGCACACACGCACTTCCCTGCCCGCAGGTGTGTGAGTACGTAGGGGGGGTATAGGGAGAATGCTCCCATACCCCCCCCCCCGTCTTTTTTCCGTTCACGGGAGCGCGTGGCACTAGGAGGTTTCCGGGGGTGGTGACGACACGAGCCCGACTCATTCTTCCGGTGTGGCTGAACCCCCCCCTCCTCCCCATTCCCCAGTTCAGTGTCCCCCGCCCCCCCCTCTCTCTCTCTCGACACCTCCTCGCCTCTCGTGCGTTTCTGCCCAGCCTTTCGTTATTATTATTTATTTATTTATTTTTAGTTTCTATCCTGTGACGTGGTTCGACCAATGAAGTCAGCCATGCGTCATTCTTGCGCACTTTGCAGATGATACGCAGTCACCTACTCTAACCCCTCCGGGGGGGGGGGGGGTCGCACGGGCACGGGCGCGCACGCGCGCACTCTCACACGCACGCAGCCACCGCAGTGTGGGGGGCGGAGAGTCAATGAAACATGTGGTTCATTCACAACTCGCCGCTGTGCTCGGTGGCAAATGGGCTCGATCACGCAACATCTCAACGCCTCCTAGTTTCTGTTGAAAGCAACACAAAACCCCAAAACCCAAAACGGTTCCGTCAGAAAGACGTCCGTCAGCTGAACCCGTCCGGAACGTATAGAAGTGTATTTAGTAGAAACCGAGGACGAACCGGTTTCCACACTTTGGGACCAAAACTGTTCGGTTAAACATGACAGTGTACTACTGCTGGTTTGGGTTTCGGGCCCGGTCGTGTTGCCATCGGGTTCTGGGTGGGAGCGAACAGGGGGGTTTGAAACTCTCCTCCGCGTGCCATGGAAACCGAGGTGGACCGCAGCACAGCCCGGGCGCCTCTGATAAGCCAGGCAGAGGCTGGCCGCCAAGCGATAGGCTTGCGTGTGCTGTGACGTGGCAGCCCTCAGGCGGAGGTCCCTGCGCGTTGTGCTCCGTCCGTCTCTCCGCTGGTTCGTGTGTGTGTGTGTGTGTGTGTGTGTGTGTGTGTGTGCGCGTGTGCGTGTGTGTGTGTGCCGAGACCCACGATGATCGTTATGATCCCACGTCATCTATGTGCCAAAGAGAACCGTGCGCAAAACTGACGTCTTTGGGGCTAAAATACACAAGTACACAACTGTTTTGAGAGAGGGCCCGCAGTCCGCTGTGACCATGATCACATTTTAGAGGGCTGTGTTTACGTGAGAGAGAGAGAGGGATGGGGGGATGGGGGGGGGTGTTGTGTTACAGGGGTCTTTTTACTGTGATAAACTCCCTTCCCACACCACCCACTGTGAAAATGTGAGTAGGTTGCCGGGCGCAAACTCTGCCGTTTAGATGCTTTAGGACAAATGGCACCAGATTATCGCAGTCGTGGACCGACGACTTCCTAGGTGGTGAACTTTGAGCGCGCTCTCCCCCCCCCCCCCCCCAGCGTGATTATAAAGCGGGATCCCGTTGGCCCCACCGACATGGGAAGTTTCCGCCGTTCAGCACCCCGGACAGCGCCGAAACACCCGGCGTGTCGCTGTCCCCACGCCGCGGTGCTGAAACGGGCTCGGCGTGAAAGCAGAGCTCCGTTTATATTACAACAAAACGAGACTGCCTCGTCTCGGTTCATGTGATCCGTGTAGGACAAAACGGTCATGAACACCTACACGGTAACATGATGGCGAGGGAGCAACAAACTACTTATCACAGAGGGGGAGCTGATTCCGCTACGCCGCAGCTGCGGGGGGGGGGGGGGTCCTACTTTTCACAGCCGCGCGGTGTGACCGCGATGTTGGCTACCCGCGTCTGCAGACGCCGCTGACTGCCCGTCTTTAACTTCACCTCCAGACTTGGACAGTGAGTCACTGAGTCGCACAGAAGACAGATAAACCCCGACCCGGACTAACATAATCTGGTACATCCCGGTGGGGTTAACGCGTTTGAAAAATAAAGAGCAAGATAGATGGATAGATAGATGGATAGATAGATAGATAGATAGATAGATAGATAGATAGATAGATAGATAGATAGATAGATAGATAGATAGATAGATAGATAGATAGACAGACAGACAGACAGACAGACAGACAGGCAGACACACACACACGCACACGCACACACACAGAGATAGACAGACACACAGACAGAGAGACAGCAGACAGACAGAGAGGCAGATAGACAGAAACACAGGCAGGAAGACAGACAGGCAGTGGCAGAGAGGCAGACAGACAGACAGGACAGAGAGGCAGGTAGACAGACAGGGCAGAGAGAGGGAGAGAGAGAGGGGGGGGTGTTTTATGTTCAAACAAACTTCCTGTTGTACAACAGGGACTTGTTAGAGGATGCTGCCCGGGACAAAGCAACGTAGGGATGCGGTGACCACATCGTTAAGATGGGTACTCAGACCTCAGTTAAGACATTCGATTTTGTGTACTCCATTGAGGGGCTTTCCTCCACATAGCTGCTCGTACATTACCAGTCATTTTTGGAAGAGTGTGTGGAGGTTTCGTTGCACCTCCACAACATGACGTGGTCTAATAGATCTCACCCTGCCTCCCCTAGACACGCCATGACTTACCTGTATTAATCAACATGAAACATGGGGAGATTAATGACGTGTAGAAACCGATCAAAACGAGTGGTCCTGCCTCTTTTCCTCTCTTCCTGCCCCTTTGTGTGTCTCTGTCTCTCTCTCTGTCTCTTTACATCTCTTCATCACCTTTCCGTCGCTTGCACTCCCCCCTCTCATGCCCACACCTACACACAATCACTCTGCAACGAGGAGAGAGAAAGAGACAAAGAGAGTGGGCCGATGACTCATTCTGTCAGTCTGACATCCAGCGAAGGCTGCATCCCTCTTCTCCTACCATTAAGGCTGCACTATTCTGACTGACTGAATGAGTAACTGGTTGACGGACCGACTGATTGACCGGCACCGGTCGCTCCTTCACCCCGTGTCCAAACAGAGAAGAGGGGAAGGGTTTTCAGCGACGACAAGTCAGCTGTAAAAATCAATAATCAATCAAAATTCAAAGTAGAGCGTCTCAGGAAACCGTTTTATAACTATTTAAAGGTACAAGCAGTATTTGTTCTCTAGTGACCACTACTGGTGAGACGTTGGAATTACAACAATATCTGCAAACGCACTCTTGTTTTACACGGTGACATGTCCCTCCTTCGCGTGACAATGGTCCACAAATGACACAACTACTGCTAACAATGTCTCACAATACAGCGGTCCTGCAGACATGCCAAATGAAGAGGTAATAATTTAATACTGTGCCACCTTATAACTCATCATACGTGCCTATATATTTAACGACAGTGGTGATTGCCTGTGTTTTTAAAGTCTTTTATAGTCACACAGTTATGTCATTTTTCGTTCTTGTTGTTTTTTTGTTTTGTTTTTGCGCTATGCAGCGAACAACAGGCCGGGAGGATGCCCTACCCCACCCTCTTGATCGGGACATTCTGCTTTTGGAGTGGCGTTGGCCATGTAGTTTTTTTCCCTGCGCGATGATGAGACCCTTTTTTGATTCTTTAGGGTTGCGTCGCAAAGCTGTGTCCTCCATATTGGAAAGCTGAAAGGCGTCGTGAGACGACTGTGTGAGGACATGTGGTTTTGTAGGAGGACATAGGATTTCTAACTGGCAGGGTGCCTGTAGGTAGACGACGATCCGTACACCCCGGAAGTGTTATTCCCGGAAGTGTTAATATCAGTTCCTTGTTGTATTTGGGTACCAGCGTCATTGCCTGATTTTAAAACGATTGTAGTTTTTTTTTTTTTAATTCTGTTCAATTATAATAGTAAATCGGCTAAATTCACAACTGACTCATTTGTCGATTTTTTTACAGTGTCAAGTAAGACGTTAATTTTAACACGTAAACACCCCGCTACTGATGCTAGTTAGCATATCTAACTAGCGTCGGTATACCGGCTTGTTTATCAGAGTAGAGTTTCCGGGTCACAACACAGGTTTTGGAAGCCGTAAATCTCAGCATCCGGCAAAGCTACGGTTTGGTATAGACCGACACCCCCTCCCCCCTCCCCCCAATACGCGATGGTCCTGTTTCGCTATGACCAAGATCAAGATCAAGATTACATAGACATGTTTTCAGACACCGGAGGCATTTCTGTGTGATTAATTCATACGTAAGTGTGATTGTGTGACAGGTGGTTCAGTGGTTAGCACTGGTGCCTTACCGTGCTAAGGTCCTGAGTTCAAAACGGACTGGTCCTCTCGGTGTGGCCCTCTCGGTGTGGCCCTCTCCGTGTGGCCCTCTCCGTGTGGCCCTCTCCGTGTGGAACTGTGCATGTTCTCCTCTCGTTCATGTGAGCGTGCTCCACCTTCCCCCACGCCAACAGACGTGCACGCCAGGTTTATACTGCCCTTGAGCAAGGCCCCGGGGTTGAACTGGAGCTGGTGTTTAGCCGCTGCATGGTGGCTGCCCACTGCTCCTAAGTAGCTGGACTGGGTCAAATGCACCGAGCTAATCTCGCCACTGGGGTCAATGAAAAGTTTTAAAACTAGAACGACCAAGGTGGTCATTTTGACGGTTTTCGGATGTTCAAAGTTTAACAACTTTGTGGGGGAAAAAAAGAAAAGAGACCCAGACCTGCCGCTCCCTGAACGCTCATAAAGTCGCATATATTTGCATTAAAATGAGTTTTAGATCAATTGCACAAAAAAGTTACGGTAAGATCTACCTAAAACGACAATGAGCGGTCATTATGACCGCGCGTAATTTGCACGTCTTCGTGCGCGTCACGTCACTATTTATGACGTGTGTTGGTCGCGTCATTTCCTGCGTGACGTCCATTGCGCTGTCCTGGAAACACACTAGCGCCCTCCAGTGCAGGGTAATACTCCAAACTTGATTTTTGGTTATTGCTAACACGTCTGGGTACAGCCGCCGTTTCAGACGCACCATGGCTACCACTGCAGTATTTACAGGCGTTGGACAGCGGCCATTTTAAATTGTTTGAAAAATAGTATTAAAGTTGTTAAAATGTTAATTTTGGCGTCAGTCACTTCTTAAGAGACATACATAACAGGCATATGCAATGCATTGATATCTCAATTGGGTATCTATCTTGACAGAATATAGAGTTTTAAAAACCGGCAGTCATTTTGACCGCCCACGGTCGTTTTAGGTAGGGGTGAAATCCTGGTCGTTTTAACTATGTTTGTTAGAGGGGTGTCTCCCTCTTTGGAGTTCGACTCCAGTGATGAGATGACTGCTGCTGTGGCTGAGAGTAAAGATGCAGGAGCACACCCAGAGTCAAGCTGCAGGCTTACTGCAAGTGTGGCAGTGCTATGCTATGGCCCAAAGGGGTGGAAGTCACATAGCGCATGCGCCATCATTCAGATATATAATTGTAGGAGGCTGTGGGAGGAGAAGGGGCACCGGGTCATCATCTATGGATGATGTCGAATCCATTGCTCTTTTTCTGAAGATATAAGATGGCGTGAATCTTTTTTCCGAAATATAACAAATTTGCATCGTGGCTGGTGTTCCGCAGTTTCAATGGGTCGAATCTGCCTCCATTTTCTCTGCATTTTAGTGTTGTTTGTTCATCGTACCTCTAGCGTGTTAAGACTTTTAAGATTGTGATTAAGATTAACGTTGTTGTATGTCAAATTACACCCGATCCTGAGGTTTATCCAGGACCAGGTGTATTTTGAAACTGGTTCAAAAAGTTATTTTTGGGGGGATTTTGCAAAACAGATGTAAAATAGTGTGATCACTCCTGCAGAGAAACTTGTCTTGGAGCTGTATTGATTCTTTTTTTAATTTTGATATACTTTATTGCTCCCCGTGGGGAAATTCCTCTTTGCATTTACCCCATCCTAGCTGTGTAGCTAGGAGCAGTGGGCAGCCACCGTGCAGCGTCCGGGGACCAACTCCAGTTCGTTTTTCCATTGCCTTGCTCAAGGGCACAGACAGGAGTACTAACCCTGACATGCATGTCTTTTTGATGGTGGGGGAAACCGGAGAAAATCCACCGCAGACACAGGGAAAACATGCAAACTCCACACAGAGGACGACCTGGGATGACCCCCAAGGTTGGACAACCCTGGGGTTCGAACCCAGGACCTGCTCTTTGGAAGTGGGGAATGATAGTGTGTTTATTTTCGGATTTTAGGTGCAACGGCTTTGTGGGAACCTCTTGAGATGAGTGAGCCATTATAAACACAACCCAGGGGCGTTAAAATGCATGAAAACAAGGCCAAGTATGTGCTTTTGCAATCTAATATGGACATGTACTTATCTGAATACAATTCTCTCTTCTATGTAGAAATGACGTGTTACTGCTGGCAAAAGAAACCCAACTTTCATGTTTCTCAAGTACATGTAGGCGTGCCACTTATATCTCGCAATCTGCCGTCGAGTTTGGATCATCTGAAATTTGAGTCTGCTGAAAGCCTGCAAAGCTTTGAGCAGACCGTAGATAGACACTGTAATAGTGTCATTATTATGTGAGCTGTGACTGCATTCTTGTCATAATTTAACCTTTAACCTTTTCTCTCTCACTTTTTTTTTGCTCAGGGTTCCGCGAGACGAGTTGTTGTCCCGTGGCTTCACCTCCTCCCCCGTTCATCCAACCCAGCCAGAGCATCAGCACCTTGGCTTTAGACTGCTTACTGCTTATACAGTATCACAGTACAGTAACAGTCTACAGTCATGGCTACTGAAGCCTGGCAATACCCCAACCCCAAACACGCACACACGTGCACACACACACACACACACACACACGAGCACTTCCACCCCACCCCTCCTCCCTGCAGACATCATGGGCCTGCAGTAACATCTCTGTAGTGATTTCAGCATGAAGGAAGACACCTTCCTGGAAGCACTCCTGACAGCTACATTCTGGACAGGAAACAGTTAACTCGATAGCTGAAGTTAAGGCCTGTTCCTTGGATCTCCCACACAGCCTTCTTCTCCCTCCCTCCCTGTCTGTCTGTCTGTCTGTCTCTCTTTCTCTCTCTCTCAGAAAGGAAATCTGTGTAGGCTTGCATTGGGGGAGTCCTGCACCGCGTAAGTGCGTAATATCCAAGCTGGAGCCAATGAGACCGTGCAGTTTCCAGTTACCATGCCTGCTCCCGCTCCACCTCCTCCCTGCTGTCTCCATGACAACCGTGGCTTTAGATTGTTACTCTAGCAATAGCACCATGGTAACAGTCTACAGCCATGGTCGTTAGGGGCAGGTGTCACAAAGCAGCAGAAGCTCACAGACGGAAGTGCTAACTAGTTGTGATCAAAACAACAGATGTTTGAAGAGGGGAAAAAATGGTGGTCTAATCAGTAAACTCGGCTCTTTGACAGCCCTCTGACACGTGTGTGTTTGACTTTTTGTGTGTGTGTGTGTGTTGTGTTTGCGGCTCTCATTGAGAAAGTAGGTCAGAGGTAGCCGCATCTCCATCCCCAGAGGTCTGGCGCTGCTCAGGGCCCCACTTATCAGCTCACTTCCGCAGCTCGCTTTGCTCACACGCAACAAGGCTCTACATTTCCTTGCGGAAAGATTTTTTTTTGTTTTGCCTCGCCGTCGACGTCACACTGTAACCGCGGAGGCTCTCCAGGGTGCGACGCCGTCCCTCGGATAAACCAGACAAACGAGTCATGAGTGAAAACGCGCCACACAGAATTTCCGATTCTCCTGTTTTATTGGGTAACGTCAGCGGTGACGGCTGCTCCGGCCTCGGTTTATCAAGACACCCGCGGCCACATCCACCCCGAGGCAGCGCAGGCGGGCAAAGCCCGGCGGGCAGAGCCGCAAGGCTGCTGCGGTCAAACCCGGCTCACGCGCCGCGTCTCGCGCAGCCGGGCACATGCACGCGCAACCCGTGACGTCTCAAATGTGCACGTACACACGGAAATACACACACGCACGCACGCGTATAAATGTGCACACTTGTTTGGGCACTGATAGGGATAATAGCAATACTGGCACGCACGCGTTTGCCGAACCAACCAATCAGCGCATCCCTTGGTCCTCGGCCGCAGCTCGCGACGCGACGCTTCCGTATGTCGCTTCCTTCAGCCGCTCGCCGGAATTCTCGGAAAACAAAGCTCGCTAGCGTCGCTGTCCTGGCCGCTCCCGCCCCCTGCTGGCCGGAGCGCGTCTGTGACGGCGGCACTCAGCAAGAGGTCCTGCCTCGTTTCCCAGATGGGAGCGTGGCAGGCGTTCAGGTGGAGAGTCTCGAGCCCTCTGGCTCGCGCGCTGTGACTGATATAATCCAATAAAAACAACCTTTAAACGGGGACGAGTGGCTGTTTTATCATTGTAGCTGTTTTTCCTTTTTGTTCAGCGTGCCCCGGTTGCTGTGTTCAACCGACAAAGGATTTGTTTTGGTTTTGTTTGACACAATGGAAAACAGATCAGATAACTGTTGGACTTTTTGGAGAGATCTCTGAAAGAGAGAGGGGAGGGGGGGGGATAAGTGCACACAGGATTTCAAACACTGACCAGTGAAACCGAAAGATGACAAACGCTGATACAGAATATGAGCGCTGATGGAGCATTCAGCGTAGGCCAGAGAGTGTGTATGGCGGGCCGGGTCACAGCAGAAGGGATCTTTTCATACTGAACAGAAGATAGCTGCAACCTGACCCGGTGGCTCAGCTGACTAACACGCAGGCTGCCAAAAACCGTTGCAGGCCTGCCTGCCTGGCTCCGGCCCTCACCAATGTGATGATGTCGTATTTAAAAAAGGTTGTTTTTAGAAATAAAGCTCCGGGAGACGGTTGTGAACCGTGCACACCAGCAC
Organism: Lampris incognitus; assembly: GCF_029633865.1. Lineage (NCBI taxonomy): Eukaryota > Metazoa > Chordata > Actinopteri > Lampriformes > Lampridae > Lampris > Lampris incognitus. The sequence continues at coordinate 44,245,368 of NC_079218.1, forward strand.
TGGGTAGTGTGTGGTTATATAGCGGAGCTGATCTTGTACCTCTGACCGTTAACATACACTGCATCCGGTAAGTATTCACACCCCTTCACTTTCCCCACATTTTGTTATGTTACAGCCTTATTCCAAAATGGATTAAATTCCTTTTTTTCCCCTCATCAATCTACACACAATACCCCATAATGACAAAGCGAACAAGGTTTTGTAGAAATTTTTTGCAAATTTATTAAAAATAAAAAACTGAAATATTGCATGTACACCCTTTACTCAGTACTTGGTTGAGGCACCCTTGGCAGCGATTACAGCCTCGAGTCTTCTTGGGTATGAAGCTACGAGCTTGGCACACCTACTATATTTGGGGTATTTCTCCCATTCTTCTCTGCAGCCTCTCGAGCTCTGTAAGGTTAGATGGGGAGCGTCGCTGCACATCTATTTTCAGGTCTTTCCTGAGATGTTCAATGGGGTTCAATTCTGGGCTCTGGCTGGGCCACTCAATAACATTGACAGACTTGTCCCGAAGCCACTCCTTCATTGTCTTGGCTGTGTGCTTAGGGTCATTGTCATGTTGAAAGGTAAACCTTCGCCCCAGTCTGAGGTCCTGAGCGCTCTGGAGCAGGTTTTCATCAAGGATCTCTCTGTACTTTGCTCCATTCATCTTTCCCTCAATCCTGACTAGTCTCCCAGTTCCTGCCGCTGAAGAACATCCCCACAGCATGATGCTGCCACCACCATGCTTCACTGTAGGGATGGTATTAGCAAGGTGATGAGAGGTGCCTGGTTTCCTCCAGACGTGAAGTTTGGCATTCAGGCCAAAGAGTTCAATCTTGGTTTCATCAGACCAGAGAATCATGTTTCTCATGGTCTGAGAGTCCTTTAGGTGCTTTCTGGCAAACTCCAAGCGGGCTGTCATGTGCCTTTTACTGAGCAGAGGCTTCCATCTGGCCACTCTACCATAAAGGCCTGATTGGTGGAGTGCTGCAGAGATGGTTGTCCTTCTGGAAGGTTCTCCCATCTCCACAGAGGAACGCTGGAGCTCTGTCAGAGTGACCATTGGGTTCTTGGTTACCTCCCTGACCAAGGCCCTTCTCCCCTGGTTGCTCAGTTTGGCTGGGCGGCCAGCTCTAGGAAGAGTCCTGGTGGATCTAAACTTCTTCCATTTACGAATGATGGAGACCACTGTGCTCTTTGGGACCTTCAAAGCTGTAGAAATTATTTTGTACCCTTCCCCAGATCTGTGCCTCGATACAATCCTGTCTCGGATGTCCACAGACAATTCCTTTGACTTCATGGCTTGGTTTCTGCTCTGACATGCACTGTCAACAGTGGGACCTTATATAGACAGGTGTGTGCCTTTCCAAATCATGTCAAATCAATTGAAATTAATACAGGTGGACTCCAATCAAGATGTAGAAACATCTCAAGGACGATCAGTGGAAACAGGATGAACCTGAGCTCAATGTTGAGTGTCATAGCAAAGGGTGTGAATACTTGTGTACATGCAATATTTCAGTTGTTTATTTTTAATAAATTTGCAAAAATTTCTACAAAACCTTTTTCGCTTGGTCATTACGGGGTATTGTGTGTAGATAGATGAGGAAAAAGAAGGAATTTAATCCATGTTGGAATAAGGCTGTAGGTGAAGGAGTGTGAATACTTTCCGGATGCACTGTGTATATACTGTCAAGATCGACCCAAGCTGTTATATAAATAAGCTCAGAATGTATCTCACAAAGAGGAAAGCTGTGTATGCTGAGTTTGGTTTACTTTACGCCCCCCCCCCCCCGGCTGGCACATTTCACCTCCTCTTCAGTCGTTGTTGTTTTTTCCCCCCTTTTCGGTGGTTTCTTAATAGTGGACAACCCGTCTGCATCGTGTTGACGGCCAGCTCTGGGCCACTACAGGTCAAAGGTCGCTCAGCTGGACGGGTCGCATGTCCTCGGTCCCCCTGCACTGTAAGAGGCCATGTGCTGACTGATAAGCCACAGCACATAAACTCTTACTGTTCAGGGCTGACAGGGAGATAGAGGGAGAGAGCTGGCACGGGGCAGGCGCAAACAAACACATGTACTGACGCACACACACATGCACACACACACACACACACGCATTTTCCAAGTGCACATGATTACACATAAAATTGCTTACACACAAATATAAACAACACGCACATGCACGCACACGCGTGCGAACACACAAACACACACGCTCATGTATGCACACACACACACACACAAACATACTCAACACACTCATGCATGCAGGAACACACTCACGCAAACATAATCAACACAAACACATGCTTATACGTACGCACGCACACAAACAATCAACACACACGCATCTACGTACACACGCACACACACAATCAACACACACATGCATATACGCACGCACACACACAAACAATCAACACACATGCATGCACGCAGACACACTCACATAAACATAATCAACACAAACACATGCTTATACGTACGCACGCACACAAACAATCAACACACACGCATCTACGTACACACGCACACACACAATCAACACACACATGCATATACGCACGCACACACACAAACAATCAACACACACTCATGCATGCACGCAGACACACTCACACAAACATAATCAACCCAAACACATGCTTACACGTACGCACGCACACACACAATCAACACACACGCGCACACACACACGCACAGAGCCGAGTTTAGATGAAAGTCCTTCTAAAGGTGACGTTAGGTGTGTTAGTACTGCTGAATCCTCCGCATGCAGGTCTTCGTCCTGGTCTTCGGCCTCTCGCTAGACTTGGTCGGAAAGCTGTTCACCATTCCAACCCCACCGTGTGCCTTTATTCATACGATCTCATCGCGCCTCGATCAGCTCGACCGGTGTTTCATCACATCTCGGTGACCTCTCACCAAATTTGTTTTAATCTCCTAAAAAAAACCAAAACCGTCCCCCGGTAAAGCTTCACGTCACCGGGCAGTGCAACTCTGCGGTACACGTGTGGGGAAACATAACCATTTCTGTCGCCGGACATAACCGGAGCGCACACTTGGCTCGCAGCCTGCGCCCTTCCTAGTCACCCTGCGTTGTCTCGATGACTAATATTTACCCTAACGGTGTCCGTCAGGCACCTGCGAGGACAGCCAAACCACAGCGCTCCGGTTGCCAGGACCCGAGCCGGCCACGGCCTCTTAAACGGCCCAGTAAAACGAGCAGGCGGACAAACGCCTGCGGATGACGTCACACATCAAACGGCCACTGCCCTCACTTCAGACGGCCTCAGCTGTGTCCTCGCTTCACCTCCCGGCCTCCCCGGTCAACAGCGGCGGGCGGGGCGGGGCGGGCGGGCCGCCAGGAGAACTATATTTACATCTCGGACGTTAATGTGACACGTTTGTCCGGGACAACTAAGCGGACGCTTTTCTTTTCTTCTTCTTCTTCTTCTTCTTCTTCTTCTTCTTCTTCTTCTTCTTCTTCTTCTTCTTGTTGCGTTCGGTGCACAATCGCAAACACTTGGCATTGCAAAACAACAATGGCTGGCTGGCTGCCCGCTGCAGGGCTTTGTGGGACGGTTTGCTCAAGGGCCGTGGCACCCGGCCTCTCGGACGACAGCGGGGAGGAGAGGGCACACCAGCGTGACTTAAAGGAGCGGATGGAGAGAGAAAAGGGAAGCTTCGGCCCCTGCCAGAGTACACTCTGTCCACACGAGACACGTGAGCCGCAAAAGTTAGACACCCGGGGGAGAGGGAGGGGGGGAGGGAGAGAGAGAGGGGGGGGGAGAGTGTTTAGATGCATGAAATAACAAATGACACAAGTCACAGCCGCGTGGATGGACGAGATCACACCCACAGACACACACACACACACACAGACACACAACGACAGCACACTAAATAGGATGACTGACAGATGTAAGTCCCCAGTGTGCAGCCTCTTACTAAGTGTGCGTCCAGCGCGTCTCTTGTCCCTCTGAGGAGAGCTGTGTGTGTGTGTGTGTGTGTGTGTGTGTGTGTGTGTGTGTGTGTGTGTGTGTCCACACCTCTGAACGCACGCCGGGCTTTCCTGCGCTGTTTGAACGCTCCTCAAGTCGCACGCCTCAAACGTCTCGCGCGTCTGTCAAGCTCGCGCTTCCCGGGTGGGGGTGGGGGCTCTTCTTCTTCTAGCTGAAACGCTGTCACACACGCGCGCATATACGTACATACGCGCACGCACCTATACACACGCGCAAACAACCACAGGAAGCAGGGGGGCGGGACTAACGCCTATGGGACGCTGGACAGAGGCCACGCGTGAGAAGACGCACCAAGCGCGCACACCTCACGAGAACAAAAGACACCAACATGCACGCGCGAAGCGACCCCTCTTGTTTGCTCGAGTAGGCATGGAAACGGCTTTTGAAAAACAGTCGACATGAACCCCACAACAGATCCTCAGCCTCCCGGATCTTCCTCTTCCTCTTCTTCTCTTCCCTTTTCTCTGGTGCGCAAAAAGTTCAAAATTCAACGTCCAAAAAAAAAGGGGAAAAAATAGCAAGAGAATGGTTTAAAAGCAGAAAAATAGAAGAAACGGAGTGATGAAAATCCACAGCCTGTTGGGTGGGGAAGACCCCCCCCTCTCCCCTCCTCCCGCTCTCTCTCTCTCTCTCTCTCTCTCTCTCTCTCTCTCTCTCTCTCTCTCTCCCAGCACCACCAGTAACACCTCACGGATGCTTCCAGTCAGGAATAGTCACAGCAGTGATGCGGAGTCTGCTCCCTCTCGCTGTCTGGACAAGCCTGGGCCATGGGATGACCAGGCGCTTTGGAGTTGAAGTGCAACTCTTTTATACACACACACACACACACACACACACACACACACACACAAACACACACACGTGCACAGACACAGACACACACACAGCCTGGCCCCGCCCCTCCCACCATCTCTCCTAACAACGAACGCTCCAGAATCAAAATACAGCCCATATGTGCTGTGACACACCCCCTGCCCTCTTGCGCCCCCCCCCATCCTCCAGCGGAGATTAGGAAAGAATGGTCCGTAAGAAAGAGAGAGAAAAAAGAAAAGAAAAGCGAGAGACTTGAATGCGCCCACACTTTCACTTTTTTGTCAACCACAAGGACCAGGGAGGGACAAAAAAAAGAACCCAAAACAAACAAAACAGACAGACAGACAGAGAGAGCGAGAAGGGAGGGACAGTGGCTCCGCCCACTTCTCTCTCTCTCCCCTCTCTCTCTCTCTGTCTCTCATTCCATTATTTCCCGGTTGTTGTGCAACAGGGGGAAACAGATTCCTGAGGAGAGAGTCACGGCTCTGTTGTAAAATTTACTGGCAAGAGGGACCCTCCGTGTTTTTCTTTTAGTGTTTCCCTCCCTCCCGCTCCCCCCTCCCTCCCTCCCTCTCTCTCTCCCTCACTCACTCACTCACTCACTCTCTCCATTCGTCTCTCCTTGTTATCAAAACCATGTGTGCGTGTGTGTGCGTGCGTGTGCGTGCATGCGTGTGTGTGCGTGTGCGTGTGTGTGTGTGTGTGTGTGTTCCGAGGTCTTGGAGGGACATAAGGGCCACAGGGGATCAGAGGAGAGTGAGAATATGAGGACCGAAACCAGTGGAAAGACGGCGCAGTTGGGAATGGTTACAACCGCCGGGTGTGTTCCAGCTGGAGCTGGAAGATGTCAAGGAATGAAACAGGTGAAAGGTTATAAAAGTCTGGACCGGCTGACTATAACACGGAGTTGTGTTTACTTGTGAAAAGGGGGGGAAAGGGGAAGCCAGACAGAGAGAGAGAGAGAGGGTGATTGATGAATCTAGTCTCTTATTATGAGGTGGCGTGAGTGTTGACGGGTTAATTTGATGGCGTAGCCTGTCCCGTTCTAACGTGCGGACGGTTAATCCTCCCCCCCTCTCCCCCTCCCTCCCCCCAACACTGACAACCCACAATCCCTCATAAACACGAGTCGTGAACATCACGAGTCTATTCTCAGCACTCAAAAAGTGTGTTTGTTTTTTTTTTTAAACCGCCAAGGGTGAATGACAACTGTCCTAACGCCTCTATCATGTGACGTATTACTCCCGACAGCTGATCACCGACAGAATGCGATGGGGGGCGGGGGGGGTGTAGATGAAGAGGATGAGAATTAGGAAAGGAGATGATGGGAGGCAGAGGGAGATGAAAGCGAGAGAGGGGGGGGGGGGCAAAGAGAAAGGTAGAAAGGAGAGAGAGCGACTCCACATCTGGAAACAATCAGTCTTAACATGCACATGCTTCCACTAGGAAAGAACACAGAGTCCTCGCACCCTTTTGCATTGAGTGCACGAACGCGCACATGCATACGGACTCTCCACACGCGTCCGCGCGCGCGCGCACCCCCCCACCCCCCCAACACACACACACACACACCAATTATCAAATCAGCGTGATGAATTACGACCCGGACCTACACCAATCCCCCCCCCCCCCCAAGTGTCAGCGTCTCTTGTTTGTGTTGGAGCGTCAACTCCGTCAGCGGCGGAAGTGACTCAGTAACTACACAAACAACGCATAAACACAACTGCCACAATGTAACGTCGTGGCCCGCCGTGTTTTTTTCTTGTTCCTATTCACGTACTGGAACAAGCGTCCCCACTCTTGAGGCGAAGACACTCGGGGGGCCGGACATTATCTGCACTTGCGCGTCGAGCTGGGGAGGAAGGTCGCCTCCTTGTCTGGCTGTCATGATGCCACACGGGTGATGCAGGAAATCCTTCTTCTTCTTCGTTCCCTAAAGCCGTGTCACGCAGAATACACTACCTTAATATAGAGCTTTCACTTCCCGTGAGTTGCGAAATGGCCTGTAGCCCGGCGGACCTGGCGGACGAACAGACGAGCCGTTAACTTGCTCAGCGACTCGCCTGGAAACGCCGCACATAACGTCAGCGGCTTTAAAGCGCCAATGCATTGGCATTACGGCAGCTATCCGCCATCGGGGGCCGGTCACGAGAGACCAGGCATGTCAGAATGTGACGCCTGGTCTCCCATTCAAGTTTCTGTCAGCGAGTCACTTCCTACGGAGTGGCGCGGCCGCGCACAAGGCCAAGGGAGGAGGTGACAATAAGGAAAATGGATACCGCAGTTCTCACACACACACACACACACACACACACACACACACACACACACACACACACACACACACACACACACACATATTGGACGCAGCTCCACCGGCAGACGAGATGTTTCGTAGGTGCCATTCAATTTATTGTCCGCTACAAGACACCGTCCCTGGGAGGAACAGAAGTTGGCCACTGTCCTGTTTGGACGGCGCCAGAACAAATCACAAGGCAGAATTTAAATCCGAGGCTGGACTTCGCAACCTGCTCTCTTCGTTAAGGTGATAACAGTGCTGGTACTCTTACCGATACTGCTCCTCCAGCCGGTACTTTAACGGTACTCTTATCGGTATTGTTCTTATCGGTATTGTTCTTTTTGTTGTTTAAGCGGGGGGAAAATCAAATTAAGAACGGAATTATTTTCGTTTTCTCGTGTCTGGACAGTGTTACTTTTAGATTAAATTTATTTCTGATTTTCTCCCAATTTAGTGGCCAATCGATCCCTATTCTAGTTCGAACACCCACCCTCGTACTGCGCGCGTTCGCCAACTGCATCTCTCCGGCCGGCAGTCTCGAAGGAGACCGCCTCGCCACTTTCGTGACAAGGCGACTCCAGGCCGAACCCGTGTTTTTCCCGACACACCCAGAGACGCATTCACGTGACGAACACAAGCCGACTCGGCCCCCTCCCGAAGACAGCGTTGCCAATTATTGCTGCTTCATGGAGTCCGGCCATAGTCGGATCTGACGAGACCGGGGCGCGATCCCCGGTCCCCCGTGGGCAACTGCATCGACACAAAGCCGATGCTTAGACCGCTACACCACCGCGGGCTAGGACAGTGTTACTTTAATCATTAACCCGTGTTTGTATAATTTAGTTAACTGGGTGTGGGCTCTAGGCTGCTAGCATACATGACATACCAGAGGTGGATCGGCCAACGAGAGACGAACTACGAGCTAGGCCGTCGAAATCTGTGCATTTCCTCACTGTATTTGACGCACTTATGCTTGGATGTTTCGAAAGATTGTTTGTGTTTCCACCCTAACATGCAAAAGACTTGCAGCACCCGTGGCCACGAGCACCGTCAGCACCGACTCGAGTGACGTGTAACCAGACTTTCGACCGCTTAGTTCTCTCTCCGCCATTGTCACTAAGTGCAGGCTGCGTGTGTGTGCGTCAGAGAGAGAGAGAGAGAGAGAGAGAGAGAGAGAGAGAGAGATGGAGAGAGAGCGAGAGATGGAGAGAGAGCGAGAGATGGAGAGAGAGAGAGATGGAGAGAGAGCGAGAGAGAACGAGAGAGACGGAGAGAGAGAGAGATGGCGATGGAGAGAGAGAGCGAGACATGGAGAGAGAGAGAGAGAGATGGAGAGAGAGAGCGAGAGATGGGGAGAGAGAGAGAGATGGAGAGAGAGAGAGATGGAGATGGAGAGAGAGGGAGAGAGAGAGAGAGAGATGGAGATGGCCCCACCCCTCAGCTCACACATACAATAGGCTCTGAGAGGAGATCTCTCTCCTGGACTGGGAATAGCAAAAATGCACAATAGACAAATGTCTCAATCTTATTGCAAATTACAAACGGAGTTGGTGAGACAAAAGGTGCACGATGACGTTTATGTAGCCTGAATAAATAGGACATTTATTTTCTTAATCTCTCCAATACCAACTGCAGAGCCATTATTGTCGGAGCTTATCGATACTATGGATAATTTAGCACCGGTGCCCATTTAATACCGGGTTTCGGCACCCATCCCTACTCCTTACACACAGTATAAAATAAAGAAAGCAAAAATTATATTGTCACAAATCAAAATTTATATAAATCTACATTCTCTGGTCACAATTTTAAGTGCTTTGGGCTCTTTCATGTCACATTTTTTCACCCTCTATAACTTAAATGTGGAAAACAGGTTACTGTGAGGCTCCCTTCTCATTCGAACCTCTTGAGAAACTCCTGGTAAGTCTGTCTGTGAGCAGATGCAGCTGGCACAAAATGGCCACCAGGATGTGTCAGCACCCGAGGGTCCTGGAAGGTGGTGAGGAGTTCCCGGCTCATTTTGTCAGGGATCACTCTGTCTTCCTGTCCAAACACGTGCAGGGAGGGGATCAGGAGGGGAACAGTGTAGAATTTTTGGTGTTTTTCACACACGCTGCGGAAGCCCGCCACAAGGATGGCGAAACGGAAACGGAAGTCTGGTTCCAGGTTTTGCTCTTGAAGAGAGCACAGCATGGCGACCAGGGCCGCCCCCTGGCTGAACCCGAGGATGCCATCAAATGGACCTTGGTCCTTCACAGCCTCTCTCACCGTCTTCACGCTGTCGTCAAGCCCCAGGCTTTCCTGGCACTCCTGCTGAGCGCTGAAACTCCGCTCCCGGACGTCAGAAAACCACCAGCCCCTGGGGTCCTCGTCGCCTCCAGGACCAGACCCCGAACCGCCATTTTTCTCTTGACCTAGAGAGAGGAGAGCCGAGGAAAATGACACATGCTGGTTAGTTTGATTATTTAGGCTTATGACGCATTTAGTGACCCATCAAAATCGGTTACTTCCGGCTTTACACTTGATCAAAAACACGGATGCACCCCTTCCCCTTGGCACAACTCCCGCACGAGTCAAATATAAACTTTTCGAACTGAGACAACCTCGCGTTAAGGTGGACTAGGGCGCTGACGTCAATGTGACGTAATCAATTCTAAACGCTACCAGGAGGGCGTGACGATGACGCAATAGGGGCTACTTTGACTGTTTAAGCTAAGGACATGTTTACCGTAGTGACCAGTCAACACAGGTTATCTCCCGCGTCACGCCTCTCTCCCGGACGGACGCCCCCTTTCTCCCTCCGGCGAGCAACACCCATCCGAGTGAAAGCTAAACTTGCGCAAACCGACTCAGCTGTACGTTAAGGTGGACCGAGGTGTTGACAACAGAAGGTCTCAAACGTTGAGTGCGCCGCTTTTAAATCGGCAAATTGACGAGGGTACGTTACGTGTAGAGTGCGGACCCACCGCTGCAGACTTCCGGCACGCCGAGCGGCGCGGTAACGTACACGAGTTCGACTCTCTTCTTCAGCAGCTTCCGCAGCGCTCCGGTCTTATCGCGGAAGGAGCCGCTGTTCTGACGGTAACCGTGTAGGCACAGGACCCGGAGAGGCGTCTGGGACACGGCCGCCATTCCAAATAAACACCGGCAAAAAAATACAAGAAAACGGTCTCAACGTCTATTGGGTCGGTGGCACCGATTTACGGCAGCTTCCCCAACGGCAGCTACGAACCGAGCGGCGCAACTTCGCCAAAAGAGCCGGGACAAACTGGCGTGACGAGGAAAGCCAACTCCGCGAGCCGTCCCGACGTATCGCGTACGTCCGCTAAGCTGGTCTCGAGAAACACGAGTTCACATTTGTTGGTTCCGCCGGAAACAAAGCTCGAATCGCTGCTTTTACAGGGAAGGGCGTTCGTGTGAAATTCTAATCGTGTTTAATAATCCTCAATTCTTTTTTTTGATTTACTTTTAAGGCAGAACGAGTTGGATATTTTCTCTAAAAATCAAATGTACAGACTCACTCAAAAACTACTACTGCTGCTACTTTGGGCTGCTCCCGTTAGGGGTCGCCCCACAGCGGATCATCCGTTTCCATCTCCTCCTGTCCTCTGCGTCTTCCTCTGTCACCACAGCCATAAACCTCCTCTCTGGCCTCCCTCTTCTCCTCTTGCCCGGCAGCTCCATATTCAGCATCCTTCTCCCAATATACCCAGCATCTCTCCTCCACACATGTCCAAACCATCCCAATCTTGCCTCTCTTGCTTTGTCTCCAAACCGTCCAACCTGAGCTGCCTCTCTAATATAATCATCCCTAATCCTGTCCTTTGTCACTCTCAATTAAAATTTTAGCATCTTCAACTCTGGCCCCTCCAGCTCCACCTCCTGTCTTTTCATCAGTACCACCGTCTCTGAAGCATACAACACAGCTGGTCTCACTACCATCTTGTAGACCGTCCCTTTAACTCTTGCTGGTACCCTTCTGTTGCATATCACTTCTGACACTCTTCTCCACCCTTACCTGCACTCTCTTCTTCACCTCTCTTCTGCACTCCCCGTTACTCATGCAAAGACTCATGCAAAAACAACCCCTCGATCATCATTGATGACCCACTCGACGCGTGTGGTGGTGTCTGTATCTGCACACACCCTGTCCTCTGCGTGTATTTCTTATTTGGCTGTGTACGGGACGTTTCTGGGCTTTAATCTTTGGGCAGCGGCCACGCATCCAAGAGGAAGCTGCAACAATGGTGGACACAGCGCCGAAAAGACGCAAATGTGGCGAGATGAAATGCCAACCGGACAAAGCTTGTTCCAAAACGAGGGTGAATCTGGGGTTGGCTTTCACCCGCTGGCGAGCACTGAGGGAGAGGATGGGGATGAATAGTGACGCGGAGCTGGCCTCTTGCACTGGGATGTGTTGTGGCACCTGCGGTCAGGGGGCGTGTCATTCTGATGACGTTGAGCCGGGGGGGAGGGGCCAAGTTTGAACGTTGTGTTTACGAACTAGTTCTCCAGATTTAGACCCAACATGGTGTGACAGCCACCTCATCTGCCTCAACTGAAGCTGCTACTGCAGGATGTAATTTTCCCAAACAGATCAGAGGGGCTCTTTGGACCTGCATGCCGGATGCTGAAAGCTTATTATACTCTCCCCACCAAAGAACTGGTCTCTCGAGGGTTGAGCTCTGTCAAATTTGGCCATCACAGGATGCCCTTCAGCTGGAGACAATGCTCTCGACGCCTAACTTGTCCTGTTCAGGGCAGACCCCCTGTCACAGAGGGACCGCTCCGGCATGCCAAACTAGCTGAACAGCTCTGGTCTTGACCCCTCCTGAGTCCATCTCTGAGGGGTTAATTGAGATGTAGACCATAGGTGACGCCAGGGCACCCTCGACATAATATAATTGCAACCATCAATGGAGGCTATTCTCGGCCTGGCCAGACAGTATTTCCCCTGCCTTGTCCCTTTAGTCCTTTGCTTCTTGTCATATTTGGTCTCAGGCAGAGAAGCCAGCAGCACAAAGGTTGATGTTGTGACCATATCATATTTTCATGAAGTGGGACGTTGGGAAGACAACCCTCGGTCTCCCAGATATATACAGAACACATGTCCTTTGCATCCAGGTTTGATCATAACCACTCGAACAGCGTACTTTCCCATAGTTTTGAAAACCTGTAGAAAACAGAGTCGGTCTCATATCTCTGTATGTTGAGACAGATCTCCCTCTGGCTCCCAGCTCAGCCAGGGTGCCGAGTGAGCATGGGATGGGAGGCTGGTAACACTTAGACGACCCTCACTGAATAATCTGTCCATATAGATGGGAGTAGACAAGTATAAATATAACTATTAGTGTCTGGCATCAAAACAATTTGGAATATTATTTTTTCCTATAATAATAGATCTACTCATACTTGTAGGTGATTTACAAAAGTATGTATGTGCTTCAAAGCATTTACATATTTTCTTCTAAGACATATATACATTTCATATTTGCATTTGGATCACTTCAGCATCTGCGGATCGATTACGGGCGAGGGTGGATGTGGCAGAGGAGTTGTGTTCTGTCTGAGGTGGTATCGAAGGTCTCTGTCTTCACTTTTTACGGTCGTCCACATGGTGGCAGCTGTGTACAAGACATAGTGAGGCGCCAACCCGGTACCAACCCAGCAAGCAGCTAAAGGGCAAACAAACTGTCCATGTGCCAGAACAACCACAACTGTAAATACCAAGTAAGTGAATGTGTGAAATAACAAGTTATTATCATTTCAGGATGGAATTTACAAATGATGACATTTACAAACTCTCTGTTGACATTTAAGCAAAATGCTATTGAGGAGTGTTCAAGTTACTAGTTTTCATAGTTATCTTTAGATAACTGTGAAACTCTGTGTGTGTGTGTGTGTGTGTGTGTACTACACTCAAATATTATTAGTAAAACCCCCACAACAGAAGTAATTTGAGTAGTGGGATTGTAAAAGCCAGCTCTGAGGAGTCATGGTACAGCAGATGTCGGTCGTATGGGGGGTTTCATTAACTTCACTTCATGGCACTTCACGTCTAAAAGCGAGCCCCAGTGTAGGGAGAGTAATTGCTTTCAGGGAGGACATAGTGGCATCCAGGTTGCCTTTCCTAGAGAAATCTCTCTCCCCTTTTCCTCTGTGGTGAAATTCATCTTTCCTAAAAAGCTGCGACGGCTGTTCGCAGAATACATACATACGAGTTAGATATTGTCTGTTCAACGAGACAGCACCGAGGCCACCACAAAGAACATCACATTTAAACACGAGTCTTCCTGTATATCAGTCTTGGATCCAGTATGAGTTCATTCCTCGGGCCAAGAGCTGATCCATCAACCAACTTGGGCGTCCTGTGAGCACACAGATTTATCTTAAAGGGAAGGAGAGAGAGAGGATGGGATGGCCTTTCTGAATCGATTCAATATTTGTTTCATGATATATGTAAGGGATAATCCATAACAAGGTGTGCGTTAAGTGGAGTGTATTAAAATCCTTCAACACACATCTTGGAGTGGATTATCCTGCTTATACGATGGTCATTTACCAAAGAATTAAAAGTATTCATTAATATTTTGGTTGAACATTTTGGACTCAGAATTAAAAGGGTACGAAGCAAATGTTAGCCGCTAAGCTAACTTTGAATGTTCACTGGCCTTGCTATGGAATCAGCATGTTGCTATGGTTAAACAACAAATCTGTGGCCAGCACATCAATGTAGAAGTGATTAAACTTTCGCTAAACTATCAGTGGTGGTTGGTGTTAACAATTTTTTTTGAGGGGGGGGCACAATTTACCTTGGCGCAGCACACCTGACAGCTGCTTTAATGTGCTGACAAGCGAGGAGAGTGTGTTGAGAAGGTGGAAGCAGTACTCTGAGGGGCTGATGAATGAAGAAAATGAGAGAGCGAGAGAAGGTTGGATGATGTGGGGATAGTGAATCTGGAAGTGCAGTGGATTAACAAGGAGGAAGTGAGGGCAGCTATGAAGAGAATGAAGAGTGGAAAGGCAGTTGGTCCAGATGACATACCTGTGGAGGCATGGAGGTGTTTAGGAGAGATGGCAGTGGTTTTTTTTAAACTAGATTGTTTAACACAACCTTGGAAAGTGAGAGGATGCCTGAGGAGTGGAGAAGAGGGGTACTGGTACTGATTTTCAAGAATAAGGCCGATGTGCAGAACTGTAGTAACTACAGAGGTATAAAGTTGATCAGCCACAGCATGAAGATATGGGGAAGCGTAATAGAAGCTAGGTTAAGAGGAGAGGTGACGATTAGGAGCAGCAGTATGGTTTCATGCCACGAAAGAGCACCACAGATGTGATGTTTGCTTTGAGAATGTTGATGGAGAAGTATAGAGAAGGCCAGAAGGAGTTACATTGTGCCTTTGTGGATTTAGAGAAAGCATACGACATATGGCATATGTCCCGAGAGAGGAGGTGTGGTATTGTATGAGGAAGTCGGGAGTGGCAGAGAAGTGTGTATGAGTGGTGCAGGATATGTATGAGGAAAGTGTGACAGTGGTGAGGTGTGCGGTAGGAATAACAGATGGGTTCAAGGTGGAGGTGGGATTACATTAAGGATCAGCTCTGAGCCCTTTCTTGTTTACAATGGTGATGGACAGATTGACGGATGAGAGCAGGCAGGAGTCTCCATGGACTATAACGTTCATAGAAGACACTGTGATCTGTAGCGAGTGTTGAGCAGGTGGAGGAGAGCCTGGAGAGGTGGAGGTATGCACTGGAGAGAAGAGAAATGAAATTCAGTAGGAGCAAGACGGAATATATATGCATAAACAAGAGGGAGGGCAGAGGAATGGTGAGGATGCAAGGAGTAGAGGTGACGAAGGTGGATGAGTTTAAATACTTGGGGTACACTGTTCAAAGTAACGGGGAGTGTGGAAGAGAGGTTAAAAAGAGAGTGCAGGCAGGGTGGAGTGGGTGGAGAAGAGTGTCAGGAGTGATTTGCAACAGAAGGGAACCAGCAAGAGTTAAAGGGAAGGTTTACAAGATGGTAGTGAAACCAGCTATAGTTTAGTATAGTTTGAAGACGGTGGCACTGACAAAAAAAAAAGACAGGAGGTGGAGCTGGAGGTGACAAGTGGACCCAAACTATGCCAGGAAAATGCCCTCCCATTTACTTCTATAGGCTTCTGTAATGTATGTGAGAGTTGTACATGATTTGATGTGTGAGAGGCCATCTTTCAAGTCAGCTTCATTACTCTGTGTTGGGAAATATCCACCCTGATGCAGTATCTCTGAGCAAGTCACTATAAGGCCCTGCTGAGTCCATGGGGTACCAGGGTTGCTGTCCTGCTGCTTACAGTTTGTTCTGGCTTCCACAGACTAGGGCTCAGTCAAAAGGAAGTTTCCATACAGGGATTAATAATAATAATAAAAAAAATAAAAATAAAATCTCATTAGTATTATATAACGTGTTACATTGGCGGTTTCACTCCAACTACAATTATGCCTGCTCCAAAGTAGGTAAAGTGGTTAAAAAGAGAGCCCCCCCCCCCTTTCCCAACACAAATTTTTCCTTCAGCGTGCTATTTATGCAATCATCAACCTGCAGCTTGAAATCAGAATTAAACGCTTGTAAGTACCTATTTTAAGAGCTACTGTGATACTGCATGAGTCACACAGGGCAAAGTGTGAGTATACCCAATATACCCGGCATCTCTCCTTCACACATGTCCAAGCCATCTCAATCTTGCCTCTCTTGCTTTGTCTCCAAACTGTCAAACCTGCGTGGTCCCTCTAATATACTCGTTCCTAATCCTGTCCTTCTTCATCACTCCCAATGAAAATCTTAGCATCTTCAACTCTGCCACCTCCAGCTCCGCCTCCTGTCTTTTCATCAGTGCCACCGTCTCCAAACCATACAACATAGCTGGTCTCACTACCATCTTGTAAACCTTCCCTTTAACTACCTTCTGTCACAAATCACTCCTGCCACTCTTCTCCACCCACTCCATCCTGCCTGCACATTACATTACATTAGTCATTTAGCCGACACTTTTATCCAAAGCAACTTACAATAAGTGCATTTAACGTAGGAAATCAGGAGAACTACTAGTCACCAGAGGTCATAAGTGCATCTAAACAAGCATCTAAGAGCAAAACCAGTGCTAAAGTAAAAGTGCAAGAACGAGATTTTTGGTTTTTTAAATGAGCGAATACAATAAGTGCTAAGAACAAGTAGGGTAGTAGTTCTTAAAGAGGTGAGTTTTCAACCTGCGCGTAAACGTGGGCAGCGACTCCGCTGTCCTGACATCAGTGGGGAGTTCATTCCACCACCATTGTGGGGCCAGGACAGAAAAGAGCCGTGACCGGGTCGATCCGCAGCAAGGGGCCTCTGAGCGACGGGGCAACCGGGCGTCCCGAGGCAGCAGAGCGAAGTGGTCGGGCAGGGGTGTAGGGCTTGACCATGGCCTGGAGATAGGAAGGAGCTGTTCCTTTCACTGCCCTGTAGGCTAGCACCAGAGTCTTAAACTGGATGTTAGCAGCTACTGGGAGCCAGTGTAGGGACATGAGAAGGGGAGTTGTGTGGGAGAACTTAGGGCGGTTGAACACCAGACAAGCTGCAGCTTTCTGAACAAGCTCCAGAGGTCTGATGGCCGACACCGGGGCACCAGCAAGGAGGGAGTTGCCGTAGTCCAGCTGGGAGATGACCAGAGCCCGGATGAGCACCTGTGCCGACTCGTACACACGAGATGGCACAGATGGCAAGTTGAGAAGGTCCTCTGGGAATTTGCCTTTTCTCCATTTGCGCTCTGCCACTCTCAGTACGTACTGAGTCGGTCAGCCAAGGGGCAGGTGGAGTTGGGCGTGCGGGCCTGGAGGTGAGGGGACAGAGATTGTCCAGAGAAGAGGAGAGGATAGAGAGAAGAAGATCAGCAGCAGTGTCAAGGGGTAGGAGAGAGAAAGAGTCAGGTGTAGGGAGGATCGAGGTAACAGAGGAAGAAAGATCGGTGGCGGAGAGAGAGCGGAGGTGTCTACGGGTGGAAACCATGTGGGTAGGGGGAGGGGCTGAGGGGGTGAAGAGAGGGAGAGAGAGTAGGACATGAAATAGTGGTCAGAGAGCTGGAGGGGAGTAACAGAGAGACTGGAAATAGGACAGTGTCTAGTAAAGATAAGGTCCAGCTGGTTGTCGGCCTTTTGGGTAGGAGGACGCTCTTCTTCACCTCTCTTCTGCGCTCTCCATTACTTTCATCTGTATACGTCTTATACTATGTTTGTCTATGTCTGTCTTGCACTATCTGGCAAAGCCGCAGCCCTCATTTCGTTTTACACATGTGCCTGCATATTGGTTTTAATGCCAATAAATTGAACTGAACAAAGAACCAGCATTCAAAGAGGGAAACTGTTTTACATTCGTAGAGAAATGCCTCTCAGGGCAGCGAGGTGGAGTAGCGGTTAGAAAGACCGTCTTTACTGGCTCAGGTTTAATCACATGTGACCTTGAACGAAACGCCGCCTCCCTCCCGGCTGCAAGGTCTCTGTTGTGTGTCCGACCCTGCATGTGCTCTGAGCCCCCTGTGATTGGGGACAAGTAAAGAGAATACCTTCCTCAGAGATACGAGGGCGTGAGAGAAAAGAAAAGAAACAAAAAAAAAAATTAGAAACACAAGGGAGAGCTTTGACAAGCTCCGCCAACTCTTAAGAAAAGAGCCGTGCAGAAAGCAGGATATGTTTCCCTCAGGGAAGTGGACGAGGCAGAAGACAGGGAAAATAAGATCGAAGAGATGAGCAGAGAGATAGGGTATTACTATATCAATGATCTCAGATGCAATCAGGGCCTGTGGAGACGGGGGTACCTTCCTCCGACAGCCCCATGCACAGTCACATTGTATCGATCACCGGTCTTCTGGCACTTGGGTAGACCTGTCTGCAAGGGAAGGCCGGATGTCAGGACTGCAGAACATCTCTCTCTCTCTCATCATCATCATCATCATCAGCCGCTTCTCCGGGGTCGGGTCGCAGTGGCAGCAAGCTAAGCAGGGCACTCCAGACGTCCCTCACCCCAACAACGCCCTCCAGCTCCTCCTGGGGGATCCCAAGGCATTTCCAGGCCAACATGGACATGTAGTCCCTCCAGTGAGTTCTGGGTCTACCCCGGGGTCTCCTCCCAGTTGGCCCTCCTGGACCAGTCTGCGATGTCGCAAGTCGGCACACCCCAGTCCCCGCCTTTGCCTGCCACCTGGCCTGCATTGCACCCTATCCCACTGCTCATCCCCACAGGTGGTGGGGTCCACGGGGTGGACTGCAGAACATGCAGGAAATGATTTGGTGTGGCGAGTGGGATTAGGTCCAATCCAGGGACACATTTTAGATGAAAAAAAAAAAAATCTCAAGAATTCATTTTGTACGTGATATATGCACTGATGTTTGGACTAGAATGCTGGCAGTCCTTTTCTCTGTCAGTCTTTGACTCCAATTACAGCAGTCAGCGATAAATCGAGGTGGACTTAAAAAAGAAACTTGTTTCCCAGGAGAGAAAGAGGTCCCCAGGGTAGATAGATGGTAAATGGGTTGCATTCTATCTAGCGATTTTCTAGCTGCAACAGCTACTCGTGCTTTACAAATTAATTAATGCCCCCCCCCCCACACACACACACACAGTCTGATGGCGGTGTCAACCAACCATGCAAGGTAATATCCAGCTCATCAGGAAACATCAGGGGTGTCTTGCTCAAGGACACTTCAACATTTTTGCCAGGGGGAGCCCGAGGATCAAACCGGCAACCCTCCAGTTACCAGACGACCTGCTCTACCTCCTGAGCTACGGCCACCCAGAGAGGGAAAGCAGAGAAAATCTCGCTCACAATCTCCCTGAGCATCTTACCAGTGCTCACTGAAGACCCAACGATTTAACTTCTAGGATAATCATGACTAATCATGGACTGGATGAAACAAGAGTCAAGGAACAAACATTCGAGTTGGGCCACACACATGCCCCCCCCCCGCCCCGCCCATGTACATTTCCCATCAGAAATATATGCACTCATGTTACTGTGGGCAGCCGTGGCCTAAAGGTTAGAGAAACGGGCTTGTGGCTGGAAAGTCGCTGGTTCGATCCCTGGAACTACAGGGGAGGGGGGTGGACGGATGGTGCTCTTCCCTCCCTCAGTGCCCACGGCTGCTGTGCCCTTGACAGTGAGGAGTTTCACCAGGGGGATGAAGCACGTGGGAGGATCACGCTATCCCCCCCGGACAAGCTCCCCGACCAATCAGAGGAGGCGTTAGTGCAGCACAAGGACACACCCACATCCGGCTTCCCACCCGCCGACACGGCCAATTGTGTCTTCAGGGACGCCCGAGCAAGCCGGAGGTAACACGGGGATTTGAACCAGCGATCCCGGTGTCGTTAGGCAACAGAATAGACTGCCATGCTACCCGGACACCCCCAAGACACGAAACTTGAAGGGTGTCCTCCATATTTGTTGACACTGGAGATCATGTTTACATACAATATTTGAAATGCAAGATTTATGTCCAGAGCACATGTCACATTATTACAGAAAGTGTCATAAATACAGTTAATACGTGTACACAGACACACAACATGAGTGTCTCCAGTTAATAACTACAGTTGTGAAGGCCAAAGATGCAAATGTGGACGGGGCCTTCACATCACTGGCTGGTCAGCTGTGTCCAACTGCTGTAATGTCGTTTTTTTGTCCATCTGTTTTGTTTTTTTCTTTTTTTTTCGATCATAGAGCTTGGGGCCACTCAGCAGGTGATGACACCAACTGATAAAAAGATGTGGCCTTGGGGCCTGCATCAAGACAAAGCAATCCTGACAGAGAGAGAGAGACAGAGAAAGAGAGGGAGGGAGAGAGAGCAAGAGAGGGAGAGAGAGAGAGAGCGAGAGAGGGAGCGAGAGAGGGGAGAGAGAGAGAGAGAGAGAGAGAGAGAGAGAGAGAGAGAGAGAGAGAGAGCGAGAGAGGGAGAGAGAGCAAGAGGGGGGGAGAGAGAGAGAGCAAGAGAGGGACAGAGAGAGAGAGAGAGGGAGAGAGAGGGAGAGAGAGCAAGAGAGAGAGAGAGAGAGAGAGAAAGAGAGAGGGAGAGAGAGGGAGAGAGAGCAAGAGGGGGGGAGAGAGAGAGAGCAAGAGAGGGACAGAGAGAGAGAGAGAGGGAGAGAGAGCAAGAGAGAGAGAGAGAGAGAGCGAGAGAGGGAGCGAGAGAGAGAGCGAGAGAGGGAGCGAGAGAGAGCGAGAGAGAGCGAGAGAGGGGGAGAGAGAGTGAGAGCGAGAGGGGGGGGGGGAGAGAGAGAGCGAGAGGGGGGGAGAGAGAGAGAGAGACCCTCCACCGATTGGAAAGGAACCACAGAGGATCCCAGCTGTTCATTTCCTCCCTGTCATAAAGCAGCACTCTCTGTGGTTTCTCAGAGGGTCTCCGTCAACCCGTGATTGTCTCACCTCCCCTGAGGACACCGTGCCGGTGTTGCCGGGGTGTGTCGTGCAGGCTGTGCCAGTTAGGTTTACTAAAGGGTTTAGTTTTTTGTTGCTTAGAGTGCGCTCGCTGCAGTGTCACGACACACATTCGAAAATATGAGGTCTAAGACCAATCTAACATTATTGTTAATGTCTACCGCTCATAAATCCAGATTGATTTTCATCAATTATTGAGTTTGAGACCTGCTTGAATCTTTTAGCTAAAATAAGAGCAAACACTTTATAATCATTACCAAGTAAAGTTATTGGTCTCCAATTGTCCAGCAGAAGCGGATCTTTCTTTGGTTTGGGAATTAAACATATTAGTCCTTGTGTCATTGTAGCAGGCAGAGAGGAATGCTGGATACATTCTGAATAGGCCTTGTAAAGAAATGGTGCGAGTAAATCAGAGAATAATTTGTGAAATTCAGCAGTGATTTATTGTTTTTGAGTGAATGGATGCCCTCCTTAATTTCACCTTCTGGTATTGGAGCTTCACATGATAAACAGTCCTCCTTACTTATGGGATCAAATTCATCAAGATGTTGACTAAGCAAAGTAAAGTTACTTTCATCGAACTTTAATCTGTATAGATTAGAATTGTAATCATAACAAAATTTAGATATATCATCTACATTATCAGTAAAAGACCCATTAATATTCAGCTGTGACAAAATATTATATTTTGCTCTTTGCTTTTCTAATTGGGGGTGGGGGGGGGGCTGACATTTGCTCTCCATGTTCCAGTCATTTCAAACTGGATCTTACAAAGGCCCCCTCAGCCCTCTCTATACAAGTTGTAGTTATGGTGCGGTCACTTTAAATTACAGGCGGGTACTTATGACGTACACAAGTGGCGACCTCAGTGGTAACGTAGCACGAGGGGTGATTGAGGCAGTTGAAGGATGTACAACTTAACCGGTCCACTGTGGAGTTTATAGGCACGTTGCATGGTGTCAGGAGTCGGATAATGGCTCAAGGGCTTCGTCGCATCGACCCCTTAATTCTCTACGACAATACTGCCGATAACTGGTGGAAATCTGACAGGGAATGGAGAATTTATTGCAACGCGGGGCTGTCGATAAATCAAAGAAAGTGCAAGCCTACATCCTCCTAAACCTCGCCGGTCCTCAGGCTGTTGAAAAATCGGAATCATTAATTTACGAAGACGGAGAAAGTCACGAAGATCCAGAAGCTTTACTGGAAAAGTTTGCTGAATTGTGCTTGCCTGCAAAAAACATCATTATGGACAGGCATGCTTTCAGCACTGCTAGTCAAAAGCCTGGTGAGGAGTCAGTTCAAGCTTACATCTCCACTTTGAACATACTGGCTAAGACATGTGATTTTGGCGCGCTCCGCGACGAATTGATAAAGGATAGCATTGAGTGTGGCATAGAAAGTGACTTTGTCCGCAAGCAGCTGCTCCGTGAAAAGAATCTCACCCTGGAATTAGCGATAAGCACCCCTATTCTCCATGAACAGTCAGAAAAGAGCTCCAAGGAGTTAAAGAAGCAGATGTCTGTGAATGTTCTCATTCATCCAGGTCATGGTTATCCAAAGGATTTGAATCAAGCGATGAGAGACTCAGAATTTATCCTGATTCTCATCACCAGCCAGTCAGACTAGCTTCGTCTAGTCAGAAAGGCACGAACTGAGGAAGCCTCTTGGATGAGAGGCGAAACGTCTTCACGGATATATACCAAGTCCAGTTGCACTTGATTCAACTCCTTTGGATAAAGAAGCAGATGTGTGCGCTATTCAGAAAACTCGCTGTGGCAACTGCAATGGACAACACACTCCTGACCGTAGTAAATGTTAAGCATTCAATAATCAACGCAATAATTGTGGCAAACTCAATCATTTTGCTAAATGCTGCAGATCCACACCAGCATGGCCCATAGTTGGCGCCAAAGCTCCCAGTCAATACAGAAAAAGACAGCCAGATAGAGTGAACGAACTGAGCACACAACCAGACAGCGCTTTGGATAATACTTTTTATTGTGACCCAGTTGATTCACCCACTCAGAAAGGAGAAATCTTCACAACGCTGAAACTGAAAAGTGGAAAGGGGCAACTGACGGTAAATGTGGACACTGGTGCCAAATGCAATGTGATGTCCAAACGCATGTTGCATGCGTGCATGCGGTTGACTGCACAGTCCCTGTGAATGCAGATGAAAGAGTCAATCTTGTGGCCTATGGGGGTGAGACAATTAACACAGAGGGCACAGCAATACTACACTGTCTGCAGGGGCAGTTCAAATTTCATGTGATCAATAGGGATGTGAGACCATTGCTAGGACTACAAGACAGTGTTGCCATGGGACTCATACACCTTGGACCTGACATCCACACCCTACAACAAGAAGCACCAGAGGTATGGGAATACAAAGACCTGTTTGATAGCAACACTATAGGTAAATTGTCAGTCATAGTATATCACATGAGGCTAGATGACACTATTGCTTCTACAGTATGTGCACCTCGCAAGGTTCCAATAGCCATGAAAGACAAGGTTAAGGCAGAGCTTGATCGAATGACTGCACTTGGTGTCATAGTGCCAGAAAATGAAGCCACAGAATGGGTGTCCGCCATGGTTGCAGCCAAGAAAAAAGATGGAACTGTGAGAATTTGCATCGACTCAGTGCTCCTGAACAAGGCCCTTCTCAGACCACGTCACCCCTGAAATCTATTGAACAAATCATTGCAGACATGCCTGGTGCTAAAGTTTTCAGTATTCTGGATGCCAAATGCGGTTTTTGGCAGATCCCTCTTGATGAAGCTTCATCAAAGCTTACAACTTTCATGTCACCCTATGGCTGCTATAGGTTCCTAAGAATGCCATATGGCATCTGCACAGGCAGCGAGGTGTTCCAAAATGTGATGGCGCAACTGTTCGCTGGACAACCCTGTGAGATTGTAGTAGATGATACTTTAGTCTGGGGATGTACAATGCAAGAACATGATGATCGTCTGAGACAGGTATTGAACAGAATTCGGGCCATCAACTTGAAGCTCAACCCCGACAAATGCAAATTCAGAGTCCGCTGTGTCCACTATGTTGGCCACCTGCTAACTGCTGATGGTGTCAAGCCAGACCCTGAAAAAATTAAAGCAGTTTGCAACATGGCAATACAGCAGGACAAAAAAGCCCTGCAGCAGTTCTTACGTATGACAAACTATCTGTCAATGTTTATCCTTCAATATGGTGAGGTTACTGGTCCCCTGAGACAACTGATACACCAAGATGTGGAGTGGACTTGGCATGAAGCCCATGATGCGGCATTCAACAAGCTGAAACATGCAGTGACAAACCCACCAGTTCTACAGTTCTTTGACATATCGAAGCCAGTGGTAATATCAGCTGATGCATCACAACATGGTCTGGGTGCGGTGTGTCTCCAGCAAGGGAGGCCTGTGGCATTCGCATCATGTGCCTTCACACCCACTGAGTCAAGGTATGCACAGATTGAAGTTCCATGATTTCATCTATGGACGTCCTGTCACAGTTGAAACTGACCACCATCCTTTAATAACAATTCAGAGGAAACCGCTTCACACTGCGTCACCTCGCCTGCAGGGCATGATGTTGAAATTACATCGCTACAACCTGGATGTGATTTATAGATGCGGTAAGGAACTTTTTGTTGCTGATGCTTTATCACGTGCATACCTACTGAAGACTGAGCCTGCACTTACTGATGACATTGTTGGACGTCATGACAATCCAAGTGCTCTCTTCACGTTGCACAGATGAACTGAGAAATGAGGTGGAGAGGGATGTAATGTGTCAAAAGCTCTCTGACATTATCCTGCACGGCTGGCCTAACGCCTCAAGAGAATTACCCCACGCTCTGCGTCCCTTCTTTTCAATGAAGGAAGAGTTGACTGTCGAAGTTGGACTTCTGCTCCGTGGACAAAGACTAATAATACCCCCTGCACTGCAAAAGTTCTATGTTGGACAACTGCACCAAGGCCATCCCAGTATCGACACCACCAAACGCAGAGCTCAGGAGACCATGTACTGGCCCTCAATGTACACAGACATTGAGAGGGAGGTGTCTCGCTGTGCGACCTGCAATGCTCTCACACCTCACCACACAAAAGCACTGCACCTTCATGAAATCCCAGACCTTCCATGGTCATTCACTGCAGCAGATATATTCGAATGGCATGCCAAAATGCATTTAGTGGTTGTGGACTCTTACTCGGGGTGATTGGAGCTGGACTACCTCCCTGATATGAAAAGCACCACAGTCATCACGAAGCTGAAGCGACACTTCGCAACACATGGTGTTCCTCATACCCTCATGACTGACAATGGGACCCAATTCACTGGTAAGGACTTCTCAGACTTTGCACAGACGTGGGACTTCAGACACATGCAGAGTAGTCCTCATTTCCCACAATCAAATGGCCTTGCTGAGCGTGCTGTACGAGCCACTAAGCACCTCCTGGAAAAGTGCTACCATGATGGCATGGACATCCAAGCTGCTCGCCTCCACACTCACAACATTCCCTGTGATGGACTCCCCTCTCCTGCTCAGCGCCTTCTGTTCAGGTGGACCAGAACTTTCATACCTGTGACCAAAGCCATGCTGCAGCCGGCTATCCACACTAATGTGAAAGCTGCTATCACAAAAAAGAGGATGAGGGGGAAAGTGTATCATGACCGCAATGCCCGGTGCCTCCCTGCATTAAGTCCAGGTCAAACCATCAGGGTGCAGACTGCACGTGGTTTTGACAGGTTAGCAAGAGTAGAGGGCCCAGCCCCTCAACCTAACAGCTACATAATAACATCCCAAGGAACCAACTACATCAGGAATCGGCGACACCTTCTCCGAGTTGATGAACCCCCACCGGCCATCTCTGAGGACGACCTGCCACAAATTCCTGCTTCAGCAGCATGATAGAGAAGCCCTCCACACTGACACCGCACCACTCACACCGTCCATTGCCACACCAGAAATCACCTCAAGTGATTCAGGTTGTAGACAACCTGTAATGACTCACTCAGGAAGAGTCAACCACCCCAACCAGAGTTATCGGGATTACATCACCACTTAGCCCCAGTGACTGATAAAACTAATGTGTGCACTCTGAGAAATATTGTTCTTCCAGTGATTGATTACCAAGTTTCCTTGTTAGTTATTCTGTACTTTATTAGTTACACATGCCATCTCACCTTTTTCTGGCAGGTGAGTTTGTCAGGTTCCTGTTATGTGCTGTACCCCACTCATGCCGTTGTGTTCAGGAATCTGTGCCACTCAAGTTATGCAACATAGCGGTTGTTTGTGTTGCTGTAATGTATCTTGTGTTACATCTAGAAGAGGGGGAATGTAGAGTTATGGTGTGGTCACTTTAATTTACAGGCGAGTACTTATGACGTACAAAAGTGGCGACCTCAGTGGTAACGTAGCACGAGGGGTGATTGAGGCAGTTGATGTGTGTACAACTTAACCGGTCCACTGTGGAGTTTATAGGCACGTTACACAAGTCATCTGCAACTCTACAAGCCTAACAACATGTTTATGATTCACTTCCTCTGGTGGCAAATTAGGGAGGGAAGCAATTTCAGAAACCACCTTCTCCTCCATGGCGTGTCGGCCTTAGGCATAATCACTTCCATACCGCTTGAAATATTTACCACTTTCATATTTTAGGAGCTCCCAATTACAACCAAACAATCCCTCAGCTTGTCTTTTATTCCAATAAAAGGTAATAATACGTTCCAATTCCATTTTAACGATAGCATGTTTTCGCAAAGAGTTATTCCTTGTCCAAAGAGAGCAACCTCTGATACTACCATAATCAGACACAAGTCTGACATTAATGTAGATGGCTTTGTGGTCTGTAAATGGAGTTGCCATCACCTTTGACTGTACACAAATCCTTAGGCAAGTTTTTAGAAACAAGCCAGTAATGTAAGCGTGATATTCTAGACTACTAGACTGTTGCTCCAAGTATAAACTCTGTCAGTTTTAAATTCCTCTCTCCATATATCTACAATATCAAGTCTATCCATGAACAGCTTTAAAGAGGAATTTTGATTAGAACTTTGACATGGGGGCCACCTGTCAACAGCTTTGTCTAAAACAACATTAAAGTCTCCTCCTATTAGCAAGTAAGCACCTGGATATTTAGATAGCCACTGTTTAAGCTTGCATTCTAGGTCCATTAGTAGGACATCATTACTAGACTTTGAATTGTACCCATTATTTGTTATGATAAGGGTTAGGGATAGTTAGTTAGGGCAAAATAACACCGTCATAATTATTTTCCAAAGATGAGACCCCTGCAGATCTTTCTCTTTCATGAGATAATCATATATCGTTGCCCCATTGTGATCTCCAAAAAGTGGTATCACTAGGAAAAGAATGGGACTCTTGAAAAAATACCAAATCAGTTTTGCAACTTTTTGTAAACAGAAATAAGGCCTTACGTTGGACATTATCTCTTAACTCCCTGGCATTCAAAGATAGAACAAGACATAAAAACACGAAGAACGAACAACATATTAGTAATAAAGACTTAAAGTAGAACAAATATGTTGAAGTGTACAGCTGCACCATTACAATGAAAAAGACGGAAAGGTCTTGGTAATAAAACTGAAATACTCCTGTCATCATCTAGTTCAGAATAAAAGTCTCAAAAAAAGAAGGTGTTCCGTTGACCTCTAAATAGGCTTTGACAACTGCTAGCCCCTGAGAATTTAATTCACCAAAACAAAACAAAAACAATACTGTAGCGAATTCAGGGGGCGACCACAGGAACTGCCGCAGCCGGCAGTCTCCCGCGGTGCGGGAGATACGGGTTCGCGTCCCGGCTGCGGCAGTTCCTGTGGTTGCCCCCCGAATTCGCTACATTGGTGTCAGAAGTGGGATACGCGCGGACGCGCTTTCCCTAAAGGAGGGGGGGGGGTAGTGTAACATGCATGGATAAGTAGACAGGTTGGCCCTTGGCTAACGGGTCGGACCCTTTAGTCGAGCGGTTAGCGGTGTCTCCCGGGGCATACGGGTTCGCGTCCCGGCTGCGGCAGTTCCTGTGGTTGCCCCCCAAATTCGCTACGATACCAAGACGGAGCATGTGCGGAAGATGACTGACTACACAGGAGTAGTTTAACCTCTGGGTGTTAATGCACCCTGGCCCTGGATGAATGCTCTGGCTCCACCGAAATAAGCTACCTTTCCCTCTGCACGCGCTTTCACGTTCACCCTTTGAGAGACCTTCACCAAATTTTAGGCCTTTAGTCTTCAAGTAGGAGGAATTCTTTGCAGCTCTCCATATAGCATTTCAGTAGAATGATGATCGCCCTGGGTTGGACATTATTCTCACTGCTCGGTGCTTTACCAAGGCGATGCGCAAACTCTGTGGCAGCAGGGACCTCATCTTCCTCGTCTGGAAGGACAAGCTGGCAAATCTTTATAACCACAAACCGAATGTTCTCCTGAGCAGATTCCTGAACACCTCGTAGCTTTAAGTTGCGTCGTCTCATGTACTATTCCAGCTCATCCTGGTTAACAGTTTTTCTACTTGTTCCACTCTGCGTTCCAGACCGGTCAGTTTGGCAGTGATCCACTTATTTTAGAATTTTACTACTTCTTCTCTTCTCTCAGTTTACTGGCGGATCGCAAACAACTTTAAGGTGCATACCGCCACCTACTGTACAAGACCGTGTAACATCATGTCATTTTACCCTATTAAATTCTACCCAGCAACGTTGTGTCACTTAAAAAAGTAAAGAGCGCCTTCCTGGTGATTTTAATCCCCTCTCCCTCTCCTTCTGTTCCCAGTATCTCCATCAGGTTCCACTCCCGTCCCGCCTCTCGGACTTTATCCTGTAACCTTTCTCTTTCCACTTCTTACATGTTACAATGTAATATTACATGTTCTGCGTTTTCTTTAACTCCACAGTTCTAACACTTATCACCGTCCCTTTCCCCCCATTATAAACAAAGTGCCATTTAGTCCTATGTGATCCAAACTTAGTCTTGTTACGATGACCCCCTCCCTCCGTTCCTTCCTTTATAATTCTTTGTTATGACAGATTTTTGTATTTTGTAATACCCCCTTCCTTTTTGGTCTTCCTTCCACCTTTTCTGCCATATCTCCATTCCTTTCCTCTTGATCACTGCTTTTCCTTCTCCGTTTCCAAGTGGAACTGATACTGTTATTTCTTTTTGCAATGCCGTTTTTGCTAAGTTATCTGCACACTCATTCCCTTTCTGTCCCTCATGTGCTGGTACTCAACAGAACCGTACGTCTATACCACCTCTGTGTAGTCCTAGTAAATTATGGTAAATTTCAATGACTAAGTCTTCTCTGACAGTTTTTGTTGACTGTATACTTTCTAAGACTGCTATGAGTCTGTACATATCACCACCCTATCAGGTCTGACCTCTTCAACCCACTGTAACCCAATAATGACTGCCACTATTTCTGCTGTATAAACTGATAACTGGTCAGATATCCTTTTGGAAATAGATATTTTAAACTCAGGGACATACACACCAATTCCCACATATTCCTGTTTGCTCTTGGAACCATCTGTGTAGATTTTGATATAACAGTGAAAACTATTACTCAGGTATACACTTACCATACTTCATTCCCACTTCATTCATTCGCCATTCTCTTTTCTTTTTCAAAATACTCATGTCTATCTTTACTTCTGGGAACAACCAAGGGGGTACGCTGCTAAATGGGGTGGACCTGGTGAACTCTAAGGCCTCCATTCCATATGTCCTCACTCTTTCGTCTCTTGCCCACCCAAACCCATACCTCTGGAACTTGGAATATTCCCAGCAATCCTGTAATGTCTTCTTTGTAAGGTTTTCTTCCCCACTTCCTTTTTATCTAACCCAATATGCAAGTGCGAGTTTCTCTCTTCTTAACTCCAGTGATCTCTCCTGCTTCTATTAGTACTGCATTACTGGGGGTTGACTTAATAGTTCCTATACATATTCGTAGTGCTCTATACTGTAGTATATCCACTTTTTGCAATGATGTCTTTGCTGCTGCCCCACATCCATAATCTATTGTTGACCTCATAGCCACCCTATAAATGTCAAGTAATGACTGTTTATCTGTCCCCAAGCCGCAGCCAGCCACAGCTCGTAATAAATTTGTGATTTTTTTTGCATTTTGTTTCCAGGTGTTTAATATGTACTCTCCATGTATATATTTGCTATCTAGCCATAGGCCCAGGTACTTAAATTCAGCTATCTTCTCCAACGGCTGACCATATAATGTTAACTTCTCAGCATCAATCTTGCGCTTATTTTTAAACATCATTTGTAAACATCATGTTCAAATGATCAACAAGACTTGCTTGGTGATAATATAAACCCCCACTCATATGACCACTTCTCCACTTTCTCTATAGACTAATCCGGCGACGTATCGGTAGTTAACAAGTCACCATTACTGCGGTGGCGCTTTTCTACAATACGCACCTGTTTGAATGCAAGCTGTGCTAAGAAGTGTACAATTTTCTACTTTTATCTTTTTAACATTATTCAACGTTACATTTGACAACGATGTCTAGGAAGTTGGGAAGAAGCTGTGCAGCTCTTGGCTGCTCTAACAGTAGTGGCAAACTTCAAGTTTGGAA
Source organism: Lampris incognitus (assembly GCF_029633865.1). Taxonomy (NCBI): domain Eukaryota; kingdom Metazoa; phylum Chordata; class Actinopteri; order Lampriformes; family Lampridae; genus Lampris; species Lampris incognitus. The sequence continues at coordinate 44,275,552 of NC_079218.1, forward strand.
AAAGACTGAAAGCGAAATACACAAGTCTTTACTTCATGAAGATTGCCCCTGTCTGAGACCATACAGTTTACATAGATTTCCTGGCTGTGCAGAGGACCAAGATATTCGCCAGAAGTGGATTAAGAATACCAACAGAAAGGACTTTGTTCCCAATAAAAACAGCACGGTAGGTTTTGGTTATCAGTTGACAATCCATATTCATCTCACAATGACTGTTAGCATGCAGCTAACAGGTGACACACATCTTTAAACTAACACTGCTTAGCGCACGTTAAGTTAGTTAACGGTAGTGGGCTGCGGTGGTCGCACATAATAAATTAAATCAACCAGCTAACTGGCGTTATCATGAAAATATATAACATTAATTACTCCAACGTTAACTGGCAGCCCTATGTTTAATAGTAGAAGTGATTTTTTTTAACCATGGAAAACTTGACAGTCAATAAATCTAGCTACATTTTATGTCAAAGTTTGTCATCAATTAACATTAGCTGAATTGATTTAGAAAATTGACAATCTTTGCAAAAGCGTACATTTCTTCACTCAAAGGGTTGTTTTTCCATCTCATATTACTGTGTGATGTCGAGAAGATGTGGGTGGCATATTCAAGGGTGAGTTTTAAGTTGATTTTGATTGGTGCAAAGCCATTTCTATGACATGAAACGCAGTGTAATGTAATGGACAATATTTAAGTTAGTATTGTTGAGTTATTGTGGTATTTGTTACTCATCCTCATTATTCTTATCACTCTCAGGATGTGTGAAAAGTCACTGCTGTCACTTAGCAGGTAGTAGCAAACACTGCTCCCTGCTCCCTGGCACCCGTTAGGTTTGCTGATGGAACAACTCTCATCAAGGATCGGGCCTTATTAGTGAAGCGGTGGGCCTAGCATTTTAACACCCTGCTCAACCAGCCCACCCCAGTGGACTCAACTGTACTGGCAGAGCTCCCTGAACAGCCTACCTTGCAAGACCTAGACCTCCCACCATCTTTCAAAGAAATCCTACATGCAGTCAAGACCCTGAAAAACAACAAAACCCCTGGACCTGATAATATTCCAGCTGAAATCCTCAAGGAAGGAGGCTATCTCTGTACGAGGACACTGTATCTCTATATCCTTGAGGTGTGGAGTCGCGAGTGTGTCCCCAACAGTGGAAAGATGCCAACATTGTGGCCATTTATAAAAACAAAGGAGACAAATCCATCTGCTCCAACAGTAGGCGTATTTCACTACTGGCCATTGCCGGAAAGGTTCTAGCCAAGATCATGCTCCGCAGACTAACACTCGCAATAGCCGAATGGGTCATACCAGAGTCACAATGTGGCTTCCAAAAGGATAGAGGGACCATTGACATGATCTTTGTCACACGCCAGCTCCAGGAGAAATGCCAAGAACAGCACAAGGATCTATATATAGCATTCATAGACCTCTCAAAGGCATTTGATACAGTTAACCGGGCCCTGCTGTGGCAAGTCCTGAAGAAATTTGGATGTCCACCCAAGTTTCTCACCATCCTTGGACAGTTTCACTCAGGAAGGATGGCCCGAAAGGTAGTGGGGAACCACAGTTCTGAGCCCTTTGGTGTGCAGACTGGAGTCAGACAAGGCTGTGTGCTAACCCCAGTCCTGTTCAATATCTTCTTAGTCTGTTACAACACTGTTACGAAGGAGGTTGGAGAAGCAGGCTGGCGTTACCATTGACTTCAGGCTCGATGGAAAACTATTCAACATCAGGAGGTTTCAGGCAACCACCAAGTTGACCTCTGAGAACATTACTGAGCTACAGTATGCCGACGATTGTGCCCTGGTAGCTCACACACCAGAAGCCCTACAAAACACTCTGTCAGCAGTTGTAACTGCATACAGGAGAATGGGACTGATTATCAACACCCAAAAGACAGAGGTAATCTGTCAGTTGACTGCCGGCCTCCCAAGCCACCCAACAACATTCACAGCAGAAGGGCAACAACTGGCCACTGTTCCTGCCTTCAAATATCTGAGAAGTATGCTATCTGACACCTGCACAATGGACGATGAGATTCAGCAACGCCTCAAACGAGCCTCAACATCTTTTGGCCGTCTAAGCAGAAGGGTTTTCCAGAACAGCAACCTCAGGCTCCACACCAAAGTGCTTGTTTACAGAGCAGTGTGCATCTCCACACTACTCTATGGATGTGAGGCATGGACCATCTACAGCCACCAACTCAGAAGCCTGGAGGCCTTCCATGTGAAATGTCTCCAGAGGATCCTCGGCATTACTTGGGAGGACAGAGTGCCACACACAGAGGTGTTGGAGCAGGCAGGAGGCTGTAGCGTGGAGTCTACCCTAAACCACCATCAACTCAGGTGGCTTGGGCATGTTATTCGCATGCCCAGCTAACGACTCTCACGTAAAGTACGGTGAACTATGCCTTGATTAATGCACTGCTGGTGGGCAGAAGAAGCGGTTCAAAGACCAAATGAAGACCACACTGAAAAGATGCCAGATCAACCCCTCTTCTTTGGAGGAACTTGCTTCCTGCTGCACCACCTGGCGCTCTCACGTCTCAGAGGGAGTGAAGTATATGGAAAACCAGCGCACACAACACCGTGTAGCAAAGCGTACGAAGAGGCATGCTCGCAAAGCTACCCCTGCCCCGTCCAGCACCACTTTTACATGCCCAGTCTGCAACCGCAACTGTGTATCCAGGATCGGACTATTCAGCCACCAAAGGACTCACAAATAGGAGAAGATGGTCATCATTGGACACGATGGACAACAAGCAAGTAGCAAACACTACTACTTGCCTCCTCAGTAATGGCAGCGTCACTAGATGGTGGAACATACAAATTGGTCGGCGGATTAGTCATTTGCTTGCCTTATATTGTTTAACACATATGGTACACTCCTTCCCCTCATCCATATGGCCCTATCGTCTACATATAGCGCTGATTTGATGCATCCAGCTAGATTTGTAAATATATAATTAATCATTACGTTGAGGGCTGATTGCACTCCCCTGGGAATACCATTTTCTATTTCTTAGTCCTTAGATACCTCTGCTCCCACCTTGACTTTAAGTTTCCTGCCTGTTAAAAAGTCCATAATCCAATTATACATCCTCCCTCCAATACCCATTTTACTTAATTTGATAAGCTACCCCCCTCTCCACATAGAATCATATGCCTTTTCAATGTCAAAATATACTATTGTTATCAGCTCTTTCATCTTAAGTGTCTTTTCCACCTCATTACCTACTCTAACTAGAGCATCTATTGTGGCTCGTCCTTTTCGAAACACACTCTGAAAATTACTCAGTAACCCTTTGTTCCAGTACATGTGATAGCCTACGAACTATTATCTTCTCCATCCATTTATATAAATGAGATGTCAATGCTATGGGCCTATAATTACCAGGATTAGTAGGATCCTTCCCTGGCTTGAATGGTAATATGACTGCCCTTTTCCAACAACTCAGCAGCATTCTCTCCCTCCAGATTTTATTAAAGTTCTCAGCACTAACTTCAATGTTTCCACTGGTAGCTGCCGGAACATAGCATAGCATAACTGGTCTTGTCCTGGGGCTGTATATCCCGTATCTTGTAAGGCTATTCTGACATTGTAAAGTCTATATCCAGAGTTGGGTAGAGAGTTGGATATATGTTCTGACATTGTAAAGCCTATATTCTGACATTGTAAAGTCTATATCCAGAGTTGACATGTCATCCTCTCTCTTCTCCCTCATGTTCTCATTCTCTGAGTACACGTTGTTTCTACTGCCCATGGAAATCACCAAGGTGCTCACCACTATGTTCTGCAGCAAATGCCCTACCTACCTTTCTCAAACACTGCCAGCCTCTCCCCATCAACCAATGCTGGGATTTTAACTGACTTCTTTTTCTGACGCATTTGCTTGAATATGGACCAGACCTCCCTAACTTTACTCTTCTGCCAATGGTGGAGCAGAATTCTCTCCATGTCCTTTTTTTGTGTGTTTAATTATCCAACGAGCCACTACCCTTTTCCTTTGGTACTCTATAACATTTTGTTGTGACATGTTTTTCTTCAAAACACTGAATGCCCAGTTTCATTCTTTTACAGCTCTGCTGCATTCCTCGTTCCACCAAGGCACCACTTTCAAACAGAACACTGTGTTGTTCTCTTGGTATACAAAAATTTGCTGCATTTAAAATACGCTCTGTAACTTGAGTTGAGCATTCCTCTATGCTTCCTTCTAGTGTTACCAAGCATGCTGACTCCTTGCAACATATCTTAAAATTCTCCCAGTCAGCTTTACCAAAGCACCACCTGGTAAATGTACTTCCTTCTAGTATAACACATTTGTGTTTACTATAGTGAGAACTGGGTAATGATCACTTCCTATAGTTGAATCATTATTTACATACCATTCACAGGCATTCACCAAACAATCTAATACCATTGTGAGATTCAAGCATCATACCAAGCTCCTGTTCACATCTATTCTCGTACCTTGTCCAACATTAAGGCAGACCAATGATCTTTCATCTAATATTTCTTCCACTATATTTCCATTACTGTCTGTATGATTGCTACCCCATAAGCTTCTGTGTGCATTAAAATCTCCATACCATATTTCCTTTCTATATACAGTCTCTGCTACTTCCTTGAACATTTCATTGGTTAGATTTCTACATGGATTATACAAATTGATTAACTTAATATTTCCTTCTTTCCTTAGGCTGCACATTTCAACTATGATACATTCCATATCCTCAGGGGAGGGAACCTCCCTATAGGCCAACCCATCTTTGAAAAAAGTAGCACACCCTCCACCATTTTGATTGTTAGGTCTGTCATGTCTTATAGAACTGAACCCTGGGATCACAAAATCTAACTGAGGCCGTAACCAAGTTTCTTGTACACATACTAGATCTGGAACTACTTCTTCTGATTCATATAATTTTTTTTAATTCTTGCCTATTTGCTATTAGGCTTCTTGCATTCCATTGCAGTATGCGGAGTACCATAATTATAATCTCAACTCACAACATGTATATTTTCTCCAACTAAAGTTTCTGTCAGCAATGCATGTATCTGGTCTGCTTTCACATCTTTCATATCAAGGAAGCTTTCTGCTGCCTCCACAATGTTTCTGATTCTATCACTTTTCTTTTTCATCTGTGATGCAACATTAATGGTGTGGCAGATGAAGGCCACAAAGTTCACTTTGTTCACTACTAGCGTTTCCTCGTTAACATTACATTTATGATCACAAACGCTTTGCGTAGTTAATAGAGCTTGAGTTTGGGCCTGGTGTTACTTTCAATTTGTACTGCACTTCTTTGAGCCATTCCACTAACATTCCTGTTGTTTGTTCCTACCCCCCTACTTTCTTTAGTGGTTCTGCATATGAAACTTTGTCCATGATCTTAACTTTCTGGACTTCTGTGGCTTCTCTCTGCACTACACAGCACTGTGCTCTCCTCTGCAGTTATGACATTTAACCTTGGCATCCTTTTCAGTTTTCATACTCGTGTTGGCCTCCACATCGCACACACCATAGCTTTCCTTTACGCTGCTGTGCTGTCTGTCCCATTCTTTGGCATGCATAACACCTGAGTGGTTTGGGAATGTATTCCCTCACACTATAGTTTATATATCCCATTTGCACTGATTTTGTTGAGGGGGGCGGGGTTCTCAAATTGAAGTACAACTGATAGGGTTTCCATTCCTTTTACTTTTAAACCTTGTGGCATCAATTACTTTTCCTCCTAGTATCTAATTTTTAACATCATCCATAGACATACTTAGTTGGACTCCTGAGATAACACCTCTCAACTTTGCCATTGCGCCAGGGATATGAGCCTTCAATCCTTTCCCCTTTTAATGACGGCATTCTTAGTATCTTTTCTTGCTGTTGTTTGCTAGGTGCATGTATCAACACTCGTTTGTTGTTCATAAACCTAGCGATTTGATTCTGCCGATCTCTTCCTCCATCGCTCTGGTAAATTTAATCGGGTGATAGTGCCCACCATCCTGATTGAATTCAATTATTACTTTCCACTCAGTTTCTTGCTCTTGGTCCATAATTATCTGCCTTTCATTCTGACTGGTTCTTGATTTTTTGGTATTACCACCCTTTCCCTCACTGCCAATTGACCAACTTCTCCCTCTGTCTCGTCTATATCTTTCTTTCAAAGCCCTTTTCTGCTTCATAGACCTAGTTTTGTATGTCTTCATGACCTATTCATCCAATCCATTCCATTCCCATTATCTCCATCTGAACTAGTTGACATGCTGTTACAGTCAAAGTACAGTTTATGCTAATCCTCCAGATAATTGTTCAATATTACCGCATTTCTGTTATGTCAACCCGGAACCTGCGCTTCTTCCCGCGAGGATCTAGCGCCGTCGCTCTGGAATTTTTCTAATTTAGATGCGAGCTGAACATAGTACATCTATTCGACGGCCATCTTGGAAACCCCTTCGCTTGGAGTCATGTTTCTCTACCAGCGGCGTAGATTGATTACGCGCGCTGATGACGACTTGTGGACTTGCGGTCGTACCCTGCGATTCAGAAGGTGTTATCGTACAGTGTACATACATAAAACTTGATGCCGTACATCGCACAGTGTGGCTTGCAATAAACTTAAAGGATTGCTAAAATCGCACAGTCCGTAGGGGACTTAAGAAGGAAAAAGATTTCTATTTTGGGTAGTTTTTCCAATATGTTAGAATAGAAAAGATTTTTTTCTATAGGCCCTTGTTCTTTCAGGGGTTTTGTTAAGTGTTGTTATTTGATGGCACCCTTACTCATTGTATTACGGTACATTCAGATGTGACGTCGCCACATTCTCTGTGTGCGACAGTGTGTTGTAAGAGTCGGTAGTAGAGAGAGCTAAGACCTGCTGTATTTGCCTAAATAAATATGCCTAGTGTTAAAGGCTAAAGAGAAAACCGAGTCAAGCTTTGCTTATTCCCCATACGCAAGAAGAAGATTGTGCACCCCAGCTCAACAGGTTATGGGCCCAAGTACAGCTGGACACAAGCTAGCATTCCGGAAGAAGTTTAACGCGAAGTATTACGCGGAACTTCTTACAGGCTATGTGGACCAGCTTGGAGATAAGTGAGCATTTATATCACAGAGTTTCTTAATCTGTGTTTATATTCTCAGAAGAAGTTTTATGCGACGTATTATGCATTAGCCAATGAAGCTAACAAGCTAGCTTAGCAAAGAAAAAGTATAGCAGGCTAGTAGGCCACGGTAAAATTAGCGCGTTAGCAAAATGGCAAGCAGAGCAACAGGAGTCTTGGCACCGCAGCTTTTGTTTGACGGATCCGAAGATAAGTATGACCTTTGGGAAACAAGATTCTTAGGCTGCTTACATACTCTGAAGCTAAAAGAGACTATTGTACGTGAGCCCACTGGTGCTAGCAAAAAACAGTTAGCTGAAGATAGGAGGGAGAATGTTGATTGCTATGCTGAGCTAATAAGACTGATAGATGATAAAAGCTTATCGCTGATAAGACATGAAGCTGCTGATGATGGCAGGAAGGCTCTGAGAATACTGAAAGAACATTATTCCGGTAAAAGCAAGCCGTGGATAATAAATTTATACACGTCGTTGACCAAGCTACGCATGGCGGACAACGAGAGTGTTACCGACTACATAATAAGGGCGAAGAACCTCATTACGGCTCTGAGAGATGCAGGCGAGACCACGAGTGATGGACTGACCATAGCCATGATACTAGGCGGGCTACCAGACTATTTTAAGCCGCTAGCCGTCCACATAACACAAAACGAAGATAACGTTACATTCGCAGACTTTAAAAGAAGACCACGGGTCTATGAAGAGGCGGAGAAAATGAACACAGTAAGATCTACGGATAATGTGATGAAGACGTGCAAGACAAGGCCGAGGCCCCACCAAGACGCACACTAGCAACAGAAAAGATGAAGATGCCAACGTGATGTGTTACAAGTGTGGAATAAAAGGGCACAAGGCAAGAAAATGTTTTCGAAAAGTGTGGTGCAGTTACTGCAAAAATAATACACACCAAGAATCCCTGTGCAAGAAAAAGGGGGAACAAGATGGTGTCAGAAAAGTCACGGAGGAACAAAATAGCAACCAAGACCATATCTTCAAGGCCAAGCACACAAAGAACAAGAGACCACCAGACCACGTGAAGATGAAAGGCATCATGGTGGATGCAGGGGCAACATCCCACATCGTGAACGAAATCGGAAAGTTTAAAAGCTTCGACAACTCATTTCAGCCTGACACCCATTCAGTGGAGTTAGCCGATGGGACCAAGTGCAGTGGAATAGCACAACGAAGAGGAACGGTGATGATATTTCTACTAGACAGCGCCGGCCGACAGCACCGAGCACAGCTACGGGTTACACTGTACATGCCTTCATACCGACATGACATCTTTTCGGTGGCAAGATCAACAAACGGAGGGGCGACAATCACTTTCAAAAAAGGGGATAGTCACATGGCTACCAAGGACGGTAGCAGGTTTGACATCCACAAGAGTGGAAATTTGTTTTACTTGCCAACTGTTGAGGAGTGTTGACCAATGTAAAGGGTGTCACGACATACAAACTTGGCATGAAATTTTGGGTCATTGTAACTACGAAGATGTACAAAAGTTACAAGGTGTAGTGAAAGGTATGGCGATAAAAGGAAGGGCAGTCAGACCAGATCAGTTATGTGAAGTGTGTACACAGGGCAAATTCACCCAGACAAGAAATAGGGAGCCAGACAGAAAGGCTAAGAAACCCTTAGAACTAGTCCACACCGACTTAGCTGGTCTCATGCCAACACCGAGCATAGAAGGGCACAGATATGCACAGTCTTTTACAGACGACTACTCAGGTACGGTGTTGGTGTATTTTCTAAGGTCCAGGAGTGATACAGTGCAAGCCAGACATAGCACCTTACGGAGAAGTCAAGTGTATCCGTTCAGATAACGGCACTGAGTTTACAAGCCGAGACTTCCAGGCACTGTTAACCAAGAATAGGATTAGACACGAGATGTCTGCACCCTATTCACCCCACCAAAATGGCACAGCAGAGAGAGGTTGGCGAACTCTCTATGATATGAGCAGATGCTTACTGATAGAAAGCGAGCTACCAGATAAGCTATGGAACTGTGCTATGCAGACAGCAGCTTATGTGAGGAACACGTGCTACAGCAGGTGCACAAAGAAAACGCCATACGAGCTGTTCACAGGCAATAAACCAAACATATCCAAACTGCAGAAATTTGGATCAATGTGTTTTGCTTACAAGCAAGAGAAAGGGGAGCTAGACTCTAGGTGGGAGCAAGGTGTTTTCATTGGCTACGGTAAGAACAGCCCAGCTTATCTAGTGTACTATCCAGACACAGAGAGGGTTCAAAAGCACAGGTTGGTGAGGTTCACAACCAAGACAGCCAAAGAAAAGGAAACACAAACACCTGAGTCATACATAGAGTATGGTGATAGGAATGTACATCCCAGGGTCAGTGACAGTGAAGAAAATGTTGTTGATGAAAATGTGGAAAATGTACCAAGTCAGGGTGTTCAGAGTGGATTTTCTGGGACTTTACCTGAACAGACTGAACGCACACAGCCGGGTAAAGTCACCGAGACTGTAATCAGAAGGAACCCACTGCGAACCAAGAGGAGACCAGCTCACCTACAGGAATTTGAGACTGAGGATACAGAGGACAAACTGCAAACATGCGTGGACTCTTGTTATAGAGCAGTATGTGATATTCCTCAAACCTGCCAGGATGCCATAGCGTCAACCAAATCAAGGCAGTGGAAAAATGCCATGAACAAGGAGATGCGATCACTGGAGGAGAACAAGACCTTCAGCCTCACCCAGTTGCCACCAGGTAAACAGGCAGTGGGGGGTAGATGGGTCTACACACTCAAGTGTGACATTGATGGATCAGGGTGTGATGGAATAACCGCTGAGCTGCAGCTCTCCAGCTACCTACAGGTGGCTGGAGAAGCCAGGCCTCTTCTCTGCCTTACTTTACAAGACCTTCCAATCCAACTGGGACTGCACTGTGGCTAACAGCGTCCCTTCTTTGCCTTCTATCACCAACATCCAAAGAATAATAATCTGCTATTTTAAGCAATTGGTCCTTACTAATGCACTGCTCTATCCACTTCAAGGGACTACGGACAAACTCATCAATATCTTCCATACTGGACAAAACTATACAAATTTACACAAGGACAGACAAAAATGGGGAAAACATGTGCAAAACAAATTCCAGACCTCCCCCTCTTGCTGACTAACCATGAAGCTATCCAACTCTCCCCTAGTCACGCCAGCCACCTGTATGTCCTCCCTCCCCACATCCATCAACCTCCTTTTTGGCCTTCCTCTTTTCCTCTTCCCTGGCAGCGCCATATTAAGCATCCTTCTCCCAATATACCCAGCATCTCTCCTCCACACATTTCCAAGCCATCCCAATCTTGCCTCTCTTGCTTTGTCTCCAAACTGTCCAACCTGAGCTGTCCCTCTAATATAATTGTTCCTAACAGTGGTGCTGGCAGCCGTAATCCTGTACGCACTGTGCGTACATTTATTT